>NC_064822.1:193840869-194150274 GCF_024166365.1 Elephas maximus indicus | reverse complement strand
TCCTGTCTGCAGGGCACGCTCCCTGCAGGGGCAGGGCAGCTGGTACCCACAGCGCCTGTGCTCGGGGGCAAAGCCAGGGGAGAGCCAAGCTGGCTACTCCATGAAGATGGGCCTGCTGCCTCCTCCTGCTGAGCCGACGCTGGCAGTGATGGAAACGTGGGGCCTCGAGGGAGGGTGGTCCCGTGGCTATGCACTGGAACCTGCATGTCTCTGGGCACAGGAGAAGCACTGTCAGCAGTGGGAAACCTGGAGCAAGGCGCCTCTCAGAAGCCCAGGCTCTGGCCGTTTGAGGGCTGCCCACGCACAGCCCCCCTGCCAGGGTCATCAGGCTCAGAATACCAACTGCCCCTTTTGGTCCCCAGGGGCAGGAGCTGCAAGGCCATCTGTCTCTCAGCTGCTCCCTGGGGACAGCCATTCTGCAAGACAGCAGTATCTTCACATAGGCTTCAGGCTCCCAGGCACATCCCTGCCTACATGTTCCCAGCTCTCCCTCCACCAGGGGCCATGGGGCGATGTGAGTCAGAGCCCATCAGTGGCCCCCGTCTGGCTCCTGCCTCCACAACGACAAGTGACACAGCTGCAGGGTGGCCAGGATGCCACTGGCCCCGAGCCCTGGCTGGTTGGTGCGTCCCCTGCTCACATCCATGCCTCACAGGGGGCTGCCCATTGGTGCTTGTACACCTGGCAGTGGGGGGAACTTCCTCCCTTGGGGAGGTGAGGGTATGGATCTGAGCACAGGGCCCAAAACACCTCTTGAACAAGCCCCTTTTCTGGCCAGTGCACAGTCCAGGTCCCCAGCTGTGGTCTAGCTCCAGGTCTTAAACGACTGGAAAACCAGGCCTTCAGAGAACATGGAGAATGTCTAGGAAGAAATAACGAGGCAGTCTTAAAATAACCCAGCCCTCAGGATCCACGCTTCAGACGCCAGGAGACACACCTTCGTGTGCCCTACAATGGTCACTGCATCCACTCAAGCTCAAGAAACCTCAGTGGCTCCCTACTTCCCCAAAGAAGCTGAGTCAGGCAGATCTGACCCCAGAGAAGGCAGCGGCTCCGTCCACTCAACATGGCTATCCGGGAGGGGGCATGTGACCACAAAGCTCCATTCCTCCAAGGAGCCTGCCAGATGAAGATGACTCTGGGCACCGCTCAAACACGGCTGACTCCTGAGTGGTGCAGACGGTCAACACGCATGGCTGCTAACCTAAAGGCTGGCGGGTCAATACACCCAGAGGCACCTCAGAAGAAAGACCTACTGATCTGCTTCCAAAAACTCAGCCACGGACAACCCTGTGGATTTAGGAAGTGGTGAGTATCTGTTTATGGTGGTGGGAAACTTGGCAAAGATTATGGATGATGGTCGTGCCACATAATTAATGGAATTGACATCACTAAATTGTTCACCTGAAAGATACTGAATTGGCAAATGTTGTCTTATATATATTTTTACAATAATTAAAAAAAAAAAAAGAAAACCCCACAGAGCACGGTTGTACTGTGAAATACGTGGGGTCACCACGAGCCAGGTCAACATGAGTCAGAGTTGACTGGACGGCATCTGGTTTTGCGTTTACTGTTCCCGTCGCATCATTAAAGCTGACCTCGCCTCCAAAACCAGGTGTGCTGCTCCGCAGTGGAGGAGAAAGTTTGTCTAGGTGCTTGGCTGCTAATAAAAAAATTAAAACAAAACCTCCCAGCCCTGGTTATCCAAGTGAGGGGTATTTCCTCTCCTCGTTAAAAGATTCCATTTGACAGGAAGGTCGGGACATGCTCTCCATTCTGAATGGAAACTGTGCACAAAAGGTTCCCACTGACGGCCGACAGACCAAGGCGCAGGGTAGCATGACCACCACCACAACAACAGCAAGAAGCCCCCTGGGAACAGGGTGAATCCTCAAACCTCAAGCCTGGGAGTGCTGAGGAGGCCATGGCAGACCCCAGGGGCTTGGCTCTCGGCCCCAGGAGTGGCCACCCTTCCTGCCTCCTCTGAGGAGGCCTGGGGGTCCAGGAGACCACCTCCTTCGCCAAGCCTGTTAGGTGAGGTTAGAGCACACTGCCCGGGTGGAGCCCTGCTCCACTGCTCACATCTGCCCATCTCACGGTGCTTCTCCCTGTGCCTCCACAACCCCAGGTGTCACAGATCCCGGCCTTGCCAGGTGGAGTTTAGAACAAGCTCGCTGAGACCTCCTAGGGCCAACACTACTCACATGTCTCTTAACCTGAAAATTGGTGGCGCCGATGTCTGAGGGTTTCTCTGTTCCTATGTACCCCCCATCTACCAGAATAGGAAGTGAGAGGTCTGGGTTTCCAGTGAGAAGGGGGCTCCCACTTCCTCCAGCCGTGCGAGAGAGCTGCTTAAAAGCTTTTCCGTGTTCGGGGTTGCAGTGAGGGCAGCACCTGCCCTGCCGTGTCTGGAGGATGGACAAGGGCATCCATTTCAGGCCGGGCTCCAATTCCTCTGGCCACTCATTGACACAGGCACTGCGACCCCTGAGAACAGTGTACCCTCAACCCTCAGGCCGTCTCTGAAAATGGCGAGGTACCGAGCCCAGAAAGCCAAAGTTACATGGTGGATACACTGCTCTTGTATAAGCCCCAAGACAAGGATGGAAAGGAGGGGCCAGGTGACACGCATGAAGCTGCTCTGCTGTCTAACCAACACAGGCCTTGGTTTGAGGCCACCGCGCCCCTCCCTGGGGGCTTCTCTTGCACCAAGAATCAGATGACAGGTGTCTGTAAAAGTATTATGTCAGCTCTGAGGTATTAGGGGAGATGGCTGTGTTGCCAGACTTACGAGCTCCCTTAAGAAGCAGCTCCTTAGACATAGAAAGGCACTGTTTGTGCAGCCACATTGTCTAATGCAACAAAGTGTATTTATCCAAGGCCCAGAGGGTGAAGGACATTGTCCAGGGGGCAGTGGTGGTTCAGTAGTGGAATTCTCACCTTCCACACGGGAGACTCACCTCATACGAAGCCCCCATCTGTCAGTAGAGGTTTGTATGTTGTTGTGATGCTTAACAGGTTTCAGCAGAGATTCCAGACTCAGACTAGGAAGAAAGGCCCGGCAATCTACTTGCAAAAATCAGTCAGTAAAAACCCTATGGATCACAACAGTCCAATCTGCAAGTGACCATGATGATGGCACAAGACCGGGCATCATTTCCTTCCACTGAGCATGGGTCACCGTGAATCAGGGATCCACTGAACAGCAGCTGACAACAGTTAACGGATGATAAGAGAAGCCACAGGAAGAGGGGCCTGGAGAGCAGCTCCGGCTGAGCCCCCGCGTCTGGGAAGTGGCCACCAGGCCGGTCCTGCCTCCTATGTCTGGCTCGGCATGTGCAGACACCTCCCCCTGCCAGCCGAGACCCCGGACCCAGCCCAACAGATGGTGGAGCCGCCAGATCCCCGCCCATGGCAGGTCATCCACAACTCGTTCCCGCAAGCTCAGAGAAGATGCAATCAGGGACCTTGAGGACAAAGCCCTCTGAGGGCAGCTCTTCAAAGGCACCTCCTAGAACCCAAGGCTGTGAATCAGAGTGTCGGTGCCTGCAGCTGGCAGGGCTTGGCTCTCCCGGATCAAACCCCATCCCTCTCTGCTCCTTTAACCAGGCTGTTGTTGTTAGGTGCCATCAAATAGACTCCAGCAACACTATGTATGACAGAGCTAAAAGGCTGCCCAGTCCTGGGCCATCCTCACTATCATTGCTGTGTTTGAGCCCACTGTTGCAGCCACTGTGCCAATCCATCTCAAGTATCTTCCTCTTTTTTGCTGATGCTCTACCTTACCAAGCATGGTACCCCAAAACTCATTGCCATCGAGTCGATTCTGACTCATAGCGACCCTATGGGACAGAGTGAAACTGCCCCACAGGGTTTCTAAGGAGGACCTGGTAAATTCGAACTGCCGGCTTTTTGGTTAGCAGCCGTAGCTCTTAACCACCGTGCCAGAGTTTCCCCAGGCATGGTAGCCAGGAAAACCTTGTGGGTAGCAGCACCACGCGGTAAGTGCCTGGTGCGTGTTTGCTGTGATTACTGATTTCCCAGACTGAGTCTGCGACTGCAGTCTTCTTCCACACCCTGAGCTTTGCTTTCCCTCATTATCCGGTTCTCTGTCACATCTTACTCTTTAATCCCCAGGGAATTCCATTTAGGACATCGTGTGGGATAAGGATCCAACTTCACTTTTTCCCCAAATGGGAAGCCGATCTTCCCGACACAAGTCATTGGGGCCCGCCCCTCCCTCGTTGGTTCCAATGCCCACAGAATCCCATATTCCAGCCTTGTAAACACTTGGGCCTGTCTCAGGGCCGTGTGGGCTGTTCTGCTGATCAGAAAACCACGGTAACAAGAGGCAATGGCTTCTCGGGTGCTGACGGTGTGGCTGGGGCTTTGCCATACCTGTACTTACAATGCACGAGCAGGAAATGAGCAGAGTCTTTCGGTGGTGCAGACAGTAAACGTGCTCAGCTGCTAACCAAGAAGTTGGAGGTTTGAGCCCATGCGCAGGTGCCTCGGAAGAAAGACCTGGGGTCCACTTCCCAAAACTCAGCCACTGAAAACCCTACGAAACGTAGTTCTGCTCTGACACACAGAGGGTCACCACGAGTTGGAGTCGACTCGATGGCAATTTTTTTTTCTTTTCAGGAAATGGGTTGCTACACTGGTCCCAACTTCCTTCCCCAGGCTGTGGCTGGCCTCTCAATTTCCTTTAAGATGTGTTTGACTGTGGGAAGTCTGAGCTATTAAACTTCTCCACTTGTTCTCCACCGCAGGAAGGAATTATCTATTCAGATAATAGATCCGGAACCAAGGCCCAGCCACGCAATGGGCCAAAGCCCCAAGCTGAGTGGCTCTGCCAGTGCTTCTCTGCCTCAGTGGGCCCCGTTACTGCCGCTTCGCACATGCTCCCCTATCCCATTGGACGAGGCACCTGGGTTGTTAGTTCCTGTCTATTCGGTTCCGAGTCACGGTGGCCCCATGTACAACAGAGCCATCATCATGACTGTCAGTGGGCTCAACTTCACGGGGCAGCCCCTGTGTACTCTGAGTGCCTTCCAACCTGGGGGTCCCATCTCCCAGCACGGTATCAGACAACATTCTGTTGTGATCTGTAGGGCTTTCACTGGTTAATTTTAGGAAGTAGGCCTTTCTTCCTAGTCTTAGTCTGGAAGCTCTGCTGCAACCTGTCCACCATGGGTGACTCCGATGGTATTTGAAACACTGGTGGCATAGTCTCCAGCATCATAGCCACGTGTGAGCCCCCACAGTAGGACAGACTGACAGACGGGTGGTAATTTTTCTGATATGAGGTCTTTTAATCACCTGTGGCTGAATTACACTCTGATATAAAAGGTGAACTCCTTTTGTAAGGTTGCAAAAAATTCACTGGAAATTTTATTAAATCTAAAAGTTATTTTTGAAAGAATGGACAGTCTCCCAGCACTTAGTCATCCAGTCTCCTTATCAAAGTGTATGGCATCGTTCTATTTATTTATTCAAGTCTTAAAATTTCTTACGGCAAAACTTCAAAATTTTTTTCACATAGGCACTAAGGGGGCCCTGGGGGCGCAGTGATTAAGCGCTTGGCCGCTAACTGAGAGGTCAGTGGTTTGAACCCACCAGCTGCTCCACAGGAGAAAGGCTTGGCAGTCTGCTTCCTTAAAGATTACAGCCCAGAAACCCTAAGGGCAGTTGTATTCTGTCCTATAGGGCTGCTATGAGTTGGAATCAACTGGACAGCAACAGGTTTGGTTTTACTTTTAACCATCTCTTGCTAAAGTTATTTTATGTTTTCAGTTACGAGCATCAGGGGTCCTCCCTCTTTCTTACTTACTTTTATTTCCTTTGTTTATTTTAATTAAACCATAACTGTTCCTACCACATTTTCTTATAAGTAAGAAAGCAATCAGCTTTTGTCTAGAGAAGGCTCTCCACATGCAAGTAGATACGTTTCCGAAAGACTGCTTACAAATTCATCTGCTTTTATATCCCCAATGTCACTGTAAACACGACTGCTAATTCCATCTGCTGGTGGCAGACATGGTTGATGTACTTTTATCAATATAGTCCAGGGGTGTACAAACTTTTGCTGAAAAGCACCAGAGAGTAAATATTTTCAGCTTTGCCAGACCCAAATCTCTTTCATAGCTATTTGGTTGTGCCACTGAGAAAGCAACCATATACAATATGTAAAAGAATGAGCAACGCTGTGTGCCAACAAAACTTTATTTACAAAAACAGGTGGTGGGCTAGATTTGGCCCTCAGGCTGTAGTTTGCCAAGCCCTAATCTAGACCATAGCTTGTTTTATCTATGAAAACTTTAAAGTTGAATACAAGTAGAGAAACTTCTCTATTTATCTTATAACTGGTCAATTAAAAAAAAAAAATTTACTGAACTCTTATTAGTTCTCAAGGCATTTCAGTGTTTTCGCTAGAGCCCTGACACACATGGTACCTCATCTGCATGTCATAATGACTCTATTTTCTCTTATGAAACGTTTATCTCATGGCTTTGGTGAGAACCTCCAGGATGTAGCCCACAGCAGTGGAGACTGCAGCCTCCCTGGCCAGCCTCAGTATGGACAGGACCAGGGAACAGTCTCAAGGACAGTGCTGGCTTTGGTGCAAGGTGGACATTAGGTGCCACCTTCTCATCCATGTCAGCCAGGAGCTCGGTGGCTATGGTTGCTGCTGGTGGTTTTCCTGTTTCATGAAGCGCAAACATTGGGTTTGCTTAGTGCCCTTTCAGCATCTACTGAAACGGCTGTTGTTAGGTACAGTTGAGTCAGCTCTGACTCATGGCCACTCCGTATACAACAGAAGGAAACATTGCCTGTCCTGAACCATTGAGGTTTAATTTATGACTTAGTTCATGCATATTTCTGTAGAGTTTTCATAAATGATAGAACATTAGAGGAGCCCTGGTGGCACTGTGGTTAAGCCTTTGGCTGCTAACCAAAAGGTCAGCAGTTCGAATCCACCAGCCGCTCCTAAGAAACCCTATGGGGCAGTTCTTGTCTGTATAATGTTCAATATGTAGCTGCTAACTCAATTTTAGTAATTTTATTATTCAAAACTTCTATGCCCTGGTTATTTTTATTGTTGTTATTGGTGTTGTTGATCTTAACATGGATTTGAGAGTTTAAATTTCCAACCAAAAAATGTATTTCTAGAAATTTGGCTTATTATTAACTGGGTTTGCGTCATATATACTTCTGCCATGCTAATCAGTACCTCAACAGTTTCTGAAGGTTACACTGTCATTACGATTTGAACTATTTATTAATACAAAACATCACGCTATTCCAATTTAATATGTTTTACCTCCTGATTTCCTTTCAATTGCATTTTCCTGGTATATTCTTATTCTTTGCTTTTAACCTTTTTGTTTTTGTTTGTAGGAGTACTTTTAGAAGGCAACACATATTTGGCTATTAAAAAAAAACAACAAGAATCAAACCATGGGATAGTCTTTGCCTTTTAAATAGAGGAGACTGACCCATTTACATTTATTGTCATCACTGATATTAAAATCCTATCATATACAGTTTATACTATGTTCCACACTGATTTTTGGTTATGCTCCCTTTATGGTTCATTTTATCTTTCAACACATCTACAATGTTTCATTTGCTTTTTTCTTCTTCTGTGGTAGTCTTTAGGTTAATCAAACACACCGTTCTGTTACCTATGACTACCCTCTAACAGCGACATAGCCTTTGTGAATTATAGCCAGAGGTTACAAACCAGTTTACTATTGCACAGCAGTTATTTTTCACGATATGAACAGTATGCTAAGTACACGACATTTTGGAATTTTCAATTTTGTAACCATAGTTACAGATGTTATTTATGCCTAGCTTGGTGCATTTAATTGGCATCAGTGGTCACCATCAGACTTCTCACATTGTAACTGCAGATCTTTAGTTCTCAATTTCCATTTCCTTCTTGATTGACTAGAATGCATTTTTTACTTGCTTTTTAAGGAAAAGCATGTGGGTGGTGCTTCCTCAAACCTTGCAAATCTCAAACTGTGGGGCTTACCCTTTTTGTCCAAAACAACAATTTGAGAATACCGAATTCATAAGTACAATTGTTTTTCAATCAAAGCCATTTAGATGCTCCTCCTGTTTATCTTCTGGTTGAGAGCAGAAGGCAGATTGTTCCTGCCATTGTAGCTTGTTTTTGCCTAGGCACAAGATGTTATTAATTAATCTTCCTGGGATTTATAGTTAGCAGCCATAGCACTTAACCACTACACCACCAAGGTTTCCATATATATATTATATGCTCAAGGTTTTTTTTAGGTTAGGGAAGGTGTTTCTTCAACACTACATTTTTACCCCAATCTGATTATTATTATTCTTTCTGTCCTTGCCATCCTTGCCATCCCTCAGGAGCATCCAGGATTCTTAGGTTAGAAATATATCCCCTTCTCTATATATACATGCCCTTGTCTACACGTATCGACTCCTCTCTACTTTCTCTGTGCTCTCCTGGTTCTGAGATTGGCCTCCAGTCACTGCTTGGATTTTCTGCAGCGACAGTTCTGTTGTTTGCAGCTTCCAATACATATTTAAATCCTACACTTCTATTTGGGGTATCTTTGTATTCCTCTCCTATTTCACACAGTAAACCTTTGGATCTTGGACTTCATTCTTTCATTTTGGTCCCTTGCTCCTGGATCACAGCAGCCATAGGCTCATGGACCCTTTGATGCCGAGAAGTAGATGCCTTCTGAAAGTCTCATCTGTTTACTGTGAGGACTATTTTCAGAGCTGGCTCAGCTTTTCAATCTCTAGGACAGCAGTTCCTTCACAGAGTGCTTACTTTTCACAGGGCCAGCTTGGAGTTTGGGCTTTGATGCTTTTTTAATTCATTTTTGAACAGAGAGAGATCGACTCTGGCCTGGAATTAGCCAGCAGGCTAGGTGGGAGTGTCTCAGGCCTTCCTGCAGTCCACGTGGGTGTGGGAAGCCCTGCCGTCTCCGGGCTAGCCTGGGAGGTCTGGGTAACATGTAGACACTAGGCCCTCAAGTAATGCCCAACTGGCTCCTAACCAGCAGGAGATGGCTCCCCAGTGCTGGGGCTCTTCCCACGGAGGGGCCAGGTTTTCAGTTTACATTTGAGAGTTATACACTCTTTTGGGAATGGCAGGTTGAGTGGAAGCACACAGACCTGGGGGATCCCAGCGTTCTCTCTTCCTCTTGCCCTACAATGAGGCTCTTCCCCACCAACTATGCCTTCTACAGGGAGACTCAGTTTCCCCCAACCGCCTTGTCCTTGCCATGCTGGATGCTGGGAGTCCAGTCTCTACATGAGGATGAAGGAAACACTGGAGTTGGCAGGATCACACCAAGGCTTGGTGGTTTTTCTGATGACCAATATCCCTATGCCCTGAGGCTAGGCCCGGGTGTGAGGAGTAAGTCAAAGGCTTTTTCTGCATAGTTGGGGTTCACATAAAGCACAGACACCCAAAGAAGGTGCCCCATTCACTTAAGTGATGCACCTATTGTTGTTGTTGGGTACCATCAAGTCAATTCGGACTCACGGCGACCCCATGTGGCAGAGGAGAACTGTAACCTGACCCCATGAATTCCAGTAAATTTCCATTAGTCAGAAAAGACTGCCTTAAACTAGCCCAAGCCAGATTTGACCCACTCCACATGCACAGAAGGGCCCGCTGTGACCGATAATCGACCTCAACAGAGGACACACCAACAGGAGGAACGAATCAGAAGGAAAATCATCACCAGGATCCTATTCCAAAGGAGATGTCTGACGGGAACTATGTCACCTCCTGTTTCCTGGCCACCATAATTCCTGCAATGTCTTCCTTCTGGAATTTTCCCTCCCCGGTACACCTGCGTGGCCACCATCTTGCTGCCCAAATCACATAGAAGCCCTGCTTCCCCATAGCTCAGGGAGTTGGATCTGAGGAACTTACTCCCAGGTCCCTGCCCTGCACATTGCAATAAAGTTACATTCTTTTTCAAAGGCTGGTGTTCAAACGATCGGCAGGTCTGAGCATGCCGGACAGAGCCCACCTTCTAGGGCTGGGCAACAGAACTGCCCCATAGGGTTTTCTTGGCTGTAATCCTAATGGAAATCGATGACCAGGTGTTTCTCCCACACAGCTCCTGGGTGGGTTTAAACTACCAACCTTTCAGTTAGCAGATGAGAGCTTAACCATTTGTGATGCCAGGGATCCTTGTGATGCACCTAGTGGGTGCTTTACCCAGACAGCAACACACATTTTCTCCTTTTCTTTAAGCCATGATGCTATGGGCTGTGCTTCTCATTTCCAGTAATATTTAGAACTGGAATTTGGGCAGTGACTGTGCTGAGCAAGCGCATCTGCTGTCATGTCAACCCACAAAGCCACGGCCCCAGGACCTGGCCTCTCCATCTCTCTATCCAGTGGTGGAGAAGCTGGTTTCCTCTGTGGTACGGAAGGGCTCAGTCACTGGGGAGAAGAGGGCTACACGAGCACCTCCACTCATCTGGGTCTCATCTGGCCAAGCTCAGCCATCACATGTCCATCTGTTCTGTATGCCAGGACTATGCAAGGGCAGAGCCAGCAGAAAACCAAACAGACTTTCCAAGAGACACACTAACGCAACCGGTACATGGACAGACAGGGAGTTTCCCAGAAGAACCAGAGGGCCTAGCTTCATTCTGATGCAGCTGATGGAAATGTGAGCACTTCAGAATACTCTATAAGGTGCCACATAGTTTAAAAAAATCAATTCTTTACCTACACAGAAACCTCACTGTGGAGGCCTCTGTTTACCTTTCCCCTTATCGTCTCAGGAATCTGCACGGTCAGCGCTAGGGGCACACTTACCCCTTTCACAGAGAAGGGAACGGAGACTCAGAAAGGAAGTGACGTCCACAAGGTCACCTGCCCAAATATGCAGAAGAACTGTCATTTCTTCCTGGCAGAAAGTACACGTTGTACAGTGCCAGCAGTCCTAGCACAGGGCCTGTCCCTCTGGGAGACGCAGCGAAGGGGACAGCTCCTACATGCCCGATAAGGCTGAGATCTATGTCCTATTTCGGGGAGAAGACACAGAGTACCCCATGGCAGAAGTGCGGAGAAGAGGATGATGGCATTGTGATCACAACGGGGGCAGAGATTCTGCCCAAGGATCTACATCAACGAATTGCTCACCTGCTCTGTCTGGGGCTTAATGGGAAGTTGACATTTGAAGTAATTTAGATCGAGACACAAATCCTTCTATTTCATTTTAAAAGGCTCATTTTTAAAAAAACAACTCTGCCAAAAGCCATATCTCATTCCCACTGCAGGAGGTAGGCAGGAGCCTCTCCTGGAGCTGCTGTCCCTGGGCTGAGCCAGACTGAGAACAATGGGTCACACTCAATGCCCAGAGAGAACAGCATGCACAGACACAGGGACAAGAGGGACCCGTTCAGTGTGACCAGAACCTGGGGCAAATCAGAGAGACGGGGCAAGTGGGTACAGCAGACGCCTCAGGCAAGGAAATTAGGAGCTGTGCTGTTAGGAAGGATGTCACAGCCTCAGCAACATCTGCAGGTCTCCCACTGACTCGTTTTTCTGTTTTATGTATATGGTCTTACTTTTCACAGTTCAGGGAAGAAGGGTTAAATTTACCTTTGTCCTTTATGAACCACTAAGCCAATTCATTTGTGAGATTATATGGACGTATTAACTGTCATCAGGAAAGGCCAAACCGAACCAAACCACACCCATTGCCATGGAGTAGATTCCAACTGATAGCAACCCTGTCAGACAGAGGAAAACTGTCCCATAGGGTTTCCAAGGAGCGGCTGGTGGATTCCAACTACTGACCTTTTGGTTAGCAGCTGAGCTCTTAACCACTGTGCCACCAGGGTTCCCAGGAAAGACCAATTACCAGAAAAAGACATAGTAGTTGGTAAGGTAGAGGGTCAGTGAAAGTGAGGGAACCCTACCAGATAGATGGCCACAATAGCTTTAACAGTGGACTCAAAAGTACCAACAATCCTGAGGACGGTGCAGGACCGGGCAACACTTCATTCCGCTGCACACAGGTTGACACGAGTCGGAGCCAACTTGACGGCCACTAACAACAATTAAACCAACAGAAGAAAAAGCGTGTTTCAAGCACTCTGTCAGCACAATTCGTCAGCCCCATGAGCTGCTCAAACTTGTAATCAGAAAACGTTATTAATTCAAACAGCTCTAATTGGAACTTGGGACCACTTCAGACTTTATCAATACTTATCAATGTCTGATTTTTAACCAGATGACAAGGCCTTGAGTAGAACTGCTGGGTGTGTTGCACTCACGACTTCAAGGGCTCCTTCATTTTTCGGCACTTTGGAAGCACTCTGGACAAGGGCAGGTCAGGGGCAGGATGGTGCTGTTCCAGCCCCTGGCACTGGAGCAGCTGCAGCACAGGTGAGTTGGCTGAGTCGAGCAGCATAGTGGCCAGAGACCCTCTGCTCACTCTAGAAGGGTTCTCTGGTTCCAGGGGGCTCTTCTTTGAGGGTTTGTCTATATGGGCATATTCGAGTGTCTAAGGCAGAGTCCTAGCCTGTGGTTTTTGTTGTTGGGTGCCATCAAGTTGATTCCAACTCCTAGTGACCCCATGTGACAAAGCAGAACTGCCTCATAGGATTTTCTTGGCTGTAATCTTTACCAGAGCAGATAGCCTGGTCTTTCTCACGCAGACCCCCTGGTGGGTTCAAACTGTCAATCTTTTGGTTAGCAGCCCAGCAGTTCATCACTGGGCCACCAGTTGTTGTCAGGTGCCATCACACCAGTTCCAACGCATAGTGACCCCATGTACCACAGAACAAAACACTGCCCAGTCCTGTACCATCCTCACAATTGTTATGCTTGAGCCCATTGTTGCAGCCACTGTGACAACCCAACTCATTAAGGGTCTTCCTCTTTTTCGCTGACCCTCTACCAAGCATGATGTCCTTCTCCAGGAACTAGTCCCTCCTGATAACATGTACGTGAGATGAAATCTCACCATCCTCGCTTCTAGGAATCATCCTGGCCGCGCTTCTTCCAAGACAGATTTGTTCATTCTTTTGGCAGTCCAGGGGGATTGCTTAATTTAGGGTTCATTTACAATTCTAGCGTTCAAATGTCTCACCAATCAAGGCTGAATATGTCAGCCTTTCTCTTTGAAAGGCAACATGCTTGGTCAGAGACATACCTGGGCTATTGCTGGGCCTGGCCAGCAGGTGACGGTGGCCCCAGGATCCCCAGAAGTGGGCCTCTGCAATCTCTCCTGAGAGGGCCTTCATATGGGCCTCCAACTTCATTGTACATAGCATTGGCCAGAAGCGTGTTAGAAGTGCCCATTCTGGGCCTATCCCAGACCCACCTCAAGGCCTGGGACAAGACTCTGAGCGGAAATGCCAGCACATTTCACTCTGAGAAGCAGCTCTAGATAATACTTGGGTGAAGGAAGGGGGTTGCCCAGCATGAGGAAAAACCTGGAAAGTTCCAACCAATGTGTGTGGTGGGAAAGGGTGGGGTTCTGGAATGCTGTCATTTGTCTCCACAACTAGACCCACCACAGGGAAACGGATTGCTCTGCAAAAATTTTTAAGTCACTAAGAGGCTCTGAAGGAGCCCTGTGGCTCAGTGGTTAACTGCTCAGCTGCTAACCGAGGGGTTAGGGGTTCAAACCCACCAGCTGCTCCATGGGAGAAAGATGTGGCAGTCTGCTTCCTTAAAGATTTATAGCCTTGGAAATCCTATGGGGCAGTTCTACTCTGTCCTATAGGGTCCTATGAGTTGGAATCAACTTGATAACAATGGGTTTGGTTTTAATGAGCCTGATGGTACAGTGAGTGGTTAAGTGTTTGGCTGGTAACCATTTGGTGTTGCCAATTTTGATTTTAGCCAATCTAATCAGTCTGGACAGCGCTGGTGGTGCAATGGTTAAGAGCTTGGCTGTAAACCAAAAGGTTGGCAGTTCTAACCCACCACCGGCTCCTTGGAAACCCTATGGGGTAGTTTTACTCTATCCTATAGGGTTGCTATGAGTTGGAATTAACTTGATCACAATGGGTTTGGTTCTGTTTTTTTGTTTTTTGATGGTGCAGTGGTTAAGATTTTGGCTGCTAATCAAAAGGTCAGCAGTTCAAATCCGCCAATTAGCCAGTACTTGGAAACCTTATGGAAAAGTTCTACTCTGCCCTATAGGGCCCTATGAGTCGGAACTGACTCAACAACAATAGGTTTGGTTTGGTGGTGAAATGGTTAAGTGCTGGGCTGCTAACCCAAAGGTCTGAAGTTTGAACCCACCAACGACTCCATGGGAGAAAGATGTGGTAATCTGCTTCCTTAAAGATTTACAACCTTGGAAACCCTATGGAACAGTTCTACTCTGTCATACAGGGTTGCTATGAGTTGGAATCTATTCAATGGCACCTAAAAACAACAACCCCCAAAATATTAAATAAGTCATCAGAACCCTGGGAGGAAGAAGAACGTCAGAAGCCATATCTCCTGCCGGTAGGGGGTGAGTCTCCCACCAGAAGACCCCCCACTTCTCCCCTTCAAGTGTGTCAAGCATGAGCCCAGCCAGTGCACTCCTTGGCAAGTATTTCTCCCACTTATTCAGCAAACACTTTCTATATCTCGATCTAAACAATATGGCAGACTCTCAACCATCTTTGAAGGCCCATTTGGCAGCAAGAAGCAGCCCCTCCAGAGGTTTCTGGGGGAGGCCACTGGCTCCTTGAGGGCTTCATCCCTGTATCCCCAGCATTCAACATGGCACCAGAAAGTACCAAGGCAAAGGGTTCAGAGGGGACCAGGGGTTGCGGGAGAGGGAACAGCACAAATGAACTGCTGGTCATAGAACTCAGTGCTTTGTGCTGAGTGTACAGGAGTCGCATCAGAAGTCAACTCCTGGGTCCACTCTGGAGCTGGTCCCTAACCCTAACTCTAGCCCTAACGGTAGCCCTAGACCTGTTGTCGCTGTTGGGTGCTACCACGTCTATTCCAACTCATAGCAACCCCATGTGATAGACAACTGCTCTATAAGGTTTCCTAGGCTATAATCTTTACAGGGGCAGATCACCAGATCTTTCTCCCACAGAGCTAGTAGGTAGGTTTGAAGCACCAACTTTCTTACCAGCAGCCTAGTGCTTAAAACTGCACCACCAGGGCTCCTAGCTCTAACTCTAACCCTAACCAATCTGACATAACCTTCAAGCAAGTGACATTGAGACCATTGCCAAGCACACTGTGGTTGGCCTCATCCCACATCTGTCGAGTTTTACAAGGAGGCTGGGTCTCCCATCCTCCACTGGTCCTGCTCCTGAGTGTTTCAACCATTTGCCACTTATGTATTTAAAACAATTCAAAGAACAACTGCTTTAAGGAAAATTGAAACTAATGCAGTACAATTACTGTAAATAGCTACCAGCGTGTAATGTCTCCGATTATGAAATTGGCCAAAAGTGTTGACAGAAATAATGTGGGCTTGGTCAAACCATTTTTTTCAGTTTCTGGGCTCATTTCTGCCGAGAATATGAAGAATGTCACCACTTACAATTCTGGTGGGTGCTGCACAGCCATCTATGATTTTGTTTACACACGGAATCTATTACAATGTCCGGCTATTATTGTGTGATGAATAGCCGGGATTTGGAAGCCCACAAAATGGACTGCAGACAGGGATCAGAGTAATGGCTTGTATTCTTCATTGTTTGTGCAGAACAAAGAATTAGTTAGGTGCAGGTGCCCAGTTACTTCTGGGTGAGTACCCATCCTCCCCTCTGTCTCTTGTGACACTTTTAATCCTCAAACCTCTCTTACAAAAGCCTTCTTTGTCCTTGAAAGGACACCGTATTCAGAAAGCACCCACATTGATTTCAAGGTGCTTCCTGGGAGGCAGACGAGGTTGGTCTGGGCCTGCACTCCCCGTCTCCTGGTCTCTCCAGGTGGTGAGAAGGGAAGGGCTTTTTTTCTGTCTCCTGCACTGTTACGCTCCTTTAGGACAGTTTCTGCTCACCTGGCCTGTTTCCACAGCCTCTTCCTGGGGTTCAAGTCTCTGCTCCTCCAGTCTGCCTGTCCGCTCTCATCTGGGCTACGCTGGATCAAACCCAAGATGGTGGCCAGCAGCCTCTGAGCTCTGCGCTTCAAGGGGCCACTCACCCACCAGGCCCTCACAACACAGCCCACTCTTCTGGTCTTCTCAGCCCCTCTGTTACCTAGTGCTGCCGTAACAAAAACCGTCACAGGTACATGTCTTCAAAAAACGGAGAGTCCTTCTCTTGCACTTCTGGAGGCCAGAAGTCCAAGTCAGAGCACCTGCAGGGCTAGTTCACTCTGTCTGTGGGCTCTGGGGGAAGATCTTTGTCTCTTTCAGCTTCTGAAGCCCCAGGCTTTTCTTGTTGATGTTCTTGGCTGCTTGCAGACAGTCCTCACATGGCATCTGTCTTGCCCTGTGTGGGGTTGTGCCCATTCCACTCTTTTATAAAAAGGCACTAAAAAGGATTAGGTTCAGGACCTACCCAACACTGGTACTGCCTCATTAACATAACAGAAGAGAAACCCTAAGTGTCATATTCACAGGTACATGGGTGAGGACTTCCACATAACTTCTGGGGGGACATACACTTCCATCTGTAACACCTTACAAATGGCATGTCCCGGGGACAAAAGAAAAATCCATGTGTGGCATATGAGGCTAAGTGGCTGGTGGTTCCCATGGCCTGAGAGCCCAAGGAGGACACAAGGTGTCTGTTTCTTCTCAGTGGGCAGTTCCCTGCAGGCCTCCTTGCTCTGGTTTCATCCGGCGGCCGGAGGAACAAGCCCTCGGCAGGTTCTTGAAGCAGGTCCACGTGTGTGCTGTCAGGGCCAAGGCCTGCCTCGTGGTGCCCATCCTGGCTTGTCTGCAGACTCCCACCACATGGGACTCAGAGCAGCTCCCATGGAAGGTCCATCATAGCGAGAGGCAGACCTACTATCCCCCGTGTTCTCACGCTGCCCTGCAGGACTTCTGTCCTTACACAAGTGCCCCAGTGTCAGCTAAGTGCCTCCTCCGGGAACCCACCACGTCTGAGGCCAGTGTCCCTTGTGGCATAAGCCAGGCTTGGAGTCCATGACTGTGCTCACTGGTTTGCCGGCCCTTGGCTGTTCTCAAGTTCAGTGGACGATGTTACAGAGCCCCAGCCCTGTCTCCCATGTCTCGTCTTGAGTGCCTCCCTTGACTGGTGCGTCACCATGTTAGAAACTACCCCCTGCTTGGATTGAGGAGGAGCCCAGGGGATCTGGAGCTGTGTAGCCCTGTAGGCCCACTTCCTGAGGGTGCAGCAGGGGAGGGGTCTGGGCAGGAGGGTGAGGTGTGGGGCCAGCTGGTCTGCTTCTTGGGTCACCAGATCAAGATAGTACACAGATTTTCTTTCTGCCACCATCTTTCTGCTGCTGGGCCCTCCCAGAGGCCAAGAGCCTTCTGGACGGTGGCCTAGCTTGGAGGAAGCCTGGCCCAGCCTGGGGGTGCTGCTCTGGGTTCAGAGAGGCAGGGAATAGAGGGAGAAGCAGGGGAGAGGGGGAGCCCTGCCCATGGCCACTGAGCTGCATCGGGGGCAGTGGCCTCACCCACTGCAGCCTGAGGGCACTGTTGTTCTGAACTGCTGAGTTTGGGGGCTGCTTGTTACATGGCAACAGGTGACTAACGACTAACGGGGGCTTCTGAAGTCAGGCGGGGAGCGAATGCTGGGGTGGGCCTGTCTGAAGCCTCCTCCCCTTGGCTCTTGATGGTCCTTGTGTTGGCCACAGGCTGCAGACCCAAGTTACACCATGGAACCTGAAGGCCCAGCTCTGGGGCTCCTGGCTCTGAGAAGTTGCTGTGCCTCCAGATGCCGCTCAGTGGCGGAGTCCTTGTTGCTGACCTACTTTTTCCTCCATGAGATTTCAGGAAGCTTGTTTTCATCTCCGGTGGCTGAGGTTTCATGCTGATATGCTTTAGGAGGGGTCTATATTCACTCACGTCCTGCCTGGGCCCCAGAGGAAGAATGCACGCAGGGAACCCACATCACTGGGTTCCGGGAATTTTTTAGAAAATATCTCTTTGGTAATTTCTTCTTCCTTGTTTTTCTCCATTTTTGGAACTCATATTCATTCTCAGACTGCCTCGGTTGATCTTTTTTTATTCTTTCCTATTTTTTAAAAGTTTTACTTTCTGCCTTTCTGGGAGATTTCCTCAATTTTATGCCCCAAACCTTCTATTATAGTTTAAAAACAATTATGCTGTTTTTACTGGGGAAGCCAGGACAACTTGTACAAGGCAAGGTCATGGAAGCTCCATAGACACATCCAAACTCCCTGAGGGACTGAACTGCTAGACTGAGGGCTGAGGGGACCATGGTCTCAGGGAACATCTAGCTCAATTGGCATAACAGGGTTTATAAGGAAAATGTTCTACGTTCTACTTTGGTGAGTAGCGTCTGGGGTCTTAAATGCCTGTGAGCAGCCATCTAGGACACTCCACTGGTCACGCTCCTTCGGGAGCAAGGGAGAAAAAGGAAAACTAAAGACATAAGGGAAAGATTAGTCCACCAGACTGAGTCCAATACAACTAGATGGTGCCCAGCTAGAGCTGGAAAAAAAATGCAGAACAAAATTCTAACAAAAAAAGACCTGACTTAACTGGCCTGACAGAGACTGGAGAAACCCTGAGAGTATGGCCCTCAGACACTCTCTTAGCTCGGTAATGAAGTCACTCCCGAGGTTCAGCCTTCATCCAAAGATTAGACAGGCCCATAAAACAAAATGAGACTAAAGGGGCACACCAGCCAGGGGCAAGGACCACAAGGCAGGAAGGGACAGGAAAGCGGGTAATAGGGAGCCCAAGGTTGAGAGGGGAGAGTGTTGATATGCTAAGGGGTTGTTAAAGCAATATGTGTACCTGTGTACCATTTTATGAGAGGCTAGTTTGTTCTGTAAATCTTTATCTAAAGTACAATAAAAAAAGGAAAAACTTTGCTGCTTTGTGCGTACACACACGCGCAGATGACACATGCACACACACACACACACACACACACTCATATACATAAATAACACACACACACATATAGGAGTCCCTGGGTAGAACAAATGGTTCAGCACTAAGCGGCTACTAACCAAAAGGTTGGCAATATAACTCCACCCAGAGGCATCTTGGGAGAAAGGCCTGGAATCTGCTTCTGGCAAATCAGTTACTGAAAACCCTGTGGAACACAGTTCTACTCTGACACGTGTGAAGTTGCCGTGAGCTGGAGTCAAACTGGACACCCACTGCTATAAATCTCTGTGGAAGCAGACCACCACATCTTTCTACCAAGGAGCTGCTGGTGGCTTCAAACCCCCGATCTTTAGGTTAGCAGTCGATCGCTTCAACCACTGTGCCACCAGGGCTCCTTTTTATATTATATGTATCCCCCCTGCTGCTGTCATATATACATTTTTTAATTTCTAAAAGTGTCTCTTTGTCTTTTTAACACTCCTTTAAATAACGTCCCGTCCCAGTCACTGTTGCCGTGTAACAAACAGCCCCCACTCAGTGGTTCTGCTCTTAAATCTGGGCCTTGCAGGAGGTAGGGGAGAGGTGGAGGCCAGGGCTCCTTTTCGTGTCTGGGATGTCAGGGCCTGGCTGGGCTGGCTGGGTCAGCAGGGGCCGGAGAGCATGCATCTTCTAAGTCCTCAGGCCAGTCCTGCACTCACTCTGGCTCACAGCCCTGGGAAGTCCTGCTCTCTGGGGGCTCAGCTCCCTGTGGCCTGTGAAGCCTGTCCACTTTCCATTCTTGGAGGCTATGTTGTGGTCATCTCAGCTTCTGTTCATTGTGTGCTGTGGGGATTATGCCATTTCCTCTTCCTTCTTGGGTTCCTGCCGCTTCAGAGGGTTCCAGAAGGCAGTTGTGAGTTCTGCGGTTTGTACCAGGAGCCTGGGCCAAGTGATTCCCAAATTCCCCACAATCCTTCCTAAAACCAGGGCTCAGGTGCGTGGGCAATGTACACGCTTCCCTTCTGCACACCTGGCCTACAGCAGATCTCTGACAGCAGGTGCCAACGTGTCCAGTGAGCTGTCATCTGACCATCTTCAGGAGTCTTCGTGCTTAGGGAAACAGGCTTCCAGCTTAGTGAGTGTCTAGAAAAGGCCAGCCCCCAAAGAGGCGATACGGAACCCGCCCAGTCTTCTCTGTCCTCACCATGAGCTCTTACCCACCCAAAAGTGCTGGGTAAAATGTGGGTCTTCAGAGCTCAGCTGAAAACTGCAGTCCCGTCAGGCTGTTTTGCTCATATTCAGGAGATTGTATAGCTCACTGGAAGGAGCCCTGGTGGCACAGTGGCTAAGCGCTCGGTTGCTAACCAAAAGGTCAGAGGCCTGAACCCAGCAGCTGCTCTGCAGAAAAAAGATGTGGCAGTCTGCTTCTGTAAAGATTACAGCCTTGGAAACCCTAGCAGTTCTACTCTGTGTTATAGGGTTGCTATGGGTCAGAACTGGTTGGACTATGGTGGGTTTTTGGTTTGAGTTGCTCACCGGGGGGCTTCTTGCAATACATAAACAGCACACCAACATAGCAGAGTTGACACTCATTGGAGCGTTTCTGGATACCACGGCATGGCAGCATACAGGCCCCTACAAGCCAACATCTGGGAGACAGGTATGCCTGTCATGCTGCAGGGAGATGTCCTGGCATGGCATGGGACCACCCTGCCCTCTTCGCTCTTCCTGCTTTCCCTTCCCTCGCCCACCAGCTCCGTGAACATCCCTGCAAAGGGCCGAGTCAGCCAGGATGGGCTGAGGGATGTGACACCGAGTTGGGGGGTAGCTTCGCCTGTCTCCAGGAGCAGGAGCCAGGAGTGAGGGTCCCAGCAGGACAATCTGCAATGTCCACCCAAGGTCACCTTGCTCCAGAGCAGACCAGCATCCACAGAGAAAAGGCAGGTGCCTGGAAAAGCATTGCTGAGGCCTGCTTCTCCCTCGATGCCATACGGGACAGTGGATCCCCAACTTTCTCACTGCAACCCACACTAATACCACGCACATTGTGACCTTTTCTGTGTGTGCATGTGTGCATATATGTGTGTGCCTGTGTGTGTGTGACAGTATGTGTGCCCATGTGTCTCTGGGTGTATGTATGTGTATATTGTGTATCTGTGTGTGTTTATGTGTATGTGACAGTATGTGTATCTGTGTATGTATATACATCGTGTGTATGTATATGTATGTGAGTGTGTCTGTGTATATTTATGTATGTGTATTACATATATGTGGGTATATGTGTGTGTGTGCATGTATATGTGTGTATGTCTGTGTGTGGGCACATGTGTTTGTGTCTCTGTGTATAAAAATGTGTCTGTGTGTACCTGTGTGTGTGAGAGTATGCGTGGCTCTGTGTATATGTATGTGTGTGTATATATGTGGGTGGATGTGTGTGTGAGTATGTGTGTCTGTGTGCATGTGTATGTATGTATACGGGTATGTGTGAGTGTGCGAGTTTGCATGTCTGTGTGTGTGTTTCGTTAAACAGCACTCAGCCTTATGACCCAGAATGCACTCTAAATATTTTTATCCATTTCTTCTTCCTCCTTCTTGATACTGATCATGATCCACTGAATTAACTTCAGAGCCCTCTAATGGGGTGATGACCTGCACTTTGAAATGCGGTCATCTAGGAGACGCAGACACCACTGTGTGCTTGGGTCTGCATTCCATTCATTGACTAATTGATCTATCAAAAATATTCACATAAGACCAGTCTCTGCTGCTGAGTAGCTCAGTCTGGTGGGGCTACACAGACACGTGAACAGTGCTGGTCCACACGGAGCAGCGGGGTCAGCATGAGAGCACGGGGCTCAGCTAGAGCATGGTCTGGGGGAGTGGGGGTGGGGATGACTGTCTACACCAAACCAAAAAACCAAACCTGATGCTGTCAAGTCCATTTTGACTCATGGCTACCCACGTGTGTCATAGTAGAACTGCATGCCACAGGGTCTGCACCAGTACCCTGCAAATCTCAGACATGGGGCTGTGGTTGAGGGAGAGGCAGCGGGCCTAGACCTCGGTGGCTGAGACAGAGTTGGCGGTAACGAGGCCAAGCAATAATTAGGTTTCTTAAAGCCTACCTCACAGAAAACCAATTTATGGTGAGGTGTGAAACCGCACAGTGCTAATTTGCCGTCTATAAGAGAACTGATGCAATCACGGAACTGAGATTATAAGCTCCAATTATATGGTGTTTGGTTCAAGAGCTCAACTAACCTTTTAAGAAAGCTTTGTAAACAGGTCACCGTGGGCCAAGAATTCTATTAGGAGCCAGACGGCATGCTGTTTCCAGAGATGTCTCTGGAGATATTTGGGAAGATTACAGAGCCTGCTGTAGTCCCCAGAATCAGCACAAAGCCACTCAAGGAGCTCTGCCAATCCAAGTGTCTCAGGCCCCCATGGATGTGGCTGTGATGGTAGAAATGTAACACCACAGGTCAGCTTGAAGGAACAAAGTTGCCAATCTCTGCCCCTGAAAGAAGGGTGGTGCCCCTCCAGGTTTGAGCCACATCACTCTCTGGGTAAACCGAAGACCCCTGAGAGGAAGCATCCTTTCCTTGATTTGCCCAGGTGTGGCAGTCCTCCTTCCTTTGCCCGGATGATGGTGTCTCCTGCTGCACCTGGACCAGCGTGTGTACCTGTCTGTGCACCTGGTTACAGCACTGGGTGCCTCCAGGGTGGGCGGAAGCTGGGAGACCCCACTGAGGCACTGAGACAGAAGGTTTCTGAGGGTGGGCAGATCTGAGGATCTTTGTCTCATGCAAAGCCAAGGCCAGCTTTGGAGGTGGGTAGATCCAGCAAGACTGAAACTACACCTACATGTCCTACCAACCACAGGACCATGAGGAGTGACCCAATCTCTCCAAGCTGAGATTTTCAGGGCCACAGTACTGAGATGAGAGTACTGAGCTCCCAGTCCTGGGAGGCCAAATGGAATACGGGTGTACTGACCAGTCTCAGCAAGGTTCCTTGGATAAATTAAATGCTCAGCAATGCAGCTATTATTCCAAATGCTAAGGAAGATACATGACCCTTTCCAACATCCCTGAGAATTGGGCAGCCTACCCCTTAAATACTCCAGAATGGGCTGCTCCCCGCCCCACGGGGCAGGCCCCACTGGGCTTAGACTGGGCCGATGTAAACGGAACTCAATTCTAGGGTTTTCTCTGGCAATACATGACACCATGTTGGACAGGCAGGCCTTGCTCTGTTTTTGGGGTGGGTTTGGGAAACCTTGATTAGATAGTAGAAAGACTCAAGTTCTGAGGATTAAAGAGGGGTAAGAAAATGAAGAGGAGGCTGGTATCCTGGGGGAGTGTAGGAGACAGGGGTAGCTGGGTCCTAATTCCAATGTCGGACCAGCAGGGAAGAAATAGAAATATTAGAAGCTCATGGACTGGCTCTTTCTGCTGGCATGAGATGCCAGGTAGAGGCACTGCCTTATCCCTTGGCTTGTCCAGAAATGTGGGCTCTGTAAGCTGGGGGCTTGTTGATTGGTTTTGGAATCTCTGGGTGGTGTAAACAGTTAATGTGTTCGGCTGCCGAGTGAAAGGCTGGAGGTACCAGTCTATCCACAAGCAACTCAGAAGAAAGGTGTAGTGATCTACGTCTGAGAAAGCAGCCACTGAAAACCCTACGGAACAGAATTCCACTGTGGCACAGGAGGATCTCCATGAGTTAGATTCAACTCAGTGGCAACTTTTTTTTTTAATTGCTTTCAGAGTACGTAGATTTGCTGATAAGGGAATGTATAAGCCTGTGCTGGCAGTGGGGTATAAGGAGGAGTAATGGGAAGTCCCCGTGGAAATCTAACTGATGCAGACAGCCTCCAACTAAGGACAGAATTCCATTCCCACTGCTTTTTTCCCCTACCTTAGAAGACAAAGCTGGTCACTGTTGGTGTGGCCAGTCCCCACACAGTCACTGGCCAAGCAGGTCTGCCCACAGCCGAGTAATTACACTGCTGCCCGCTGCAAGCTCTCTCTGAGCATCCTCAGACTCCTCAATTTCCCACTCCATCTAGTTCCGCAGTAAAATCACAGAGGCTGATACAAGTTAGCTCTGGAAGAAGCGGCGTGTGGATGTTCATTGGCCGTGTGTCGGGATCGCATCGAGGAAATGGAGGGATTCATTAAGTGGCAATTAAGGAGTGATGCATCATTGATGGCAGAGACACAGCGCAATGCTAAAACCAACTTCTCTGCAAACCCAGGGCCTAGGCAGAGCCCACTGGGACGCTGGCTCCTGCCTGGAAGCCATGAGGCCCGCATCTCCGCAGCCCACTGGGGCCTGGACACAGAACTGCTGTGTTGGTGGTGGTGGCAAATTCCGGAACTTTTTTTTTTTTTATGGGAGTACCAGAGTCCCTGGGTGGTGCAAATGGTGAATGCGCTCGGCCGCTAACTGAAAGGCTGGGGGTTTGAGTCTACACAGAGGCGCCTCGGAAGAAAGGCCTGGTGATCTACGTCTGAGAACTCAGCCACTGGAAATCCCACGCAGCACAGTTCTACCCTGACACACACGGGGTTGTCATGAGCTGGAGCTGACTCAACGGCAATGGGTTTTATTGGGGTGCTGGGTTTGAGGTGGCAGGGCACACTGGGCAGTGGGTGGGGAGAGGGGGTACCTGGGGCCTGCTCGTGGGGCTGGGAGAACGGGACACCTCTCTGCTGGGCCTCTGCCCCTTACAGGCCCCAGGGACTCACCAGCCCCCTGAGTGCCCCCCGAAGCAGGAAAGGACAGAGCACAGGGCCTGGGAGAGGCTCTGAAGCTTAATGAGATGGGAAGCCCTGGCTCTCCCGTGAGAAGAGTAAGGGCACTGAGAGTCTGCCAGTGTCCTCCACAGTGGGCCTGCCCCCATGAAGCCACTCAGGGCCTGCCCATCCCGGCCACCTAGACAAAGGTCAGCATCGTAGAAACTGAAGCCAAGGAGCAAAGCAACCTCAAAGCCTAGTGGCCAAGTCAGGTCAAGGGCCAGGGATCAGAACCTCCAATCCGTACCCTTCTGTGGACCTATGGACACCCCACACATGGCCATGCCATCATTGCACAGGCACCCACAGCCAGGAGGGAGACTCCCAGCATGCTAACGTGTGATGTGAGGTCCATGCAGGACCTAGGAGTGGGGGAGGGTGGGCAAGTGTGCTCTGACGCTTATGGACCCTCAGTGGGGACGCTGCCAGCCAGGCGAAGCTCACCTTCCCCAGGTGTTAAAGCTGGGGCTGGCATGTTTTATGAACAAGGCGCCTTCTGCCAAGGTCCTGTCCCCTGCCAAGAAGGGTACCTGAGGGTCCCATGCATCCAACATGACCCGGCCAAACCAATTGGAGACTGCGATGCTGGCCATTCAGCTGCTCCCCACAAGGTCCCTTTCAACAACGCGCCTTTCAGCAACAGCACAGAGGAGAACCCAGGAGAGGAAGCCTCCTTTGAAAAACCCAGGAGAGACCACCTTCCCCTGGGGAACTCGGGGGAAGACGCCGCTCTTAGGAAACTCAGGGAAGACTGTGTAGCCCTGGGAAACCTGAGAGAGGGCACCCTCTCTTGGGAAACCTGGGAGAAGGCGCCTCCTCCTGGGCTCTCCTCCAGGTGCTGGTAAAGAGCTCGCAGGTGCCTCACACCTCAGCAGGTGTGATCACAGGGCCGCTGGCTTTTGTGAACATGGAATAAACAAGCTCACTTGCGGCCCAGAGCACAGGGGCACGGCTGGAAACAGACATGCCACACACACACATGCCTTGGGGGTGCTGCTGCCCTCCAGCAGTCAGCATCCCCTCAACAGGCCAGTGGAGGACAGGCTGTAATCGAGGCCGGTTTGCCCGAAGTTCCAGCAACACCAGCGGCCCCAGGACACAGGTGACAGGCCTGCAGGGCAGCCCCAGCCCACGGCTGATGAAGCTCTTCTTGTTGAGCGGGGAGATGCAAGATTTCTCTATCCTGGCCTCAGGATATGCCCCAGGGCCCCTGAACCTGCCCAGTCTCAACTCACCTGCCCAGCCACTGGACCTCTTGAAAAGGTGGCAGAAACAGCCTGTCTGAGTCTCCCTCAGGGGCTGCTGGGTCCACAGTTGCAGGCAGGGAGGAGAATCCTGCCTGTGTTCCCAGAGGATTGTCCTCTGGTCAAATTTTGGAGGAGGCTGGCAGCCCTGAGCTCTCTGGGTAAACCCTGGAGGACTCAGAAACCATGGGGGCTTTCCAGCTCCTTCTGCTGGGACCCTAAGCCTCCCTGACTTAACCTTGCCACAGTATTGAGCCTGGGAGCGAGGCAAGGAAAGCATGACCCACCCTTGTCAACTGGCTCCCTGGGACAGGGACAGCCGGGTCAGGCTGCACCCGGGGCTTCGGTCCCAGAGGGAGAGCCGACAGGTGGGAAGGGAGGAGGTGGGTGGTGGTGTCCCATCTCTAAATCAGGAAGCTGGTGACCAAGCTACCCCTGTCCCTGGCTATGACGATAAATCCTGTATATCTGCTGGGCTGGGCCATGGTGCCCAGAGACTTGGCCAAACATAGGTCTAGGTGCTCTGTGAAGGCGGTCTGTAGGTGTGATTAACGTGTGCATTGTTGGCTCTAAGCAAAGGAGATTGCCCTCCATGATGTGGTTGGCCTCGTCCACTAAGGTGAAGGCCTTAAGAACAAAAATGGAGGTTTCCCAGAGAAGAAGGATTCTGTCACAAGACTATAACATAGGAATCTTGCAGTGTCTGGCCTGCCACCTGCCCTGTGGAATTCAGAATTATCAGTGTCTACTATTGCGTGAGCCAATTCCTTAAACTAAATCAATCTCTCTTGACAGATGAATGATAAAGAATAGAAAAATAGATAATCAATAGATAATAGATAGATGACAGATGATAAACAGATAACAGAGAAACTGAGGGTAAATAACATATAGATGATAGATAAACAGATATAGAAGATAGACTGTAGGTAAAAGATAGGTGATAGATAAATAGGTAGGTAGACAGCTAGATAGATAGGTGGATAGATAGGTGATGACAGATAAATAAATGATGGATGGATGGATAGATAGATGGATAGGCAGATATAGATACATATGTGGCGTACTGGTTAAGACCTACAGCTGCTAACCAAAAGGTTGGCAGTTCAAATTCACCAGGCGTTCCTTGAAAACTCTATGGGGTGGTTCTATTCTGTCCCATAGGGTCGCTGTGGGGTCAGAATTGACTGGACAATGACAGGTTTGGTTTTCATTTTTTTTTGGTACATGGAATGTACCTCTATCCTGTTGGTGCTGTCTCTGGAGAACGCTGGCTGATGCATGGTTATCATGGGTACCCCCCATGTGCTCCGGGTATCCTAACAGTGGCGTCTGCACCCTTCTCTCCCTCCCCAGTGCACACAAGCACACAGCCACGTACCGTGGTGGTCTTGATCCGCCCACCGGGCTGCGTGCAGGTCCAGCCAGAGCGGTTGATGAGCAAGTCGCAGCCCTCCCCCTCCAGACACGGCAGCATGTCACACCACTGCTTTGTCTTGATGATCCGGGCTGGGGAGAGAGAGAGAGAGAAAGGGTCAGGGTGCTGCTTGCCGGCTGCAGGCACAGCCCAGTGTGGCCATTCCAGGGCTAGGTCTTAGCACCGTGGGGAGTCCCACAGGCAGCTCCCGGCCAACAGGAAGCTGCATCCCTCCCTGGCCCCCTAGTTTAGTTCTCCTTTCCACGCCCGGCTCAGCCATCATCAATTACTGGACAATCGGTAGTAGCACAGGGCTTTGGGGGGATTTTCACAGACCAGAGCCCTGGCTCCTTCCTACAGATGGGAAAATCTAGGTGTTCGTATGGTCTGGAACCCTCAAAAGTCAAGGAAGGCATGAAGAGGGGTGCTCCCACGCAGAGGCAGCCAGAGAGCCCCTTCCCCTCACATCAAGCCTGCTCCTGCTGAGGTTTTTTCCACGATTTCTCAGGACGCTGTTCTATTAACAGATGCTAAAAAAAAAAATTTTTTTTTTTTTTAATGCACACAGCTGTGTTCTGACATGCCACCACCAAGCCGAGGCAGGGGTGGCTCCTTAGGAGGGGACTACTGCTGTACCCACAAGGGCCTCGCCCTTGGTTTAAAGCTCTGCTGCCTCTGCAGATGCTGCTCCTCGTGTTTGAACAAGGGGCACCGCTGTTGGCCTTTTGTACCCCCTCCCCCAAATATGTAACTGATCCTGCAGGTAGTAAGGTAACAGGTAAGGCCACAGGTAAACAGAAGGTTAAGACGACAGGGGACCTGGGAGAGAGCTCAGCCCTGGTGAGGGCATAGGCCTTGGGGTGCTTCTGGGGCAGGTGGATTTGGGGAGACTTGCAAAAGTGTAGGTCTGAGAGGCTGGGGACAGTTTGGAAGACAGACTAAAGGACAGCTTCCAGCTCAAGTGACCAGCTGCTGAGGACAGCCCCGCCTGTGGGCCAGTTCTCACAAACCCGCAGGAGCTGCCTGAAAATCAACACCAAGTAGCTTCCTGGCCGAGAGGCAAGGAACCCTGTGATCGATTAGTCATGCCTGCCTGGGCACAGTGTGGGTATGTGGAGTATGTGCTGTACACTGGCCAGGCCTGGCCATGCTGCCCACCCAGGCTGTCCACCAGAAAGTCATCGCAGAGACCAACCCCTATCTGGGCCAGGGAGGCCTCACAGAGTGGAGATGCCTCCTGTTCAATTGAAATCAGAGTTGAAAAAATACCCCAATAGAGAATGAGAGAGGTTTCCCATATGAGGCAGACACATACTCATTGCTGGGCATCAAGGGGGTCACAGGCAGGGTAACTGTCCACAAGAGGGACAGCCGACACCCCAGGCTGCTGCTTCCACACAAAAGGAGCTGACGACCATCTTGCGCTGCCCTCCCTGCCTCCGGGATCCAGGCAGGAGGAGCCAGACTGTGGCCTGTCGGCAGCCCCCAGGCCTCTGTCCTGCCTGCTCATCACTCACGCAGCTGCCTCCCCATCCCTGAGGTGACATTTCCAGTGACAGTGAAAAATGACGTGAAACCTTGCTGGACAACGAATACGAAACTTTAAGCCACCAAGAGGCTCCAGGATTAAAATGCACACACACGCCCCAATCCCGGGGAGCCCTGTGTGCAATGCGTGGGAAGGAATGTAACAAATTAAAGCGAAAAGGGGTTTTTCCCTTGATGTCAACCACCAAGAGGAAAAGGTGTGTGAGGCCAAGAGCAGCTGAAAGGAAATCTCAATCGGTGCTTCCCTTCTACTCTGTGGAGCACGTGTGTTAGGATTGAATTGTCCCTCCAAAATACACGTTGTACATCCTAGCCCCTATACTTGTGGACGCATAGTAACCCTATAGGACAGAGTAGAACTGCCCCATAGGGTTTCCAAAGAGTGGCTGGTGGATTCGAACTGCCGACCTTTTGGTTAACAGTTGAGCTCTTAACCAGCGTGCCACCAGGACTCCTCTATATGGCACACAGTTTAAACACTGGTTAGCAGCCATGGACTAAGGTGGATATAATCTTATCTGGGAGTAGGATTTTCTTTGTTATGTTAGAGGCCATATCCTTGTAGGGTGTGTCTTATGCAAATTACTTTGAGAAACGAAAGAGCAGACCAGGCACAGAAGAAAGCAGACGTGGAGGATGACCAACACTATCTGAAGACTTGGAGGTAGACCAGTCTACAAGCCCAGGAACTCCAAGGATGACTGGCTAGAAAAGTTTAGAAGAGGACCCTCCTCCAGAGCTGACAGAGAGAGCCTTCCCTGAGAGCTGGTGCCCTGAATTGGGACGTCCAGCCTCCTGAGCTGTGAGAAAGCAGCTTTCTGTTTTTTAGGACCACCCACTCACAGTGTTTCTGTTTCGGCAACACTAGGGAACTAAGACAGTGGGGAAGAACGGCCCAACTCAGGGGTACCCTTTCAGCACGAGCGTGACACCAGTTCTCATCACTTCCCTGGGTATGGCGAGGGTGGCCTGGGGCCCCTGCCACTGGCCCTTTCCTGCCCAGGCTCTGAGAACAGGCACTTGGGTCTGGGGGACAGACTGGACTTCCAATGCAGAGTGAGGCGGCGTCCCCTAAGGAGGCTGCTGGGTTCCAGGTCTCCCTGTGATGCTGCACACAAGAGGGGGTCCCCGAGGTGTGCAGGGCAGGACGGGCACAGGCCGCAAGGGCGTTGCTGGGTGAGGACAGAGGGCCCACCATGACCGACCTGTCTCCAGATACTCAGGATGGCACTGAAGGGGTAGGCCTGGGTTAAAATCCCACATGGCCTCGTGCTGTCGGAACCTTGAACAAGGGAGGCTTGTGTTCTGGGCAAGGTCCTCCCAGATGCTTCCTGAGGGCCTGAGGTCAAGGGAGGGCCTGTGAGGTCCAGCCCACGCTGCATGCACACACATCCACGCACAAGGACACACATGCACATACACATGAGCATGCAGACACACAAATGCACACACATGCACACACACACCTACATACAAACATAAGCACATAAGTGTACAACCAAATGCACACACAGTCACACAAGTTCATGCACACATGCATACGAACATGTACACATATGCACACAAGTTACATGTGCAAATACACACATGTGCACACGCACATACTCCCATGAACATGCACACAAGCACATAAACACATGTTCACCCATACACACATTGCCTAGCATGCAGGAGCATGCATGTGGAAGCATTTGTAGTGTGAATGGACTGGTGCACATACTACTTGCTGTCTCTCTTTCTCTCTCACACACACGCACACACACACACACACACACACACACACACACACAGAGTGTTCTAGGCATGTGCACTCCAGCCCTCCCAAGGACTCCGGCGGGCCACCCAGAGCACACACCGCCTTTGTCTGCTGCAGGAGCGCAGCTTGCCCAGCCCACTTCCTGCTCAAGGCGGTCGGAGGCACTGCACTGGCCTCCTGGTCCCAGGGACAAAGAGGCCTTTCATGCTGCATGTTACAACTTCATTTTGCCCTGGCACAACCAGGGCACAGCCTATCCTCCAGCACTCTTGGGCTGGGGTTGTGAGTGGGGAGTGATGGGCTAATGACCGGGCTCCTGGGTAGGTTCATAGGGGCACACAGCAGGGGCCACAGCCTTGCCCTTCCATCTACCCTCAAGGACCTCGCTTTTGTTTCTCGGAAGGCTGCTGGAGTAGGGGATGTGTGAGATCACCCCCTGCTCAGTCACGGCTACTGTGGGCACAGGCATGCCTGGGCCTCCAATCCTCACACCCCACCTCCCAACAGTGCAGCGTGGTCCTTGGTGAAGGCCAGGCTGGGAGGCCCAGGGCTGGATCGCTCCACGGCACGGCCTACCAAGGGAGGGAGGCCCCAGGCCCCAGTGTGGATGGTCAGGGTGGACTGGAGTCCCTGTGTCCAGGGCCCACTGTGGATGGTCTGGGCTGAGCTGAGTCCCTGTGTCCAGAGTCCTGTGCACCTATCATTCTTGAATCTCAGAAGAGATGTGGCTGGGGGCCAGGAGCACCTCTGGCCTTAGCCCCCGTTGATTTTTAATAAATGGGACGGTGAAGTCCACGGTAAGCTGGGTGGCTCCTCCCAAGTGCTCTTATCCAGAAACCAGGAGCCACCACTCCCTGGACTGAGCCATTACCTCCCTAGCATTCCCAGAAGCCCAGGAATTCTCTGCTCCCAGCTTCCCTTAAATGTGCATGAATTCTCTCCAACAAGCATCTGAATCTGGAACCCACAGACACTTCTGGGCTATCTAGATGGACTTTTCCCCTCTGGAGGCTGCCCACCCAGCCCGTGTGTGTATGTGCGTGTGTGTGTGTGGTGTATGTGTGTGCAGGCATGCGTGGTATGGATATGAGTGTATTCTCACCAGGTGCAGGCCTGTTGTCCCCAGACCCCATGTGAGCAGAGGCTTTGCAGGGGTTCCAGCGTGGTGAGCACAGGGGAACCCATGTGCCATAGCATGCCTGGGCACACGGGATGTGCAGGACCGGGGATCAGCTATCCAGAGGTTTCACACCACTCCATGCCTGCTCCCCCGCCTTCACTCGCACCCACCTTGAGGCAGTTCTTGAGCACTAGGCAAATGTTTTCTGTCCCAGTTCCAGCAATGATTGGATTATTCCCGATTAAAGCAGCGTTCCAACACAAGCAAGGCTAAGCTTGTCTTTATATGAACAGGGCAGCTTACACGAGTTATCCGGAACGCTGCATTCACAGTGGCCTGGAGGAGGCTCTGGGCTGGCCAGCTTGAGGTGAATACGACATCTTAGCCTGACCCACAAAGCCACAGAGGTCTGACCAGGGTTTCCCACGACACCCACGCCTGCCATGGGGCAGACGCAGGAGGACATTCACATGTGCGGCCAGTCGGTGCAGTTCCCCAGCAGGTGTGCCTTACTGGTGACTGTCTTAGGGAAACATCTGCCTATAAAATCAATGCTGCAAATTTGAATTTTACTGGTTTTGCAGTTTTGTCTGTGTTTAATTTGTAAATTGGTTTGGTTGATTCCAGCTTTATGGTCTGGTGAGGGCTCCCAGGCTTTGTGCTTGCTCCTGTTTTGGCAACATTAAACACAATTTGGGCCGGTAGTGGGGGGCAAGGGACTTATCTTTCCCTTAAAGATGTGTGCACACGACTGTGAGGGCTTGGGAAGTGTGACCAGGCTGCAGCAAGCTGGTCAGCGGAGCATGAGGCAGGGCTGGGCCCTGAGTGTGTAGGAGAAGGGCCGTTCTGCAGTGGGGGGCCTGGAGCAGAGGGTCTCCCCATGAGTGAGGGACTCAGCCCCCCACCTCACAAGCCCATACCAAGCCTGGGGCTGCAGGAGTGAGGCCCAAGACACTCCTGCTCCAGGGTCAGGAAGGCCTCACCTGCACCCCTCCCCAGCTGCAGGGGTCACCCCTGTGTGGCCCAGCCACAAAGGAATCTAGACACTGCAGGTATGTGGAACAAGCATGAGGCATGGTCCAGAATCAAAACAAAACTGTCCCTTTACCCCTGCTCAGTGAGGGAAGCATCTCCCCTTGTAGAGCTAGAAGAGTCTAGAAGGTTCCTTGGTTATTTTAGTCACTCCGAGGTAACAGAGATCCTACACCACCTGTAGCTTCCTGCAGTAATTAGTGCCGATCCCAGGAATCAAAGCCCCAAAGGAGATTCAGTGATGGCTGATCTCACAGCTGGGTTCATCTGGGAGAGCCTGCCAGCTCTTCTTTCTCCTTCAGCGCAGCGCAGGGCTGGGGACAGTGGGAGGGTTGGGGTTCCGACTGGCCTGGCAGGAGCTTGAAGGGGCCACCCTGGCCTGGGAGGTGCTCAGCCCGATTCCTGCTTTTGATGAATTTTCCAGCATCCTAGGGGTCTTGGAAGCTGGCACGCAGGCACCTCTGCACTGCTATCCTTCTGCCCAGGACTCTTGCCCCAGGTCCTCAGGGGCAAGGCCACCCTGCTGACCTGACCTGCTGACCCACCCTGCTCTCTGGGTGATTTGGCCTTATTGGACACCAGCAAGCAGCTCCAGCCTGGGCTCTGAGACCCTGAAGAGATGCTTATTCTACAAAAATTACTGCCTCCTTGGCCATGAGACCAGAAGAACTGGGTAGTGCCCGGCTACCATTACTGAACATTCTGATTGAAGATTCCATAGAAGAATCCTGATCCAAAAGGGGAAAACGCAGAACAGAATTTCAAATTCTCATGTAATCGTGACTTACTGGAGCCATGGAGGCTGGATGAACCCCCCAAAACTATTGCCCTTTAAGCCTTACACCAAAAACATTTCCTGAAGTCTTCTTAAAACCGAACAACAGTTTAACTTAACTAGTAAAAAAAGGTCTGCCTTCAGCATTATGCTATTTTAAGAATTATCTATATGAGATCAAATTGACGACAGCAACTGGAAAGATTACACAGGAAGCCTGAGGGCAGTGAGTTTCTGTTAACGGGGAAGGAAAAACTCAGAAAAGGAGGATGAGAATGGCTGTACAACTCAAACAATGTAGCCAACATCACTGGATCATACATGTAGGAACTGTCAAATTAGAGTATGTTTTGCTGTGTATATTCTCAACAGCAAGAAAATAAATTGTTATACATACATACATAAAACCCATTGCCGTAGAGTTGATTCCAACTCATAGTGATCCTATGCGACAGAGTAGAACTGCCTCATAGAGTTTCCAAGGAGTGCCTGGTGGATTTAAACTGCTGACCTTTGGGTTAGCAGCTGTAGCCCTTAACCACTAAGCCACCAGGGTTCCCATATATATATATATATATATATATATATATATATATATATATATATATATATATATATATATATATAAAAAAAATACATATGCATATATATGTATGTATATTTATGTGTGCGTGCATATATATATATATACACGCACACACATGCTGGTGGGTAGCATCTGGGGTCTCAAAGCCTGTGAGCGGCCATCTAAGATACTACACTGGTCTCACCCCTTCAGGAGCAAGGGAGAATGAAGAAAACTGAAAGATACAAGGGAAAAAGTCCAAAGGGCTGATGGACCACATCTACCTCCACCAAACCGAGTCCCGTACACCTAGATGGTGCCCGGCTACCACCACTGACTGCACTGACAGAGATCACAATAGAGGGTCCCGGACAGAGCTGGAGAAAAATGTAGAACAAAAGTCTAACTCACAAAAAAAGAGAAGATTACTGGCCTGACAGAGACTGGGGAAACCCTGAGAGTATGGCCCCAGACACCCTTTTAGCTCAGTAATGAAGTCACTTCCAAGGTTTATCCTTCAGCCAAAGATTAGGCAGGCCTATAAAACAAAAACGAGACTAAAGAGGTGTACCAGCCAGGGGCAAGGACTAGAAAGCCGGAGGGAACAGGAGAGCTGGTAATAGGGAACCCAAGGTTGAGAAGGGAGAGTGTTGACATGCTGTGGGGTTGTTAATCAATGTCACAAAACAATATATGTACCAATTGTTTAATGAGAGGCTAGTTCAGTAAAGTACAATAAAAAATAAATAAAAAGGAACGAATGTGCTCCTTGCCGCCGCGTTCCCTGGGGGCTGAGTGGCTGGAGTTTCTCCTCTACAGACCTGCTGCTGAGGTGAGGCTGGCAACTCAGATCAGAGGAATTCAGGAGCTAAATTGGTTTAGATCTAATAAGAAGACAAACATGGAGCCGTGTGTTGAGATCATTTATACTCCAAAGAGCTAATGGTGCTTTACAAACACGACTTCTCATTAATCCTCAGCACCCTGGCCGACCTGGTCTCAACGACAAAAATGCTGTGGCTCACGGCATCCTTGTTCAGGAGAATGCAAGTCTGGCGTTTTTGATGGCTAACGTTTATTTGCTAGGGCTAAGTGTGTCTTGTGAGCCAATCGTGGGACCCTCACCATGACCCCAAAAGGTGGGCACAGTTGTCATCATCCTGATTCAGATGACAGAGCAGAAGTTTCCAGAAATTGCTGGGATTTGCTCAAAGTGACCCAGCCAACATGATGGTGGAGACTGGTTTGAGCCCAGGAAGTTGCCTTTCCTCATAGGTGTAGGAAAACTGGATAATAACAAAAGGAAGCCAGAAGAGGAATTGACACAGTCGAACTGTGGTGTCGTCGAAGAATACTGAATATACTGTGGACGGCCAGAAGAACAAGCCAAATAAGCTCTAGAAGAAATACCACCAGAATGCTCCTTAAATGCAAGGACGGTGAGCCATCAGCTCGCTTCCTTTCAACATGTTATCAAGAAAGAGCAATCACTAGAAAAGGACATCGCGATCGGTGGAGTAGGTGGTCACTGAAAACCAGGGAAACCCTCAATGAGAGGGACAGACACAATGGCTGCAACAATGGAGTCAAACATATCGAAGACCGTGGAGATGGCGCAGGACCAAGCAATGTCTCACTGCTGTATACAAGGTCGCCATGAGTCGGAGCTGATTAGATGGAAACAAATAACAAAGTCATCTCCCAAGCCACGTATAAAACTGTAAGGTTATTGGAATTGATGCAGAAAAGAACACTTAAACAAAACAAAACAAAACAAAACAAAAAAAACTAACCTGGTTCGTAGTAAAAGCTCTGAGGAAATTATGCACAAGAGAGAATGTCCTTAACTTGACAGCAGTTATCTTTACAAATTGGCAGCGAACATCACACTTCAGGATAAACCCTCTAGACACATTCTCCTTAAAATTTGGAACGAGTCAAGGGTACTCCAGTCCAGTGGAGTAAAACAAGAAAAATAAATAAAACATATAAAAATTAAAAAAGAAAAACACTGACATTACCGCCAGGTGATTTTATTGTATCCACAAACACGTTATTCAGATTAACGGAAGTTCCCGAAGGTCCCTGAGCATAGAAACAACAGGAACCAAAACTTAGGGTGTGAAGCACCTCCCCGAAGGGAATGCAGGCCTCTGTGCTCAGAGCCCCCAGCCATGCCATTTTGGCCAAGGACAATCTGCCAGTCCCATCTGTTATGGGCTGAACTGTGCCCCCCAAAATACATGTTGTAAATCCTAAACCATATATCTGTGGATAAAATCCCTCCTGGGAACAGAGCTTCTTTGTTATGTTAAAGAGGCCATATCAGTGTAAAACCAAAATCAAACCCACTGCCAGTGAGTCTATCCCTACTTGCAGGGGTTGTATAGGCTGGAGTAGAACTGCCCCACAGGGTTTCCAAAGAGGGGCTGGTGGCTTCGAACTGCCAGCCTTTTGGTTAGCAGCCGAGCTCTAAACCACAGCGCCCTATCAGTGTAGGGCGCATCTTAACCCAATAATTTCTGAGATGTGAAAGGAGCCGATTAGGCACAGAGGAGAAACCTGAGATGGGGGAAGACAGATGCCACACTACAGACGGATCCCCGAGGACCTTCCCCCAGAGCCAACAGAAAGAGCCGTCCCCTAGAGCCTGTGTCCTGAATCGGACAGCTAGCCTCCAGAAGTGTGAGAAAATCAATTTGTTAATGCCACCCACTTGTGGTATTTCTGTTAGAGCAGCACCGGAGAACTAAGACCCTATCCCACGTACCGTCCCTGCAAGGACAAAGGATGTCCAAGACCAGGGGAGCCTCAGGATGGACTGGCCCTGGGGAGCGGCCACACAGAAGGCAGGACCTGGGAGAGGTCGGCTCAGTCCCTGCACAGGAGACCCGGTGAGTCAGCTCCGAGCTGGAGTGTCCTACCCCAGGTCCACGGGCTTCAGGGCAGGCGACTATGCAGGGTTCTCTGTCCTGGGACACAAGAAGCAAGCATGTAAAGCAGGAAAGACACATCAGAGCACTGGGACTGATCGTGTGTGCATACCTACAAATGTACAGGTATGAGTGTGTGCGCGCGTGCGCACGTTCGGGTGTACGCACGCACTTTGGGGCCTTGGAAAGCCTGTTCGCAAACTGCTGTTAGCCTCTGAGCGTCCTTTCCATGGCGCTCCTGGAAACCGTGTGATCAGAAGCAACAAGTAAAGCCGGGAGAAAGGGAGAACTGACCTGTGTGAATCCCTCGCTAACTGAGGAAGGTTTGTATGTATCACCTCACGGCATCCTCCCAGGAGGTGGCATTACTTCCCTGTACTGAGGCTCAGTGAGGCCTTGCTAAACCAAACCAAACTTGTCATCAAGTCGATTTCGACTCATAGTGACCCTACAGGAGGACAGAGTAGATCTGCCCCATAGGGTTTCCAAAGAATGGCTGGTAGATTCGAAACCAAAAGGTTAGCAGCGGAGCTCTTAACCAGTGTGCCAGCAGGTCCTGCTAGGTGGCAGCAAAGCTAGGATTAAAAAACAAAAGGAAGGTGAGGTGAGACCTCAGGTCGCCCCAGCCAGAGCCCTGGTACCCCACAGGGTCCTGGAGCAGGGCGCAGGTGTAAAGCTGGGATCTGCCCTCACTTCCTGCTGGGTGATGGGAAGGCAGTGCAGTAGTGAGGACTGGGGTTTGGGGCAGAGAGGTGTCAGGCCCTGGGCACTGCTGCCTGGACTCCTGCAGCACCCCCAGGGGCTCCCCTTCCTGGCCGTCAGCCACCTACAGTGGGCACTCAACTCTTCAGCCCCTGTGTGGGGATAAGGGAAAATACTGCACCCGAGACACTCCAAACTTCCTCTCCCCCACCACCCCCCCGCCCTGTTCTGGGCCTCCTGCACCAGGACACCCCCTGTAGTTCTTGCAGGATACGCCCTGCTGGTGCGAACCCCACTCTGTCCCCAGGACACACACCCCCACCTGCCTTTTGGTCTCCTCCTTGTCGAATGCAGATGCCTCCTCAGCTTTCCTCTCAGAACCCTTCTGGCCACCTCCGTTTCCCCAGGAGAAACAGCCTGCTCCTTGCTGTGGCCTGGGGGTTGGGAGTGCTCATACGTGTACTCATACATGTGTGTCTGTGGGAGTGCTGTATTCGTACATGGTTGTCTGTGGGAGTGCTCACACATGTATTCACACATGTGCCTGTGGGAGTGCTCACACATGTATTCATACATGTATGTGGGAGTGCTATACTCATGCATGGGTGTCTGTGGGAGTGCTCACACATGCATCCATACATGTGTGTATGTGGTGTGCTCACACATGTGCACGTGTGCACATGTTCACGTGTGGTGTTTGAAAGCTCTATTCTAGAATTGAGCAACATGTTCTATGAGGAGTCTCAGGCAGCAACACCCACTCTGTGCCAGGACTCATACGCCTTGGGGAGACCTTCTCTTTGTTTTCTGGCACCTGGATGCTGGGGCCCCCTCTCTCTGACACTTGACAGCTCAGAAGTACACCCACACCCCACCAGGCCCCACGCCCACCCAGACCCAATGCATCAGACACGCATGTAAAACCTTGAAGAAAACAGGCCATGTCGGCAGCGTGCTTCTAACAGAAACTGTGACCACAAGTGTGCTGGCCACGCTGAGCAGATGGACGGGGACATGACAGTGCTAATTTGACTGGGAACTGTGGGGATTTATATAGTTCCACTCCACACCCGAGCCCATAGCTGTTCATAAATTTTATGGTTCCCTTTGGAATAAACTGTTTCTTCATTTCCATTAACACATGAATTTGCTTACTTTACTCAACAGCTTGGAAAAATGAGTCAGCCAGAACAAAACCAGAGGGAGTCCCTCTCAGAGAAATCTTTGGCCACATACTCAGATACAATCCGAGAGGGACCTCATCCACCTAAGATGGAGACGCAACTCTTTCCAGCAAAATCTGACCAGATGGAGCACGTCCCCAAAATGCTCCCAGAGCCCTGTGACAGAGGTGTCAACACATCGTGCACATGGGTGATGGTGTGGTTGACATTTAATACATAGATGTACATGTGCACACAAACATCCGCATATCTGCATAAATATGCACACATAAATGCACACACAGACACACACACACACAAATGCACACATTCACACACATACTCACACACACAAACTGGCCTCCTAGGAGTTGACATACAAGTGAGACATCCTGTCGGCATGAAGTACTAAAACAGGCCCCCAGGACAGTAGTTTTCACAACGATCACCACAGCCCCTTTTGCTCACACTGCAGAAGTGCCTTCTTCACCCCGAGGGGCCCCATTTGAAACGTCAGTGCCCAAACACGGAGGGTAAGCACAGAGCAGGGCCAGCTGGCCCTCCGGGAGCTCTGCAGCCAGCGCTGGGGCCGCGGTGTGGAGGTGGCTGCTGGCTGGGAGACCATGTGCAGTACTGTCCTCACGGCCCTCGCATTCATTCACACTCTCATTTACTGTTGTTGTTATTATTAGGAGCCCTGGTAGCACGGCAGTTAAGCACTGGGTTGCTAACCAAAAGGTCAGCGATTTGAACCCACAAATGGATCTGAGGGAGAAAAGGCCTGGTGATCTGCTCCCATAAAGATTACAGCCTAGGAAATCCTATGGGGCACTTCTACTTTGTCACATGCCATCTCTGTAAGAATCGAATCGATGGCTCACAACAACAGTATTGATTATTACATTGTTATTGATTATTACTCACGAGGAAACTGTTAGCCTTACCTCCATCACAGATGAGGACACAGAAGGACAGAGAGGTTAAGGAATTTACCCAAGGTCACAGATGGGCCCTTCAAGGACACCATGGCCCAGGAGAAGGCAGAGCCCATCACAGCCCAGAGCGGGAGGAACCTCGTTCACAGAGCAAATACTAGGAGCAGGGCCCCAGCTCCAGCTCGAGGGTCCCTCCAGCCTGTCACCTGTGACAATATCACATTGCCCATTCTCCTCCAACTGTGGTCACCCATTTGTGCTCTGGTGGCTGCACCATGGCCCAGCACACAGACCCTGTGATCAACCAACCAGTCTCTGCAATGGACACTTTGCTGTAAATACACCTTTTTGCCCTCTTCTTATGAACTGCTTTCTTAGGCCACACTGGGAGCAGACTCAGGGTGTCCAAAGGCCTGGACATCTCTTGCCTCAGGCACGTCCTGCATTCTGCTCACCCAATGGACAAAGCCCTGTGGCACAGCTCGTGTGTGGGAACACATTTCCCACAGGCTTCGGGTCTGTGTGGATAAGCAAGCCGCGTGGGTGCCAGGGCGGCTTGTACAGACATTTATCCCTGCCTAAAAAAAAATTTTTTTAATGTTTTAATGTTAAATTTATTAATCACAGATAGTGCCCGGTACACTGAGAGCTGTGCACAGGGCAGGACAAGGTCCTGGCCCACCTTAAAGAAGGAGTGGTTTCTCGATGGAGGGTCAGCACTCTGCCATTCGCAAATACAGGGGACACTGGGGGACAAGGACCAAGGTCACAGTCACCGTGGGGTACATGGGGGCTGCAGAAGGAGCCACAGAAAACCCCTGAGGAAGGGCGGCAGGGATATACATGTGGGATGTGGCCACCTTCTCAACACCTGGAAGTGCCTGGGAGGGGCCCTGCCAAGTAAAAGTGTGGGAGGCAGGCCACCATCAATCAGAAGTTGGCTGGGCTGCCCAGCCCTGGGGATCCCTCCTATTCAAGCTGAGACAGCATCTCTTGGGTTCCTGGAAGTGGACTGGCCCCGAAGCCCTGCTCTCAGGAGCTCACAGCTGGGTGGAGCTGGGCAGTGCCTAGGCAGGGTGCAGTGTGGGAACAGCCTTGCTGCATCAGGGAGCCAGGTAGGTGGAGCAGGGCAGGAAGGACAGCTTCATGGAGAAGAGACATCTGCCTGGCATGGTGTGGGAGGCTGGTGGGGTCCACCTCGCAATGGAGAATGTGGCCAGTGGAGCCCACGCGGTGTTCCTGAGATCAAAGGCACAAGGCAACTACCAAAGTACAGAGTTGTGGGGGTGTGCGTGCATGTGGACACGTGCATGGTGTACGTGCACGCATGTGGGTTTAGGGTGCATCATATATGTGGGCATGCATGTGTTTGTGCACTGCATGTGTCTGTACATGGATGTGACGTGTACCGTGTGTATGTGCATGTAAGGGCATGGTGGTGGGCAGGCTTGGACCAAGAAGACGCAGGATGGACAGATGTGAGGAGACTCCGTAAGTGGTGTGACGCACTTCGCGCTTCTCCTTGGTGTTGGGTACGTGTTCTGTGTAAGAGATGGAGTGACCCAGCCTGCATTTCAGAAAAGACCTTCTGATGCTGTAGGGGTGGGACTGTGAAGCCATGGGGCTATAGAGGGGGGTGGAGCTGGGAGGCCTTATAGGGAGTGGCCTGGGGAGTGGTCTCAGGGCCTGAGAGTGGAGATGCCGGCTTCCCAGACACTAACTTTCAATCATCTGGGAAAACCTGCCTGACTTGAGCTGAGGGCTGCCCCAGCCCCTCCCTGTCTGCACAGCATGCACATGGAGGGTGACCAGGAAGCATCCAGTGGGGGGCTCACTGATGGGCCTGGGCCATCTGCATCATGGCAGGTCACATAATGGCCAGGGGCATCCCTGTCCCCCACCCCCACAACTACTCCAGCTGCTCCTGAGGCCGAATTGGGATCTGCAGCCTGCAGCCCCAGGACAAGCAGACCCCCTGTGAACATGCACCTGTACTACCATCCGAAGATTCAGTCCTGATTTCTAATATACATGATAAACATGTGTTTTAAAAAGCTTCTCAGTGCTTACACATTCTACCTAATTCCCAATAATTACACACATTAGCTGTGCTTGCCGCTTCTGGCTCCTAGGCGTGCCATGCTGACATTTTCATCATAATTTATATGATTAATTTCATTTCCTCAACCTCCCCCTAGAATGGCAGGCTATGACTGACTCCCCTTTAAAAACCAGGTAAACAAAATTGCCTCTAATGGCCCTAAAATACAAATCATGTCTACATAAGCACAGTCCTGCCAGCCCCGACTAACCCAACAGCCAGGAGGGAGAGGCTGTGATGGCAGGGCGCCATGAGTTACAGCAGCCCCCGGCCTGCAGCCCAGCTTTTGGCGTGTGCTGTGGGTCATGCCATGTGCTTGACTGTCTCTCTCCTGGACACCCAGAGGCCAGGAAAGGCTTAAGGTAGCTGGGCACAGCAGAGCTGGCAGCCTGGGATAGGGTGGGTGTCGAGTGTCTGCAGCTCACATGGTCCCTAGAGCTGGGCCAGAGCCTTTGTGTCTCACTGTCTTTGCTCCCGAGGACACCTCTGCCTCCACCTTGAATGCTGCCTGTCCCTGGGTCAGAGCCTGGCACACATGTCCCCCCTCACTTTGGCTGGTCCTAAGGCTCTGCCTGACAAGTCTATTTGCCAATCTGTGCTCACTGATAACAAGAGGTACAGGACAACGATGGGGAAGGAATGGGATTCTGAAAATTGGAATGGGGACATATGCACAGATACTGATGGATCTGGGGACATGGAGGCCCTAAACTCTGCTGAGTCTTCTTTGCTAACAGAAGTGGTCCTTCTATCCCTGTCTGAGGTGACTGATTAACGCAGCTTCATGTGAGGAACCTGTGATGGCCGCCTTCCCTGTGACAGACACTTTGAAAGACACTGCTGATTCTCCTCAGGACCCACCCCCACCACCCATCTTTGCTTCTAGACCTAGAAACAGACTCAAGTCCCAGCAGGCACTAAAAGGTGACCAAGTATGACTCATGGGGACGTGCACACACTCCAAAAGAAATACATGATTTTTCTTCTAATTTACACAAACAGAAAACGAGGGAAACTATATGGGAATGGTGACTAAGGGTGTGGGATAACAGTGGAAAGAACACAGAGTTGGATCAATCTGAATTTCTTGATATGGGCCCACTAAGCAGAGAAAGGAGTCCTGCTGGTGCAGTGGTTACGCACTCAACTGCTATCCAAAAGGTCAGCAGTTCAACCCCACCAGCAGCTCCACAGGAGAAAGGCGTGGCAGGATGCTCCCAGAAAGATTACAGCTCTGGAAACCCTACGGGGCAGTTCTACTCTGTCCTATGTGGTTGCTAGGAGTTGGAATTGACTCAAGGGCACAACAATAACAACAGCAACAAGCAGATATTCTAGATTCAATATTGTAGCTCCAGGGGTTAGAACGGGATTTACAAGTCTGTTTGTTTGCTTGTTTGGTTGAAACATGTACCAAAAGGCGGCCTACACTGAAAGCAACTGAAATGCCAGAACTGCCTTGGTATACTGTAGAAGAAGGTATCCAAAGGCCTAAGGAAATTAGAATGCTGGAGTGGATTTATCATTTTAGGCCCACCGACTGACCCACCCAGGGAGCACTCAGAAGACACACCTTTCACCATGACTGTGAGGAATACATTTGCAAAAGGAGCCCCAGCAACGTTGACGTGTTCTGTGATCGCTCTTCTCTGTAGGTCAGATATTACAGTGGGAACTGCCCTCACTGAATTGGGTGATGTATCTACAGTGCAGGTGACTGGATCCTGTGGTAGCAGGGGCCAAGTGGCAGCACTTAATAGCCACAGACAAGGTGAGTGTGATTATTGTAATGAATAGCAGAGTCAAAGGAGTAATAAGAATAGTCTTGCTCACATGGACTTATGGCGTTGGCTAATTAGTCATAGTGTCCCTAAGAGTGAAACAGATGCGAAACCTACTAAATATTTACTTGATACCTACACGCCAAGAGTTCTAGGTCAAGTTAACATAAGTATAACGTGAATCACCAAAACACAGTCACGGCTCTTCAATCAATTCCCAGACTTGAACCAGTTTACAGACTCACAATTTTGTGAATGAAGAGTGGAGGGTAGGTCCTCTTGAGGAAGGACCTCACTACACTGCCAAAGATTATACTGTTAATCTTTCTCCCAGCCTTACCCACAGGGACCTACAGCCTCTTAACAGGTGACCATTCACTGGGAAAAAGGAAATAATCAGACTTTTCAAGGATTATTGGACACTGATTCTGAAATGACACAAATTCCAGGCAACCTAAAATGTTATTGTGGTCCATCAGTCAGAGAGGGGGGTATACGGAGGTCAGGTTATTAATGGAGTCTTAGCTCAGGTCCATCTCACAGTGGTTTCAGTGGGTCCCTGAACCCATCCTACAGTTATATCCCCAGTTCCAGAATGCATAATAGAATAGACATACTCAACAACTGGTAGAACCTGCACATTGGATCCCTGACCTGTGAAGTGAGGGCTATTAAGATAGGGAAAGCCAAGTGGAAGCCACTAAAACTGTCCCTACCTAGGAAAATAGTTAACCAAAAGCAATACTACATTCCCGGAGGGATTGCAGAGATTACTGCCACCATCAAGGACTTGAAGGATACAGGACGGATGATTCCCACCACATGCTCATTCAACTGACTATTTGGCCTGTGCAGAAAACAGATCTTGGAGAATGACACTGGATTATCAAAAACTTAATCAGGTGGCAACTCCAATTGCAGCTGCTCTTCCAGATGTGACATCATTGCTTGAGCAAATAAACATATTCTCTGCTGCCTGGTATGTAGATACTGATCCGGCAAATGCTTTTTTCTCAATACCGTTTCATAAAGACCACCAGAAGTGGTTTGCTCTCAACTTGCAAGGCCAGCAATACACCTTCACTATCCTACTTCAAGGGTTTATCAATGCTATAACCTTACGTCATCATTTAGTTCAAAGTGACCTTGATCATCTTTCCCAGGCCAGCAATACACCTTCACTATCCTACTTCAAGGGTTTATCAATGCTATAACCCTACGTCATCATTTAGTTCAAAGTGACCTTGATCGTCTTTCCCTTCCACAAGACATCGCACTGGTCCATTAATTGATGACATCATGCTGATTGGACCTAGTGAGTAAGAAGTAGTAACTATTCTAGACTTATCGGTAAGACATTTACATACTGTTGTTGTGTACCATCGAGTTAAGTCTGACTCACAGCGACCCTACAGGACAGAGTAAAACTGCCCATAGGGTTTCCTAGGGTGTAATCTTTACAGGAGTAGATTGTCAGATCTTTTCTCCCATGGAGTCACTGGTGGGTTCAAACTGCCAACCTGTAGGAAAGCAGCCAATTGTTTAACCATTGCACTACCAGGGTTCCTTATTTACATGTTAAAAAAATTCAAACTCACTGCTGTTGAGTTGATTCCAGCTCATAGTGACCCCGTAGGGTTTCCAAGGCTGTAAATCTCTACAGAAACAGACTGTCACATCTTTCTCCCATAGAGCCACTGCTGGTTTTGAACCACCAACCTTTTGGTTACCAGTCAATCACTTTAACCACCACACCACCAGGGCTCCTTGTTTACATGTTAGAAGGTGAGAAATAAATCAAGAAAAATTCAGGAACCTTCCACCTCAGTGAAATTTCTAGGGGCCAGTTGTGTGGAGCATGTAAGATATCCCCTCTAAGGTGAAGGGTAAAGTTGTTGCATCTGGACCCTCCTACAACTAAAGTGGAGGCATAAAGCCCTGTGGGCCTTTTTGGATCTTGGAGGCAATATACTCCTCATTCAGGTGTGGTATTCCAGCCCGTTTACCAAGTGACCCAAAAAGCCACTAGTGTTGAGTGGGCCCAGAACAAGAGAAGGCTCTGCAATCAGTCCAGGCTTTTTGGTCACTTGGGCCATATGATGCAGCTGACCCAATGATGCCTGAGGTGTCAGTGACAGATAGAGATACTGTTTGGAGTCTCTGGCAGGCCCCTACAGGGGAATCACAGGGCATACCCTTAGGATTTTGGAACAAAGCCTTCCATTCCCTGCAGATAACTGCTCTCCTTTTGAGAAACAGCATTTGGCTTGTCACTGGGCTTTAATACAAACTGAACACTTAACCCTGGGCCACCAAGCTACCATGCAGCCTGAGCTATCCATCATGAACTAGGTGTTTTCTGGCCCACAGAGTCAGAAAGTAGGACTTGCACAGCAGCACTCCATCATTAAATGGAAGTGGTATATACAAGGTTGGGCCCGAGCAGGACCTGAAGGCACAAGTAAGTTGCATGAGAAAGTGGCCCAAATGCCCATGGCCTCCACTCCTGTCCCATTACCTTCCATCTCCCAGTCTGCACCTATGGCCTCATGGGGAGTTCCTTAGGATCAGTTGACAGAAGAAGAGAAAACTCTTGCCTGGTTTACAAATGGTTCTGCACGATATGCAGGCACCACTGGAAAGTGGACAGCTGCAGCATTGTCGCTCCTTCCTGGGAATTCCCTCGAGGACAGTGGTGAGAGTAAATCCTACCAGTGGGCAGACAGCAGTGCACCTGGCTATTCGTTTTGTTTGGAAGGAGAAATTGTCACATGTGTGGCTGTATATTGAATCATGGGCTGTGGTCAATGGTTTGGCTGGATGGTCAGGGACTTGGAAACAACATGCTTGGAAAAGGTGACGAGGAGGTATGGGGAAAAATATGTAGACAGGTCTTTCTGAATGGGCCAGAGAAGTGAAGATATTTGTGTCTCATGTGAATGCTCAACAAAGGATGACCTCTGCAGTAGAGGATTTTAACAATCAAGTGGATAGGATGATGTGTTCTGTGGAAACCAGTCATTCTCTTCCCCCAGCCACTTCTGTCATTGCTCATGAACAAAGTGGTCATGGTGGCAAGGATGGAGGTTATGCACGGGATCAGCAACAGACACTTCCACACACCAAGGCCAACTTGGCTACAGCCACTGCTGAGTGCCCAATCTGCCATCAGCAGAGACCAACACTGAGTCCCTGATACGGCACCATTCCTCAAGGTGATCAGCCAGCACCCTGGTGGCAGGCTGATTACATTGAACCACTTCCATCATGGAAAGGGCAGTGTTTTGTTCTTAATGGAATAGACTCTTACTTTAGACACGGATTTACCTTCCCTGCAAGCAATGCTTCTCCCAAAATTGCCACTGTGGACGATGGAAGAAGGCATTTGTGGAAATGAGAATGGCCCAGGCAAAGGTATGAAGAGGCCTTCTCCACCAGTCACAGCCCACCATGTTCCAAGACCCCTGCCAAGCTGAACCTGTTCCCCTTCTCTGCAGCTCCACAGAACCCCCAGAGCCTGTCCCTTGGGCCATTTCCCTGGCTGACAAGGGTAATTCCTCCCCTTCATCCAGGCTGTGAGCTCCTCACATGCTGATCATATATGACAGCGTGCCTCCCTTCAGTTCTAACTTGGCTTCTCAGGGTCTCAGTACATGAGAAAACGCCACCTCTTTGCAAGACTATGGGGAATACAAGATTAATCAATGTATGTGGAGAGCCCAGCTCTCGAATTGCATTTGAACTGTGCTGTTGGCAAAGGATACTGAATACACTGTGGACTGCCTGAAGAATGAACAAATTGGCCTAAGAAGAAATACAATCAGAATGTTCCTTAGAAGCAAGGATGGCGAGACTTCAACTTGCTTATTTTGGACACTTCATTAGGAAAGACCAAACTCTAGAAAATGGGATCACATTTGGTAAAGTGGAGAGTCAGTGAAAATGAGGGAAACCCTCCTCGAGACGGATTGGCATGGTGGCTTCAACGATGGACTCAAACCATATCAAAGATCATGAAGATGGCACAGAACCAGGCAATATTTTGTTCTGTTATACACAGGATTACCATGAGTTGGGATCTACTCAACGGCACCTCACACCAATAGAGAGCCAAGGAAGGAGCTGGCCCATAATAGCCGGTCAGATGGCTGTGCTGGGTTTCAGGCTGATGGCTTGGGTGGGGCTTAAAGAGGTGAGATACTGCCTTTCTGACACTTTTGAATTATGGTGTTTGCAAAGAATATTGAATACACTATGGACTGCCAGAAGAACAAACCGATCTGTCTTGGAGGAAGTATAGATGAAATACTCCTTGGAAGTGAGAATGGTGAGACTTCATCTTACACACTTTGGACATCTTATCAGGAGGGACCAGTCCCTGGAGAAGGACATCATGCTCGGTAAAGTAGAGGGTCAATGAAAAAGAGGAAGACCCTCAATGAGATGGATTGACACAGTGGCTCCAACAACGGGCTCAAGCATAGCAAGTCAGAAATGACAAGGTTTAGGACCTACTCTACTCCAGTATGACCTCGTTAACATAACAAACAAAAGACCCTACATTCAAGCAGAATCATATCCACAGGTATAGGGGCCAGGAGTTCAACACATATTTTGGGGATGCAATCCATAACAGGAAGTCATGTAAGAATCCCATAGGGGCGCCAAGACCCACAGTAGCCGTCACATGGGAGACAGGTGAGGTCAGAACTGATGCCTGGGCTACCAGGGGATGGGTCACACCTCCAGGCTCAAGTCAGAGGCCCCATGGAGCTGCACCCAGGGTGTAGCCAAGCACGGCCTGGGGTAGGGGGACCCAGGGTATGGGGTGCAGGAGGGTGGAGGGCGGATGAGCAGAGGCTGCAGACAACAATGGCCCTCAATTCCCCCATGCTGAAGATGAGAGTCAATAAGGCACCATAGTAATACCACAACAAGGCAGGCACTAGGTTCAGTCTTGACAGTTTGGGAAGACATTCTGCACACATGACTCCATTAGATCCTCACGAGAAGAGAGTGAGTATGACCATTCTTGTTTTACACATATGGAAATGGGCTCAGAGAGGTGGCCCCCATGTGAGGCACCCACCTGGGGTCTCTCCAGCACCCAGCACCTGAGCCAGCTTGAGGTTCCTGGGGTTGCCCCTGTGCCTGTCCTGGCTGGGAGCCCTCAGAGAACCAGGGAACTTTTCCAGCACGGATCCCTCTTCTTTGGGGTAGGCTGCCTGCTTTAAGCAGGCACTAAATGTTTCTTGAATGGCACTGCGTCTCCTTGGTTACTGGAAGCTGAGGGCGCTCAGTAAGCCAGGGCAGAATGCAAAACATCTTTCTGATTCACAGCTTCCTCGCGCACAGGCAAACACTGCTGGCTGGCATTCTGGGAACCTTCTCCAAGACTCTGAATACATACATCAGGCTGTGAGTCCCTCCCTGGGGCCTGGAGCACTGATGGTGGTTTATCCCTCCAGGAAGGAGGCGGCAAACAGCACTCCTTCTCCAAAACACCGAGCTTAGGTAGGTGTTCTGCCTGTCCCCTACTGCCCCATCCCCTGGCAAAGAGGGGGTCATGCTGATGCCATGCCATGCCATGCCAAGGGCATGCCAGGCTCGGAATCACAGGGCTGACCTCAGGAGACTAGCCCCAGGCTCTGAGTACATCACCCTGAGAAAGTGCCACACAGCAGGAAGGGCTGGTCCAAGGATGTCACTGGCAGTGGGGCCTCAGAGGAGGCACGGGGCCAGCCAGGAGGGCTTCCAGGAGGAAGTGAGGTTTGAAGGATGAGCTGGCCACAATGAGAAGGGGAAGAAGAGGGCTCTACAGACCTGGGACAGCCCACAGGAAGGCACAGGGTCACCACTGTGCTCTGTATACATGGCACGTTGGCAGGTTCTATGCAGGTGCCCGGTCCTCGGTTATTGCCCAGGGGAGGGAGGGAACTGCCGGCACATTAGGGGGCTACGAAGAGGCCTTCCATGTGGAGGCAGCTAACAGATGGGAGTAATACGGCTGGATAACCATGGCCCCACATGTGGCCCAGTGGCTGGTGCCAGAGATGAAAAGGATCTGTGGCTCAGACTTCATTAGCCTGACCCACAGCCCCATGACTGCCTGCTGACATGTGAATGCTGTGCCCAGGCTGGCGGGCGGAGGCGGGAGGCTGGAAGGACCCATACCAATGTCACACACAGACTGTCCCATGTCTCACTCAACAAGGGTTTCCTTTCTTCTTCAAAGAGGACATACTGCTCTCCAGGGACTGGTGGAGCCAAGAATCTCCTTCCAGCCCCGATACTAAGAAATGCAACCCACACAAAAACAGACGGCAGTGCCATTCCCCAGAGCACCTTTGGGTCTGCAATGGTGAATTCTAGGTGTTCACCCGACTGGGCTATGATTTCTAGGCCTTTGGCCAAACACTACTAGACTAGTTGCTGTTCCATAGTGCAATGCAATGTAATTACCTCCTGTGATGTAATATAATCTACAATGTAATATAATGTAATCAGTCAGAAAGGGAAACTTCTCAGGTCTGCCTCTAGACTATGAACAGGTGTTCTGGCAGAACTCTCAGTCTCCCCTCCTTTATCAACTCTGCCCTCTCACCATCCTGCAAGAGTCTCCAGCCTGCTGCCTGACCTATAGATCTTGGACTTTCCCGCCCCACAAGTGCATGAGCCAATCCCTTGAAGTAAATCTCTCTCTCTTTCTCTGTATATATATACCTCCCCCCCCCAAAAAAAAACTCGTTGCTGTCAAGTCGATTCCGACTCATAGCGACCACATATACACATGTATATATAAAAAAAAGACCCATATATACGTATATGTATACACACACACACATACGTATGTATATGCAGGAGCCCTGGTGGCGCAATGGTTAAGAGTTACAGCTACAAACCAAAAAGTTGGCAGTTCGAATCCACCAGCCTCTCTTTGGAAGCCCTATGAGGCAGTTCTACTCTGTCCTTTAGGGTCACTATGAGTTGGAATCAATTCGACAGCAATGAGTTTTTTATGTATGTGTGTGTGCGTGTATATATATACCGATACACACACATACATGTGTATATATAACCAAAAACCAAACCAACCTTGTTGCCATTGAGTCGATTCCAACTCATAGCGACCCTACAGGACAGAGTAGAACTGCCCCATAGAGCTTCCAAGGAGCAACTGGTGGGCCTTTTGGTTAACAGCCATAGCACTTAACCACTACACCACCAGGGTTTCCATGTATATACATGTATGTATGTGGAGAGAGAGAAAGAGATAGATAGATAGATGTGGAGCTAACCCAAAGGTTGGCAGTTTGAATCCACCAGTCGCTCCTTGGAAACCCTGTGGAGGCAGTTCTGCTCTGCCCAGTAGGGCGGCTATGAGTCGGAATTGACTTGACATCAGTTTATATATGATGTTGTTGCTGTTAGGTGCCATCGAGTCGGTTCCGACTCATAGTGGCCCTATGCACAACAGAACGAAACACCGCCCGGTCCTGCGCCATCCTTACAATCGTTGTTATGCTTGCGCTCATTGTTGCAGCCACTGTGTCAGCCTACCTCATTGAGTGTCTTCCTCTTTTCTGCTGACCCTGTACTTTGCCAAGCATGATGTCAGAGGGACTGATCCCTCCTGACAACATGTCCAAAGTATGTAAGACGCAGTCTTGCCATCCTTGCTTTTCAGGAGCATTCTGGTTGTACTTCTTCTCAGACAGATTGGTTTGTTCTTTTGGCAGTCCATGATTTATTCAATATTCTTTGCCAACACCCCAATTCAAAGGCGTCAGTTCTTCTTTGGTCTTCCTTATTCATTGTCCAGCTTTCACATGCATATAATGCGATTGAAAATACCACGGTTTGCTTGAGTCAGGCCCAGTTTATATACAGATGTGTACATATATTTCTGTTTCTCTAGAGAGCCCTGACTGAGCAGGGTCAAAGATGAGGCAGAGGCCGTGGGCTGTATGAAGGCAAGGTACTCCGCCTGTGGGCGCAGGAAGACACAGAGAGATGGCCTGGTCCCTGCTGCCGCACAAGCCAAAGCTTCCAGCCACTTAGCAAGAGAAATATCTCCAGGGCCCCAATTACATCTGAAAATTAAACAGAATTTTCTTTCTACAACTTCTCAACAACTTAATCTAGTGAGAACAGTCCGGATAATTATTTTTTCTTTAAATAGTTACAGTAGAAGGCATTCATTTCCAGGACGGGCCTCGCTGCGGTTCTCTGATTAGCTTGATTCATTAGCCTCCTGGAACTGTCCCACCCGCACTCAGCGCTCAGGCAGAAAGAGGGCCGGCTTTATGATGAGCTTACCACACTGTGCCCGTGTGAAACACCCGGAATTTGGGTAATCAAATTCGATTGGGAGAAAAAAAATGCTGTTCTCATGTGCTACCTGTTTCATTATTTCATTAGGAAAAAGAAATGTAAGTGGAGGGAAAAAAAATACTTCAATCATTTCTCTCCAGCAAATTTTCACAAATAGACGGCAGCTATCTAAGAGCTAAGACTGGAGGCAGAGGGGTTTTAATGCTTAATGGATGGAAAGGAACTCTCTCCCTATCTGGGTTCAGTGGCTCCTGGATGATCTGTTAATAGGGCAGGAACCAGGGGAACATGACAGATGGGGGAGAAGTAGAGTCTTCACATGGGGGCAGTCAGACACCCCTGCAGTCAGAGCGTGACCTGGGGCTGGCTGGGTGCCTATGATGGCTGAATTCTGCTGAAGTCCTCACACCTGCACCAGTGACCCTGACCTTATGAAGACAGGGTCTTTGAAGATGTTAACAGTTAGGTTGACATGAGGGCTTGCTGGAGCAGGGTGGGTCCTAACCCTACAAGTGTGGTGTCCTTATCAAAAGAGAAGGGACACAGAGAGACAGGCAGAGCGGGAGGAAGCCATGTGAATACGGAACTACGAGCCAAGGAATCAGATGCTTTTCAATTTATAAAGCGTCTGACTCCCTCCCAAGAAAATGACCCTCCTGTGGTGAATTCCTTAAAGATCAATCACCCAAGAGAAGGGGAACCCTGGCGCTGGGGAAGCTGGTGCAGGTTTGAGGGCTCTGCATGGTGCCAGCAGGATTTTGTGACACGGAGCAATGTGTGGACCTGGCCTGGGGAAGGGACATGGAGGGGCCTGGGGAGGGGATGTGGAGGGGTGAACTGGGAAGGTGACACAGGGAGGGGGGCCTGGGGGGACCTCGGGAGGGGGGCCTAGGGAGGGAACATGGGAAGGGGACATGGGGGGGCTTGGGGAGGAAACATGGGGAGGGGGCCTGGGGAGGGGAACCTGGGGGGGTATGGAGAGAACGTGGGAAGGGGTGCCTGGGGAGGGCAACCTAGGGAGAAGGGCCTGGGGAGAGGGGTCTGGGGGGGAGAATCTGGGGAGGGAGGCCTGGGGGAAGGAACCTGGGGGGGAACCTGAGGGGGCTGGAGAAGGGGGCTGGGGGGAAACCTGGGGAGGGGGACTTGGGCAGAGGGGCCTGGGGAGGAGAGCCTAGGGGAGCTGGGAGGAGTGGCTCTGCAGACCCTCCTGGCTCCAGCAGGAGTGGCTGAGTCCATGGGCTCTGGAGCCAGACCCACCTGGCTCTAGTTCCAGCTGTCTGGGATTAACCAAAACCAAACCTGCTACCGGGAAGTCAGTGCCGACTCAGGGTGACCCCATGTGACAGAGGAGAACCAAGCTCCATGGGATGTTCTTGGCTGTGGTCTTTACAGAAGCAGATGACCAGGCTTTCTCTCTGAGGTGCTGCAGGATGAATCTGAACTGCCAAGCTTTAGGTTAACAGTAGAGAGCAAACTGTTTTCGCTACCCAGGGACCTCTTTGGGACTAGATGGAGCCTGACACACCTCATTGGCTAATAGCCCCGTGGCCTCATCTGTAAGGGAGAATTAAACCACCACCTACCAAAAACGAAACAGATGAACAGGACAGTAGATAAGGCATTGGGTTACTGTGAGAATTAAGTGTCCGGCTGCAGGAACAGCACCTCGTGTGGTGCCCAGTAGGTGCCTGGGACCTGCTGTGCTCCCACTGCTGACTCTCACCTAATTAGCTTGTCCAGGTAACTACTAGCCACACTCCCGTCTCTGTAATTAGCTCATCCAGGTATGAACCCATAATCCCACCATCTCTGTGAAGCATTGAGGTACCCCCCCAAATGCAGAGACAGGTCACATCTAGAGTCTATTTGAGGTCCCCAAGCACTCTGACCCCCACCAGCCAGTATGTATGCTCACCAAGTGCCAGTTTTATCAATTTTCCAAACCTCATTATGCCATTTACTCATGCAATATACTTGGATCCTCAATCAACACCCATGGAAGCAGCAGGCAAGAAATCAAATGACGTATTTCATTGGGCAAATCTGCTGCAAAAGACCTCTTTAAAGTATTGAAAAGCAAAGATGTCACCTTGAAGACTAAGGTGCCCCTGACCCAAGCATGGTGTTTTCAATTGCCTCATATGCATTTGAATGCTAGACAATGAATAAGGAAGACCGAAAAAGAATTGATGCCTTTGAATTATGGTGTTGAGTAAGAATACAGAATATAGCATGGACTGCTAAGAGCATGGACACATATGTCCTGGAAGGAGTAGAGCCAGAATGTTCCTTAGAAGCAAGGATGGCAAGACTACGTCTCCAATACTTTTCACATGTTATCAGGAGGGACCATTCCCTGGAGAAGGATGTCACGCTTGGTAAAGTACAGGGCCAGTGAAAAAGAGAAAGACCCTCAATGAGATGGACTGACACAGTGGCTGCAACAATGGGCTCAAGCATAACAACGATTGTGAGGATGATGCAGGACCAGGCAGTGTTTGGTTCTGTTGTACACAGGATGACTATGAGTTGGGACCTGCTCGACGGTGCCTAACAACATCACAACTCAGCTGGTGGTGGTGTTACTGTATAACGTAATTGAAATTATATAAATGAATGAAATCTAAGTGTGAAAAAAAAGCCTGCTGCTGTTTCTATGAAAGCTAGCTGGCTACTACAGTAAGGCCTGATAGCGATGAATTGCTGAAAACAAACTGCTGTGAAATCAGGTACATGCGAGGCAGCTGCAAGAGACAGGGGAGGTCGTTAACTGGGCTAGGCCCTGGCTTTCAGATCATGTTCTTGTTCCACTTTAATGAAACACAAGTTGAAAATGTAAATGATGACTGTGAGCCTGGCTTCTAAACAAATAAACACAACCCCCCAATGCGAAACAGGAATCAGCAGATCATAGCCAAAGAGACGGCCTGGTCCCAGCTCACACTCACGCACTGATGGTGGTTGGATGTTGTTTTCCTGTAGCAGAAACACAGACTGTCTTAGTTACCTAGCATTGCCCTAACAGAAACCCCACAAGTGCATGGCTTCAAAGAATGAGAATTTATTTTCTAACAGTTCAGGAGGCTACCAGTCTGAAATCAGGACACTGTTCCCAGGGGAAGGTCCTTCCATGTCTGTTTCAGCTTCTGGTAAAACAAAAAATCCCAAACCCATTGCCATCCAGTCTATTCTGACTCATAGCAACCCCATGTAACAGAATAGAACTGCCCCGCAGGATTTCATAGACTGTAATCGCAATGAAAGCAGATCACCAGGTCTTTCTTCCTTGGAGTGGCTGGTGGGTTAGAAACCTTTCAGTTAGCAGCCAAGCACTTAACCACGGCATCACTAGAGGACCTTATAAGTGCTGGCAGTCCTGGGAGTTCCTGGGCTTGTAGACGCATCTGCCTTCCCCTCCCCACTGTATGAGTCTCTGTGTCCATTCTGTTTGTCTATAACTCAGAAGGGATTAGGTTTAGGACCCACCGTTCACTGGTAAGACCACATTAATACAGAAAATTCTATTTCCAAACAGCGTCATATTTACAGGTATGGGGATTAGGATTCAACACATATTTTTGGGTGACTCAATTCAGTATGGAACATTCTACCCTTTGTCCCCCTGCCCGCTAAAAACAACAGCAAAAACAAAACCAAACACATTGTTAATTCTGACTCACGGAGACCCATGTGTTACAGAGTAGAACTGAGTTCCATGGGGTTTTCCAGGCTTTAATCTCCATGGAAGCAGATCACCAGGCCGTTCTTCTATGGTGCCACTGGGTGGATTCAATCCACCAGCCTGCTGGCTAGCAGCCAAGCCCAAACCATTTTTGCTACCCAGGGGCCCTTACCACATCTATGGTATGCCCACGTCATTTGTATGGTTTTCTGTTTCAACCAACTCATGAATTAACTGACTGATCCCTGGTCTGGATGTTGATGAGAAGAGGGCCTTTGAACTCCCAGGCTCCTCCGGTCAGGAGCTTGAAGTCAGTATGGGGTGTGGGCGAAGGCACAAATACACAAATGAAGGTAAGTAACTATATAATTTAACACCACTGGTTCAGTGGTAGGATTCTTGTCTTTCATGCTGGTGACCAGGTTCTATTCCTGGCCAATGTGCCTCATTCCCAGCCAGCGGAGGCTTGAGTGCTGATACGATATTCAACGGAGCTTCCAGACTAAGACAGAGTAGGAAGAAAGGTCTGGCAATCTACTTCTGAAAATCAGCCAGTGAAAACTCCGTGGATCGTAACGGTCCAATCTACAACTGATCACGGAGATGGTGTAGGGCTGGGGTTGCTGTGAGTCAGGCCCAGCTTGACAGCGGCTAACAAGGACAACAACCAGTATCGGGGGCTCCAGGGATGCAGGGTAACTGTGTCCCAGGGTGGCCCACTTGACCCCAACCGGGGCTTTCTGGATACTCCTGTCTCAGCCCCAGGAGCACAGTATCTCCAGGCTGGTCTGGTCGCTTTCAGCCAGGCACTGCCCTGCCGTCTCATCCATCCTCACCAGGCTCTAAGAGGCAGATGCCATAGGATGCACCCGAGAGTTGAAGCCATGGGGCACCAAGGTCAGCCCACCCTCAGAGCCACAGAGCTGCAGTGGCAGAGCTGGGTGGGTTGGTGGTCTAAGAGAGCAGGCTGCCAAGAAGGTCCCAGCAGGGGGGAGGGAGACGTGAGCAATGTTGGGGTGCCCAGTCCCCTGGGTACACTGGTGAGGGTCCCGGATGTGACATATCCCTAAATGTCCATGTCCTCTGAGAATGGGGCCATGTGCAGACACAGAGCCTACCGGGAAGCACCTGATCGAAATGTCTCCGGTTCTCAGAAGGTTCCACACACTATTTCCTCAATGGAGAGACCCGAGACTCATGCTTTTCTTCCTCGCTGAGCTCAGACATGCCCCACACATCATCTAAACAAAACGCAGCAGCCTCTGAGGTTCAGATGAAAATGAGGAGCAACAACGGAGAAAGAAAGAAGCCTCTGTTTTCCCCACGGAGCAGGGTGGCGAGGGGATCCCCAGGCTAGTGGCCAGCCAACCTACTGAAGGGTTGTCTATGATGAGAATCACTGCACTCAAGGGTGCCGATTGCCAGGTGGACATGGAGAAGTGGAAGCAGGGGTGTGGTCAGGGCTGACTGTGCCTCTCGGGGACATCGAGGGGTGCAGACACCCAGGGGCCTAGGGTTTCCATGAAATTACTCCACAGAGAGGGGCAGAGGGCTGGCGAGGCCCAGTGTGGACCACGGAGAAGCCTTGGAGGAGTCATAACTGGGCTGCTGGGAGCTGGAACTCACCTCTAGGAGGTGTCATGGATCTAATCGTGTGCCCCAAAATACATGCTGGAGTCCTAACTCTTACATCCCTGGATGTCATCCCATCTGGGACCAGGCTTCTTTGTTGTGTTAATGAGGACACAGCACTGCAGGCTGGGTCCTAATGCTAATCACTTTCGAGATATAAACAGAGTAGATTAGACACAGAAGAAGCACAAATAGGGAAAGATAGACTTCACCTGGAGATCTCCAAGGAACCAAGAACACTGGGGATATAGAAGCTGAAAGAGACAAGGATCTTCCCCCAGAGCCAACAGAGAGCCTTCCCTTAGAGCTGACCCCCTGAATTTGAATTTCTAGCCTCCCTGACTGTGAGAAAATAAATGTCTGCTCTTTGAAGCCACCACTGGTGGTATTTCTGTTACAGCACCTCTGGGAGGCTAAGGTAGGCTAAGGGTCAGACCCCAGGTCTCCCCAGTAGGCCAGAGTCAGGGTGAAGCACTGGGGAGGAGGTGTTTCCCAGGGCTGGGTCATCACACAGCTGTAATGGAGGGATACCTGTTCTGGGGTACCGATACTGTGTGGCCAAGTGTCACCCTCGGGTGTGACCAGCGGAAGCCCACTGCTCTGGGGACATGGACAAGACTGTGAGCAAAGGTGCCAAGAACCCAAGATTGCCGTAACCCCCCAACACAGCCCCTAGACGAGGAAGCACCAGCCTGTGATTGAGCTCGAGCAGGTCGGCTATGTCTGACCAGCACGTGGGATCATCCATGTTTGCAAGAAGGATCGAGTGCTTGGCACTAAATGAAACTATGCCACTTTATATTGGAACCAGAGAAAAGGGTCTCTGAGAAATGCATCTCTAGCAGTGATGTGTGTTTGCTCATTGGTTTTGTTGCCTTGTTTTGTGAGTCTCCTAATTGTGGCATGTTTCCTGGTTACAGCTGTGATCTTGTAGTTACCAGGCTTCACTGGGATTCTGGGCATATCCTGGGCGGATTCTGCGCATTTCCTGGGCGGATTCTGGGTTGAGTGGTAGCACACAGTCCTGCCAGGCCTCACCTGTTTTCCCGTGGCTTCCTGTCTACAGGGTCCCTGGGTGGTGCAGTTTGCACTTGCCTTCTGCAGGGGACAGAGCCCTGGGGGTGGGGTGGGGCTGGCCCTGATGCAGCCTGGCTTAGCCACTGAGACACAGAGGCCCATCGTAGCAGCAGCTCACGGCCTTGCGCTCCTTGTATCATGATCTCCGTGCCTTGAGGTCGGTCCTGAGAACCCTGTTTCAGACAGGGAACCCGAGGCTTAGAGAAATCACCCTGCTTGCTCGGGCCCACAGCTTGAAAGCAAAGGGACATAAACTTAGTACAGGCTGGTCTCATCAGGGTCCGAAGTGACCAGCACCCAGGTCCACCCTGGGCTTGGTGTCCACGTGGGCAGATCAAGGCTGGAAGGGACAAGCACTCACATTCCTTCAGCCCATGCACCTGGCATCAGGTTCTATGTCCTGTCCTTGTCTGGGGGCTGGAGGAGTCTCAGGTTCAGGGCACCAGTGGAAGCCAAGGGAGTGTGATGGAGGCTTGAGGAGCCTGGTAAATTCCAGAGCTAATGAACGGACCTGCCCTGAAGCTTTTCAGTCACCTCGTGTGCACATGAAAGCTGCACAGTGGAAAAGGAAGACAGAAGAAGAACTAATGCATTCAAACTGTGAGGTCAGTGAAGAATACTGAATATGCCACTGACTGCCAGAAGAATGAACAAATCAGTCGCAGAAGAAATACGATCAGAGTGCTCCTTAAAAGCAAGAATGATGAGACTTCAACTCCCTTACTTTGGACACTTCATCCGGAAAGACCAATCACTAGAAAAGAACGTCCTGGTTGGTAGAGTAGAGGGTCAGCAAAAACGAGGGAAACCCTCTATGAGATGGATTGACACAGTGGCCTCAACAGTGGGCTCAAACATACCAATCATCATGAAGATGGCAAAGGACCAGGCAACATTACTTTCTATTGTGCACAAGTTTGCCTTAAGTTGGAGCTGACTCAAAGGTAACTAACAAAACCTTGAAGTCACAGAGGTGAAAAGGGCTGTTTTTAGAGAGTTTGAGGAAAATATGAGCTAGAGGAGAGGGGCAGCCCTAAAAGCTCTAGTAACTTCCTAAAAGATAACTCTGTCCATCACCCCCTCACCCCAGTGCCCCTAGGAGAGTGCCCCTCTCCTTCAGCCCGCTCCAATTGCCCTACCCCACTCAGTGGCTCTTTCTACCCAGGGGCCTGCACTGCTTCTTCCGCCTCCAGGTCAGAACCTGGGTGGGCCTGGGGCCTCAGGACAGATCCTGCGGCCGGCTGGATAGATAGTGCTGAACCAAGGCTCATTACTTCCCCAGAACCCTCTCCTTCCTTTTGTTACCGAGCCAGATGAGGCCCTGGAGATGGCCCAGCCTTCCAGGGGCTGGTGCAGCCCACAGGGGTGTCTATGAGCCCTGCCTGGGCTGAAGTCAGCCCCTTGCATTGCATTTCCAAGGGCCAGGGATTTGGCCCTCTGCTGCCCCAGAGGCCAGCTACCTTGGAGAGCAGGGGGCAGAAGTAGCCCCTGAGCAGAGGATGGCTGCTCTGGCTTTGGAAGACAGAGTAGATCCTGTAACACTGCACATTACTGCTGCTGCAGGCCAGTGTCCTGGTGCTCCGGAAGCTTCCACCAGCCTATGTGATGGGGGTGGGGGTGCTCAGCAGGCCTCTAGCAGACAGTGGACTCCCCAGATCAGTTAGAATGCTCCTCCTGTCACCATGTGCCAAGGCAGGGACAGATTACCCAATACAAAAGGTATGCACGTGCTTCAGGCATCAACAAAACAGGGGCACCAGGTGCCCAAAGCAAAGAGCCATGGATGCCAGGCAGACAAGACATGAGCAAAAGTTAGTGCCACAGTGGAAGGGAACTGGCAGGGCACTCAATGAAACTGATAACAGCTCCAGGGTATGAGAATGTGCCAGCCAGAAATAAAAGTCACGTAAGGTCAAGGAGGCGTCCACATGCAAGGCTGTTTAAGCTATGAGGCTCCTACCACTTCGACACTTTCCCTGACACCTGTCTCCTATGGTTCCCTCCTATATAACTGAAACTCTTTATCTTGGCAGGTCTCTTGGGAGTATACTATTTCTTTCTAATAAACACGAGGCGGGGGTGGGCTGTGGAGTCTAACTCTTGCTACATTCACCCAATACGCAACTTGATCTGATGTGAGTGGTTACTGGGCAAGGACGGATTATGTTAATAGATAACGGGTCTCTGATTCGTTTTGAGAGAACCATCTTGTACCTCTACATCTGCTGATCCAGCAACTCTAGTCAGGAGGGCCAGCAACGCTCTTTGTCACGATACAAACGCAAGGGTGTGTTCTTACACACGTCCTGGTGAACGACCATTGGGAACTCCAGTCCCAGATGACGAGCAAAAGTGAGGAAACTCGAATAAGTCGACCATTGCAATGAATTCAATCAGGTTACTTTTTAACTATACAGCATTTACGTACAGTTATATCCTAAGTTTTGTAAACAATAATATTTATAACTTTGACTGTAAAATATGTTTTGCATACACACAGATGTAATCTAGCATACATTTAGTATAATACTAACATGGGTAATAATTTAATATAATACAACCTAGCAAAGTTCAAAAAATACTGGAAATATCAATACTTATCTAACACGAAAAGTTTTAATTCACTTATCAAATGAGTTTCGTTTTTTATGGTCTGTTGCATGGGACACAGTGCTTGATATTACTCTACATATGCTAATAAATGAGATATACATATATATCTCACATACCCTGTTTGCATGCTTGAGGAAGCAGAGGAGGGGACACCACAGATTATCAGTATTTAGGGCCCTCATGTGCCTTAATCTGGCCCTGGTACAAGGGGATGTGGCCTGTGAGGGGTGGATGGGACACCCAGAGGAAGCTGGCTGGCCAGGCGGCCAAACTGGAGGAAGGGGCAGGCACCACATGACCACCACATCATCCTGGACAGCAGGCAGCCTGGGGCGGCAATTCAGGGAGAAGCCACTTCTGGGGCTCGGCTGATGAGGACTGTACCCCTGAGAGCTGCCCTTCACTTGTGCAGGCAGGAGGGGCCTGGGGGTGAACGCTTTGGGTCATCCTCAAATGACAGGGGCTGGGGTAGGCCAGGTTAGCATAGGGGACGGTGCTCACCAGGCCCGCAGGGCCTCACCATCTGCCCAGAGAAAGAGTCCCAGGGCCCTGTGTCCACTCTTGGTCACAGCAATCTCCCACCAACTCTTTCTGGGTCTTCTCAAAATTCTGAGTGAAATGACCACTGAGAGGACTGTTATTCTGAGGCACCTGGATTTGGTAGGAGGCATCTGAGGCAAAGCTTTCCAAACCCATTTCCTTTTTCCCAAGCATGGAAAAGACCCCAGGGCAGCACTTTCCAGGATTCCTTGCAGTTGGTGGGTGGCCTGAGAATGGAACTCGGAGGAGGCGAAGCTGCCCTTCCAGGCCTGGGCCATAGCCCCCACCTCTACGTAATCCCCTAAACTCCGCTTCAGCCTGGGCTGTCACGTGGGGTCCTGGCTCGCATCTTTGTCCATCTGGAACACCCGTTGTTTGGATTTTAAGTTAGTGAGAATAAACTTCCTTGTAGTGCTAGCAAGCATTTTCTTAAAATGCCAGATAGGAAATTATTTCTGTCCCCAGGACTCGACCCTGCCTTTGTAATGTGAAAGTGGTGGTACTCAGCACAGGAGTGTCTCTGCGTTCAGTAAGAAGGCCTCAGGTACACGAAGGGCCTGCTGTACTGGGTGGGTAAGCCACAGGGATGTGTGTGCTTGGGGGGAGAAGGTATTTAGCCCAGCAGATGCTGGTAATTTAAGTAACCTGCCATTACATCCAAGGTTCTGTTGCTCCTCTGGCATGGTTAGGAAGCCTCCCTTCCTGCAGATGTTTTTTTTTTTTTTTTCCAAATAAAGGTGAGTTTTGCTTGGCTGTGTGCCCTTTACAGCACACTTCCATCCTGTCATTGAACTGGGAGCTGGGGACAAGGTCAAGGGGGAAAGCACAGCCCATGAAGACAAACGGGGCTCATGGCCTGGGGAGGGCTGCTGACATCGGTCTGGCTCAAGGCTGCAGACAGAGGACACCGGCATGTGGAATCACGTTTATACAAAAGATATTTTGTTTTTATTTCAAGAGGGCTTTTCTGATACACTAACTTAAAAATTCCTGACCGAAAATTAACCCACTAGTGGGTTTTTTTTTTCCCCTCTCTCACCCAAAGCAGCCAACCTGACTTGACTTTCCTTTTCCTAAGAACGGACCACAAAAAAAACCATTAACCAGTCATTAAATGAGAAAGACCAGGACTTCTTTAATTTGAATTTCTAGAGGTCCCAAGACTGCAGGTGGGTGGAGGGGTTAATATTCCCTGAAGTTACCTTTTTAATGTTAAGTCAGTAGCCATTAAGTACAACATCACCATGGAAATCTCTATTCTTTAAGCAAAGGTTATTTACATCTCTGTGAATTCTTCATTATCTGGAAGAGGTCTTCCCTTGCATGAGGGAATATTTAACCCAATTTGCAAATCGTTTATTAAATCACAGAGCAATCAAATATTGTGCTATTCTGTTAAATTAATAACAATTATATTTTAACAGGGATCTTGGGATGACAGCCTTGCTCCCTGCAATCTGTGCATGGGTGTTGCATTAGCCCCACACTCACCATACCCCAAATGAGGGGCTGGGGGAAGTTGTCCACATCCAGTCCTTGAAATACCATCTCAGGCCTCCCTTGTTTGGGTTTCTCGAATAGGAATGGGATGAGCCAGGTCTGAATGGTTCTAACAACCTGACCCCCCCAGCAGGAGGCCTCTGGACCACTCTCACCCACTTCAGCCCCTGTCCTTTGCAGTTACCCTCCCCCTGTGCTCCAGGGTCCTTGCACTGCCCAAAGCCTCTGTGATGCTTCACTCCAGGTGGACAGAAATTAAGGCACACTGCACTGTGTCTAATTGAATTAATATGGATCAGCCCCAATACCAGTCCCCAAATGAAGACAAGGTTTGCAAATTATGTGATTCCATCAATAAAATCAATACACCTTGGTGTGAAGTGACAATAGCACTCCCAGAAGGAAAACACTTGAATGTTGCCTTGGACAAACCCCTCTCCAGGCAGAGAAGGACAAACCCTGGCATGTGTGGGCACCTTGGTCCCGAAAGCCAAGCCCTCAGCACACTCACAGGCAACCTGAGCAAAGAAAGGGGAAAAAACAGAGACCCTTTTCTGGGCAAAGAACAGGGGGCTAGATAGAGACCCTGGTCTAGTTGGGGGTGTACAGTTGCATAAATACAACTGTAAAATGGCCTACGCAAGAGACCTCACCTAACTCACCTAACTTCAGGGGGTGGAGAGAGAATCACTACCATCAGCATCAGCCCAAAGGTGATTCCTACATGGGAGGTGTCAGATATGCCTCTACTCTCCAACCTTTTTACCCTAAATAAACGCTGCCTGCCACTCATCAGCAGAGCTCAAGAGCTATCTCTCCAATTTGGGAGAAACTCAAGTCACCCACTAATACCTATTAACCCAATTCTCCCTCATTTAGAAAGACACACAGCCAGCTGAGGGTCAAGTCTGAGGAAAGCCAACAATATGAAAAAGAAGTGTAGGTAGGAGCAAACTGAAAACTGACCTCAGAGGAAACAGAGAAAAACAGAAGCCATGAAGTGTGTTTAGCCCATTTCAAAGAATATCTTTGGAAAGATTCTGGAAGATGCCGCACACAAGAAACAAGAACAGATTGCTGCAAAAGGGTCTGCAGTGACCCAAGCAGTCAGAATTCTTGTGAGTTAAAAAGTAGGATTGCTGGAATAGAAGACATGAATAATAGAATGGACTCGGTGAAGATCTAATTCAAAATCGGAATGATAAAGTTGATGAAATCTTCTACAGCATAGTGCCAAAAATAAAAGAGGTGGTATAAATTTAAGAGAACAAGTAAGAGACGTTGTGGGGGAAGCTTTATTTAGTGCAGCACTTCTCAAAGAGGTGCTATTAGCACTGGGGCAGTGTGGCTTTTCCTTTGCGAGGCTGTCCCGTCCATACTCAAGGGTATTTAGCATCCTTGGTCCTTAGAATTAAATGGCATCAACACCCCCAGTTTTCTTGACAATTAAAAACACCTCCACACTCACCTGGGTGTTGAGGTATTATTCCCAATTGAGAGCAATTGTTTTAACAGGAGTTTCAAAGAAAACACAAGCTACACCCATTGCTGCTGAGTCGGTTCTGACTCATAGTGACCCTATAGGACAGAGCAGAACTGCCCCATACAGTTTCCAAGGAGCACTTGGTGAATTTGAACTGCTGACCTTTTGGTTAGCAGTCATAGCACTTAACCACTACGCCACCAGGGAAGGAAATAATCAAAGAGATTGCACATGAAAAGTTCCCTGAGCTAAACTTGAGTTTTCTACTCAAAGCGTCCACTGAGGTGTCAACATACCCAAACCCAACTTGATGACATATCTGAATCCAAAAGTTAGTAGGTGCACACTACTAACACTAATTAAGAAGAAAACTTTAAATGGATCTGGGGCAAGATGGGAAGGAAGGCATCAGGGATGAGGGGTTATCAAAACAAAGGAGTGAGATATCACACCGGCAGCAGAATCCAGTCGTAGTGTGGGCTGTAAGAAGGCAAAGACATGTCTTCAAAGCTCTGAAAGAAAATAAATTTGAACTGCAATTTTATACCCAGCCAAGATATCATGCAACACAAACCATAATTTGAAGACACGTTTATCTAGCATACAGTAATGTCTTCTATCTCATTTGTTTTTTCTTCCTGATAAGTTTAAGAGACATCAATTTTTTTTTTTTTTAATCTATCAACAATTTTATTTGGGTAATGCAAAAATTATTTCCATCATGAGGTTCACTCTTCAGCCAAAGATTAGACAGGACATAAAACAAATGAGACTAAACGGGCACTCCAGCTCAGGGGAAAGGATGAGAAGGCAGGAGGGGACAGGAAAGCTGGCAATGGGGGCCCAGGGTCAAGAAGCAGAGAGTATTGACATGTCATGGTGTTGGCAGCCAATGTCACAAAATAATATGTATACTAATTGTTTAATGGATGGCAGTGGGGTTTTGTTTTGTTTTGTTTTTGTTTAGTGAGAACCTAACTGCTCTGTAAACCTTCATCTGAAGTACAATAAAAAATATTTCTATTTTCTTCTTTATATTTTTCTCTACTTTCCAAAGTCTCTACCATAAATATTAATTTTGATTCTAGCTTTAAAGACAAAAGTTAAAATAAAGGAAACTGGATGTTCATATCCCATGCCAATGCAGGCACCAGAAGTGTGAGGAGTAGAGAGAGTCCCCATAAACCAACTATTCCAGAGTTTGCCATGTAAGGCCTAATAATTAGAAGTCAAAAAACAAGCAAATAATGAGTATTCCCATTCAAGATCCAGGAGAAGGACATTTACGGGATGAGTGTCTCCCCACATGGACTGAGTTTGGTAAATATAATGATATCTTCCACTTAGTGATGTTATCTCCAGTCCTGCAGCACTTGTTATCTCCATTCTACAGATGAAAAAAATGAGACTTGGAGGGGTTAAGGGTTGCTTCAAACACACAAAGCTACTGAGTGCAAGATTCATGATTTGAACCCCAAGTTAACTGCTCCAAGTCCTGGGCTTACTGCCCAGTCATCAGATATCATTCTAGTCTTGGAAAGGGGTTCCTCATCTCTTTTCCTGCAAACCAGGGACTTGGACCTGCAGCAAGAGCTGACTGCGGGGAGCTGCAGGTGAGACCTGCTCTCACGGGATGTCCCCAGAGATAAATTACTGGGCTGGAGTGGGATGGGGGTCTGCCCACTGTCTTGCCTATGAGTCAGAGATGGGTGATGCAGTGTGGGTCTCATCTACCTTGGGAAGGCTCGGGGGTTCTCTGACAAACCCTTTGTAAATGTCCAGCTTAAATGTGGTATTGCTGACCTGGGAGGCAGGTTCTTCCCAAGAAATCCTTCTGTCCCAACAGCAGTGAGAACAAACACCAGAATATGAAGGAGCCATGGCTCTCATTGGTTCTACTGGGCTGAGATGATGAAGAAAGGAGGAAGTACTCTGACTTCCCAGCATGAGTGGGGCCGCCCAGTCTATGAACCCCTGTGAGTCAAGACCAATCACCTCAGACTTTCTCTGCTGCTCCGCTGGATAGCACCCCAAGTCAGACATACCCCACCTGCAGTGAGAGTGGGACCTCTGGGAAAACACATTTGGTAGTCTAGGCTTCCAGGTCAGGGGAAATCTGCATTCCTCAACATGCGTTAAGGAGCCCTGGTGGCACAACAGTTCTGTGTTTGGCTGCTAACGGAAAGGTTGGTAGTTCGAGCCCACCCAGTGGCTCCATGTGAGAAAGACCTGGTAATCTGCTCCTGTAAAGGTTACAGTCTAGAAACCCTACGGGGCAGCTCTACTCTGTCACAACAACTAGAACACTCATTGTTCGGTGTTATGGATTGAACTGTGCCCCCTCAAAGTATGAGTTAGAACCCTACCCCTCTAGCTATGGATATGATACTGTTTAGAAACAGGGTTTTCTTTGTTATGTTAAATAGACTATACCCAAATAGGGTGGATCTTAAACCTAACCACTTTTGAGTTAAAGAAAGAAACAGCAGCATAGAGACAGATACATGGGCCAAGACAGACGCCATGTGAGGTTCTGTCTACAGGAAAAGGGATGCCAAGGATCACTGCCAGACTCCACAACTAAGAAAGGGGTCACAGAAGGAACTGACACTGCTGAGACCCTGATTTTGGTTTTTTAAAGCCTCCCACGCATGGTATTTCTGTTGCTGTAGCTCTTGGAGGCTCAGGCTGACCATGAGGAGGAATCACTGCTTAGAACTTTCTTGTCCTATTGAGTCTTTTCTCTGGCTTTGTGTGGTCCTTGGCAGGGTGAAAACGTGGCCAGAAGCAGCTTCTTTGGAAGGCATGATATTCCCGTGTGTCTTGGAAACAGGAAATGTCAACTGCATGATTTAGGAAGTGTGTTCAGATGGCATGTTCTAATCCTCCCAGGCTTACTGTGTTTCAGAAACACAAAAGCTCCTCCAGCGTTTTCTAATAAATACCTGTGGGTTATGTTTCCCTCCGGCCTTCTAATTTATGGGTAACGAGCAATGACAGTTTGACATAACGAGGTTGAAGATTTTCATTCAAACAGATAAGTTAGCACCAACTGTCCCAGCCTTTGGAACCTGTGCTTCCTGGCCTTATTTATTATACAGAATATAGTCACCAGGGGCCAATAAAGCCCGCCACCAAGAAGACACGGCTAATAATGGTCTCCATCACGTAAAATAATGCTCATGCGACTTGGGAGGTGCCTCCTGGCTGTCAGACCTGTGACAGAATGCCTCAACCAAGCATTTTCCTGAGTCCTGATGAGGCGGCAAAACTGCTGGGTCATTAGCCAAGGAGCTCCTGAATTCTCCCTACTGCCTGGAGCTTTGACCTTGGGTCCGACTCTACTTGGGCCACACTGGCTGTCCCCTGCCCCATTCCCGGACTCTGCACTTCCATCCACTGTGTCAGGTTGGGGTGTGGCATTGACCTCAGCCAGCACCGGGCTTGGCCGATGACAGGTTGACCGGAGTTAATGTAGGTATGTTATTGAGTACCCACTAAGCATGGATTCCCAGAGCCCTTAAGTGGTCTGTATTCAGAGACTTCCTTCCAGCAAGAACCTTCATTAAAAAGAACATTCTACACTCTATGTATACCAAATCATAATGACCTCTTCAGAGGAAAAACGCTCCCTTAAAGGAACTGTAACGTATACAGCATTTATTTACCATGAAAGCCACAATTAAGGATCACCAACCCGCACAGCACACAGGGCCATTAGCAGCAAATTACAGGGTTACAGGCAGCAGGGGCCTGCCCCAGGCTTGAGGGGCACAGGGAGGTTGGCTCCAGGAATGGCTCACAGCCCAGAGCCCAGTCACCTCCGGGCACACCATTGGCCCCTTCCTGGGGAGGAATTAAGTGGATGTGTACCCCAAGCCCAGAGGGGATGCGGCTTGCTCCTCAACATGATTCCTCTTCCAGCGAGAAGCTTCACACACAGAGACTGAAGGATGGGACAAGTGGCTTGGTGGCTGAGGGGCAGCAGCGGTGGGCTTCGGGGCACAGAGGGGGCACTCCTGAATAAAAGGAAGGAGAACCCAGCTAGGGCCATGCAGCGACACTGAAGACTAGGCTCAAAATCTCAGCCTCGTGATAGTCTATGTTTGCAATTAGGGGCAGTGGCGGTTCGGTGGTAGAATCCCTGCCTTCCATGCAGGAGAGCTGGGTTCGATTCTTGGCCAATGCACCTCGTGTACAGCCACCTACCTGGCTGTCAGTGGAGGCTTGATTGTTGCTATGATGCTGAACAGGCTTCAGTGGCACTTCCACACTAAGAGGGACTAGGAAGAAAGGCGTGGTTGGTGATCTACTTCCACAAACCAGCCAATGAAAACTCTGTGCATCACAAAGCCTGACCCACAACCGATCATGGGTATGGCACGGGTCCATTGCGCACGGGGTCGCCATGAGTTGGAGCAACTCTAGGCAGCCCAGAGCAACAACAAGGTATGCGATCATGGGCCAGCTTTTTGAGGTCTCTTGGCTTGTTCATGTAAACGCAGGAATGTCAGGGGCTGGGGGTGGGGGAATGAGCCTCACTGCCACAGAGGGATGCTCAGATGATGGAGCCACTCCCACCCCAATGCGGATTCTCAGTCACTTAAAACCACCCTCATTCAGGGAGATGGCACCAAATAGCTCATGGAGATGATGGAGGAGAGGCCCTTTCAGGTAATGACTTAAAAGGAAATCTGCCACGTCTACCCTTTGAATTCCGAAGCCACTCCCTCCCTTGGTAGCATAAGGCAGTTCAGTAAGACTCACTCATTGGCTGACCCGCAGACACCTCCAGTCACGCGGATGCCAGGCCCCCTCCCCACGTGGGATGGGCTGCTAAGCTGAAGGTCTACCAGAGCAAGGTGAGTGCAATCTGCCCTTGCAGTGTGACCTTCCATGTGCTGGAGGTTTGAGGATGAGGGCTGCCCAGGACACAGGCATCACAGCCCACCTCTCCTCCAGGTTTACCTGCAGATAAGCCCATGTGCTGAGCTGCAGTCATGCTCACTGGGAAGGGTTTGGGATGGTTTGGTCTTTCTCTTTCATTGTGATTAATCCCTTAAAACAAACACCTCCCACCTCTCAGACCAGGGAAGGGAGGCTAGCCTTGGTGGGAGGGGTGCCCCATCCCACAATCCTGATGTTCAACCATCAGGCATTGGGGGGGACTGAGCAACTAAAGACCAGCACTCACGACTTGCACTTTGCAGTCCTGCGGCCAGAGCTGATGACTTTTGTCAGCAGAGTCGGAGCATGAGAGAAATTGAGTTACCGGGCGCGGCTCTAATGCGGTGCGGGAGCTCCAGGAGCATCAATATTCAAGCGGAGCCATGAGATAAATAAATACCAATAGGTAAGAGCGCCACAGACCGAAAGGAGGATTAACACTGAGACTTTTACTAACACGCAGTACCCATGTCAGAACCAATAGGGCTGCAAATACATCACCACCACAGCGACGGCTAATGCAGGAAATGTAATTTTATTAGAAGTTTTCCAATCTTCTCTCCCTCCCGCCTGGGTCTCCTCCTGGCTCAGGGACCAGGGTACCTCTGACCTCAGGGTGCTTTCATCTGGTGGGTGAGGGGCAAGACAGGTAAATAATTAAGCCATTAGATCTTGGTATCAGCACTGGGATAGGGGACCCCAGCTCGCAGGGGCTTACCCTCTCAGATCCCTGAGAGCCTAGAGGTCTGGCTGGAGAGGGTACAGCCCCCGGCTCCCTCGGGGGCCTGGAGACCCACTCCCTCCACCAGCCCCTTGGGTAGGCAGGCTGGCTCCCTGCCCCTATCTGCCCACCATGGGACAAGGGAGGGACACGGGAGACCTGTGGTCCATGGCTCCATCTCTCAGTGGGATAGAAGGTGAGTGTCCATTCCCTAGAGGACAGAGTGGGCCGACATGATCCCAGCATTCTCTGTCCAGCTGTGGGACAGAAACAAACTCCACAATGCTTTGTGGGGTTCAATTCAGCAAGTCCTCTGCAGGTGGCCCCAAGGCAGGAGACCTGGGACCCCCGAACGGGGATGGAAGAGGACTCTGATTCTGGCATCTGCTCTTTCTACCCCACCTTCACCACAGGAGTCCAGCACCCAAGGTCACCAGAAAGACAAGCCAACTGGGGACCCTCAATGAGACCACCATCCCCACGCCCCACAGAGCCAGGCCCCGCCCCTCCTGAGAGGGTCAGCAGGTCAGGGTAGGCTGGACACAGAGTAGAGCAGACAGTGGAAATGAGGAGCTCCCGACCTCCTCACCACAGCCCTGCCTGAAATGTTTATGATGGCGGAAAAGGAAACAGAGATTCCGTGAGTTTGTTAGCATTGAGGGGAGAGGGTGTGAATATATATAGTCATCCATCACAGCCCAGCTCTCAGCTGATTAGACAGTCAGAAGTGATTAGCTAATTAGATATAATATAATCAAGAATAAAGGCCCATCTCTTGCATTCCACCTCAAAAAAGTGTTTCACAACTTTATATAAAATCATCACACGTAAAAGGCTAGAATTTCTCAATAAATGATGTAGGATCAGTCGGGTATCCACGAACAGGAAAGCATGAAGCTTGAGGTCTATCTCACACCACATTAAAAAATTAATCAGAAATGGATCATAGCCTTAAATGTACAATGTAAAACTATGGAGCTTGAAAAAGAATGCATATGAGAATACCCTTATGACCTTGGGATAAGATGGTATTTCTTAAGCAGGACACAAAAAAAGCCTTTACCTATAAAGAAAAGAAGGATAAATTGGACTTAATTAAAACAAAAAAATCCCCGTTCATCAAAACACACCATTAAGCATGTAAAAAAAATCAGCCACAGATAGGGAGAAGTTTTTAGCAGAACTGCATAACCAACACAGGACTCAGGTACAGAATATATAAAGAGCTGCTCAAAACAGTATCAAAAAGACAACCCAATAAAACGAGCAAAAGTCTTGAACTTCAGAAAAGATGCTATCCAGATGACCGACATACATAGGAAAAGGTATTCTGTATTACTACTCGACAGAGAAATGCATGGTAACACCATGATGAAATGCTACTAGGCACCTACCAGGATGGCTAAAAAGAAAAAGACTAACAATATCAAGTGTTGACAAGGATACAGGACAAATGAAACTTCTATGCCGTGCCAGTGGGAGTGCTACAATTTTGAGTAACGGTAAAGCTGATCCACATCTCTCCCCCTCACAGGTATATGCCTGAGATCAAAGAACGTGTATATCTACCAAAAGACAAGCATCGGTATGTTTATAATACCTTTACTTATAGTGAGTAAAAAAAAAACAAAAAAAAACTCAAAGGTGTGACTACGGTAAGATAGAAGAATAAATGGTGGTCTGACCCTACTTACATGAAATATCCAGAATAGGCAAATGCACAGAGTCCAAGGTTTATAAGAGGTGAGCAGGGGCAGGACAGGGGGAAGGAGGAAGGGGGAGTCATTGTTCAGGAAGCACTGACTCTCTGTTTATGGTGATGGAAACTCGGCAGTGGATGCTAGTGATGGTTGCACAGCGTGATGAATGTAAGTGGCGTCATTGAACTGTTTATGTAAAAACTGTTCAACTGGCAACCGTTGTGGTGTATATATTTTTACCAAAATAATGTTTTTTAATTATAAAAAAAATAAGTAAAATATCAAAGAGAGAGAAGATGCTGATTCACACCCTAACCTGAAGGCCATGTGCAGAGAAGGAAATGCTGGCTGAACAAATGTAAGCTGCCGTCTGATCCTCCAAACAGGCTCCCCCATCAGCTGCCCTTCTCCTAGGGAATCTGGCCAGGAGCTATCGGCTTTAGATCACCCCTCTGCATGGAGGGTGTCAGCAGTGGAGCAAACAACAATAAAAGCCCACCTATAAGCTGAATAAATAAACTGTGGAAGAGTCATACAATTAAATTCCACATGGCAATAAAACAAGTCAAAACATTACTACACACAGTAACACGGATGGGTCCCACAGACACACTGCATGAAAGAAAAAAAAAACCCACTGCTGTCGAGTCGATTCTGACTCATAGCGATCCTGTAGGACAGAGTAGAACTGCCCCATAGGGTTCTGAAGGAGTTGCTAGTGGACTTAGCCTTTTGATTAGCAGCCAAGCTCTTAACCACTGCGCCACCAGGGCTCCACTAAGGCACTTAAAATTAGAAAAATCAAAAGCCAAACACAACAGGAACTAAGGCACAGTGAGTGCCTCCTTCTTAATCTGCTCCTCAAAGTCCCTCAGGCTCTGGGTGTCGCTCGGCCAGCCCCTCCTCCCCCAATAGCCCAGCGTTTCTCCGGGGGAGACATGAGCTGGGGTCCTGCGGGCTGTCTGAATAACCTCTACAGGCGCTCTGCACGGGGGCCCTTCCTTCTGCTGCACAGCCTATGAGAACAGGGGTGGGGCGCCGACATGGGAGCTGCTGCCTCAGGCTGGGCAGAGGGCCCCTCTATAGTCACTGACAAGCCAACTCGAGCAGCAGTCACAACCTGGAGGGCCACCACCTCTGGACACCTGTGGGCTGTGTCCTCGGCTGCCTCCACCCCTACTTTCCTGGATGAGTTCCCCTTCCTGTGGCTCTCATGTTCCTCCAGGTGTGAGAACACCTCTCAGTGGTTGACAGGTAAGCGCACACCTGCCAGGGGTCAAGTGGTCGCTTCAGGTGCCATGGAGCCTTCCTGACTCCGTGAACAGTGTCACCATGCACCTGCTCACTCAGCCCTAGGCTCGGTCTCAGGTTTCTCCCTCCCAGGCACTCTCACACTTCCATCAGACCCACTGGTGAGACCTACCACCTCAGCCCCCCGAGCTCCCAGTCACCCACCCTTCACACCTCTGGGGCAGGGGGCTCCTATCACCCCCCGACCTCATGAACTCAGCACCGGCTGCCCTGAATTCACTCTCCAGAGAGTACAGCAGAGAGACCTGGTGAAAGGCCCTCATCTCCTGCCCCTCTCCTGCCCTGAGTGGCTCCCAGCGCAAGGCCCCACTCCCCTGCCCGGTCTTCCATGGAACCTCCCTCCACCACCAAGTCCCCACTGAGCCCTGGCCACCACGGAGCCTTGCCCGCTGCCCACCTGTCCCTAGAGCCACAGCCCTGCTCCATCCACAGTGTGGCTCCCTCCCCGTCTACACAGCTGCTCTCTCAGGATCTTTGGGTCTCAGGCTCCATGCCACCTCCTCAGAGCAGCTGCCCAGATGAGCCCGTCACCCATCTCCCCACCGTTTCATCTCTCTGCATGGCACCTATGGCCATCTGGGGTGCGTTTGTCCCATCACACTGTACCTGCACTGTGGAGTACACCCCAGGCAGGCGCCTCAAGAGACTTACTCAGAAGGAAGGGGGAGGCCTTCCAGGGGCAAGGAAACTGGAGTTCTGCTCAGAGTCTCAGCATTCTCCTCCATCCCTAAATTTGGCCACACCTTGTCCTTCTCCACTCCCTTCTTGATCTCCTGCACTGGACCATGCACACCTGGGGCCAGGACAGGGCCTGTGTGCTGCCGTGTGGCCAGTGTCGGCTACAGGCTGAGTCCAAAGGGTGCTTGGGGTGTCTGAGGGCCAAACACAGACGTGGGGTAAAAGCGAACGTGAGTCCATTTGGCCAGTGATTCAAAGTCACCATGAGCAGGCATGGTGATTTCTATAGGCTCAAGGCAAGTTGGAGGGTCAAGGAGTGGTATGAGCAAACTCTCCTTCCCAGCCCCTCTACTGTGAGTCGGGAAAGGGGATCTGGAAGGAGAGGGCTGCAGGAGGTTCCCATGGACCAGCAGAGGAGGTGAGGAGGTGTTACCTTCTCTCCCCTCCTGGGAGATGCCCATAGGTGTGCAAACAGGCCCAGGCGGCCCCTGACGCTGGCGTCAGAGAGTTGGGGAGGTGCCCTGACCTTCCCTGCCCTGGACCCTGCCCAGGCTGCTGTGTGCTCTGACAATTTGCTTAGCAAACCCTGTTCCCTCAAACAGCAGAAAGGTCAACTTGAGCCTTGAGAGCCTGCATGGTCCCGGGCCACATTAGTGGACTGGGGCTAATGAGCTCTGCCTGTCTGTATTTACTGTGGCTGCTCCTGCATTGATCCCTCTCCTAGAACCAGCCAACCAGGCCAGGTTTCAAAGATGACAGGTGGCTCTGATAACAACCGTGCATGTGTACTGATGTGTTCAACAGAGCCAGGGGCGATACCAAGTGCTGCACCCATGGTCTCACTGACCCCCCAAAAAACTCCCCTACACAGTAACCAAACCAAAAACTAGACCCGCTGCTGTCGAGTCTATTCCAACTCATAGCAACCCTACAGGACAGAGCAGAACTGCCCCACAGCGTTTCCAAGGAGCAGCTGGTGGATCTAAACTGCTGACCTTTTGGTTAGCTGCTGTAACACTTAACCACTAAGCCACAGGGTTTCACTTTCTGCAATTTCAGCTACCCGTGGTCACCCAAGGTCCGATATGTTAAATGAGTAGCCTGATGAAGTCTCATGCCATCCTGCTCCATCAGTCACATAACTTCTATTATAGTATATTGTTATAATTGCTCTATTTCATTTTTAGTTACTGTTGTTAATCTCTTAATGTACCTAATTTATAAATTAAGCTTTATCATAGGTTTGTATGTATAGGACAAAACATAGTAAATTTAGGGTTCAGTACTATCTGCGGTCTCAGGCATCCATGGGAGGTCTTGGAACATATTCCCCGTAGATAAAGGGGACTACTATAGTGCCTGCGGGTCTCGAAAGCTTGCAAGCAGCCATCCAAGGTACAGCAGCTGATCTCCATTCACTGGAAGCTCAGAGGAAGAATGAGAGTCAGGAATCAGTGAAAGAAATGGAATATGTCCCCAGTTGCCTCCATGAACAGCAGCCTCCTTTGCCATGAGCCCAGAAGAACTGGATGGTGCCCTGCTATCAATAGTGATCAAGGATTTAAAACAAGGATTCTATAAAAGAATTCTGATCAAAAGGAGGAAAATGCTGAACAGAATTTCAAAATGTCATGGGATCCAGATTTTTCTGGAGCTATTGAGGCCAGATGACTCTTCAAAACTATTACCCTGAGGAAATCTTTAAACCTTGAACTGAAACCTTCCCCTGAAGTCATCTCTGAACCAGGTAATAGTTGAGCCAAATTGGGAAAGGAATGTCTGCATGAAGCATTATACTCTTTAGAAGAATCATCTATATGTGATCAAATTGACAACAGCAACTCCAATGATAGATGAGACACTTAGGGGAGCAGTGAATCTGTGTTAATGATGGTGAAATATTTTGGAAATAGTTGTTGAGGAAGGTGGTGTAACTTGAAGTTTGCAAGCAATATCACTGAATCGTTCATGTAGAAATTGTGTATTTTTTAAACACACACACACACACACACACACATAAGAACAAAAACTTGCCTGTAAGGAGAGTGCATGACATCTCCATTTTACAGATGAGAAAGCTGAGGCCTGGGATTAACTAACCTAAGGTTGAAGCCATCAACTAATAGGTTCTTGTCAAGCACACTAGTGAATTGAAGTGAGGCAGATGCTGAGCTGGAAGAACAGAAAAGTCTATTCACAGTTTGGAAACTGGAAAACAGGCAGGGTCTCATGACCTAAGGCTGCCAGCTCCCTGAACCAGGGCAGGTTTGCTTTTATAGGGAATGACATAAATACACATGAACAGTGAGGGGAGGATCTTCAGTCTTGTGATGCGTGCACGATCCGCATAATTTTAGTGAATTAGTTTTTGCGGACAGCTCTAAAAATATTGCACACAGCCCTAAAAGATGCCAATAGCTCACTACTACCAACACAGGAAGGTCATATAGCCTGTAGATTCAGAGTCATTGTGCCTGCGCCTCAGCCTTCTGCCAGGAGAAGAGAAGAAACCTGTGGATTCCACCAATCATGGTGAAGTGCTGTAAAAAGTTGTAATAAAAATGTAGCAAGAGTAGACTTTTCTGAAAAACAACTATTACGGGATGTTTAATAACCCTTAATAACACTTTCATGACTGCCAGCTTCAAGGTCACACAGCTAATAAGGAGCAGAGCCACAATTTGAACTCCAGCAGATTGATCCCAGAGCTCCCCTCCTCTCTTAACCACCTACTACGTTGCTTAAAGGTCTCTGAGTGGAGCAAAGGGTTTGTGCTCAACTGCTAACCTAAAGGTTGGCAGTTCAAACCCACCCATCAACAGATGAGTGAATAAACAAATTATGGTTCACACACAACGGAATACTACCTAACAATAAAGAACAACGAGGAATACAGGAAACATCTTGCAACAGGGATGAATCTGAAGGGCATTACGCTGAGTGAAATAAGTCAATCATAAAATGACAAATATCGTATGAGACGGCTATTATAAAAAAAACAACAAAAAGTTTATATACAGAAAAAAATTTTTTTTGATGGTTATGAGGGAGCGGAGGGGAGGGGAAATCATTAACTGGGTAGTAGACAAGTATTAACTTTGGTGAAAGGAAAGACAACACACAATTATAGGGGAAGTCAGCACAACTTAATCAAGGCAAAGCCATAGAAGCTTCCTAAACACATCCAAACACATTGAGGGACTGAGTTACTGCATATGAGGGCTGGGGACCATGATCTCGGGGAACAGCTAGGTACATTGGCATAACATAGTTCATAAAGAAAATGTTCTATATCTTACTTTGGTGAGTAGCATCTGGAGTCTTAAAAAAAAAAAAGGCCTGGCACTCTGTTTCCATAAAGATTACAGCCAAGAAAACCCTACAGAGCATTCTACTCTGTAGCTTATGGGGTCATTACATGTGTCACAGGATCAGCTTGATGGCAACTAGCAACAAGATTTTGCTTAAACGCAGCAGACTGAGGACACACAGCCATTTTACGGAATTTCTAAAAAGTAGCCCCAGGTACACACAATTTTGATGCCAAGTGTGCTGGACACAGGTAACATTTTATTGGATGAAAAGACTTGTCTCTAGGGGAAATTTTGAGTGAAGCCCTCTCAAGTACATCTACTATGACCTGTGCAAGATTTCTACAAGTAGCTAGACCTCCTTATTGCAAACACCTCGCTCCCTACAAGGAAAACCCAAAAACCAACAAGGAATCTACTCAAGAGAAGCTCAGGGACAACATCAGCTCAAGGGAGCTGGAGTCACATTTAGTCACTGTTGGGACGCAGCCACTCTGTCTGGCTCTTGGTATGAAGGGGGCTTGCTAAAAGAATGTAGCAATCAAGTCATCCTAGCACAAATCGCACTATTGCAGCAATGGAGTTTAGAGGAGACTCAATACGGGAGCCTGGGTTTTGGGGGCAGCAGTTGAGAGAAGGCCCCAGAAGGGAATATTGGAATCCGGGGAGCATGAAGGCAAAGTTACAACCAGTAGGTCCTGGAAGTCACCTAGAGCTGGTTGTCCTTCCATGACCTGAGCCAGAGGGATGGGGGGCAGGCACGATCCTCTGATGTCACGTGATCAAAGCATCCTCCAAGATCAAAAAAAAAAAAAAAATGTTTCTTCTACAATTTCCCTCGCTTTGATTTGTTTTCCATCATGCTATTTAATTTGGTTTGAAATCTCAGATCACATCAAAGAGAGCAGGAGCTCTTTATGTTCATCAGAGAACACGCCGGCCAAAGAAGGTGGAGCAATGCCGGTGAGATAGTCTCAAGGCCCTTGGATTCAAAATTGGGGCTCCGCTCCTGAATTCTCATGGGCAGCAAGGTCACTAACTGCAAACGGCTAGGAAGAAATGCCTTTAGCCAGCTCATGGACCTGCGACACCGTGTGACACAGTGAAAACAGAGCTGGGGCCCCGCACGTAATAAGGATGAACCAGAAGAGCAAGCAGGTGAATTCAGGAAGAAAGGAGAAAGAGGGCAAGAATGCACTCCCCTGTGCCTATATCAGCTCCTCCCAGCGGGACCCTCTAACCTGCCCCCAGGCATGCTGACGGTTACCATCCAAGACAACACTTAACTCTTCTCAGAGCTCCTTAGCCCAAGTCAGAGGAGACTCTGCTTTCGGTGTTAGCTCCTGTAGCACAGGCTCTCACTCACGGTGGCCCCGTGGACAGCAGAACTGAACCGGTGCTGGATCCTGGTTGGAATGCTGGACTCAATTGCTGTTCCCGCTGTGTATTTTGAGTGCCTTTCAACCTAGGGGGCTCAGCTTCCACCACTGCATTAAACAATGTTCTGTTGTGATCAACATGGTTTTCAGTGACTGATTTTTGGAAGATCACCAGACCTTTCTTCCTCATCTATGTTAGTCTGGAAGCTCCACTGATATCTGTCCACCATGAGTGAGCCTGCTGGTGTTTGAAATACTGGTGACATAGCTCCAGATGGCAGCAACACATATACCACCACAGCATGACAAATTGACAGACAGGTGGTGGGCTTTGCTTGAGGGCTGTTGAAACACACAAGTGCGAACTCCACCCAGAAGGGGCAGGGAACCCTGGAGCTCAACTCAGCGCCTCTGAAACACTCCTTCCAAGTGATGGGTGACCAAGTTGTGGACGTCCATCCAAAGTCAGCCAAGAACACATCTGCACTCTCAGGACAGTGGATGTCAACGTTAGTCCTCTGCAGAGCCCAGAGACTCCCCGAGGAACTACTGGCAGACCATACCAGCGATGGATTTCACTCCTCACCAGCAAGTGGCTCCTGGGATGTCCCTGAGGTATGGATATGGGGTGGGATAAAAGAGCTGGAGACCCCTGTGGTGATCAGTGCAGACCACAGAGCATCCTTCACCTAATAACATCAGAAGTGTCCCTGTCAATGGTCGCAATCAGAGCTCAGGGGTTGGTACCACATGCTGGGTGCATCAGCTCTCCATTTCCTGGAGAGAATTCCCTCAAAAATTTTTCAAAGACACTTCTTATAAATGCTGATTATTCTCAAATGCTGATTAAAATGTATGAGACCAGGGAGGTGGCATTACCAGCCCAGAGTGTACTGGACTGTTTAAGTAATTACACAAGGACCTGCGTCTCGTCCTGCGACTGAGAGCAGAGGCATGACCGTCCTTCCCACTCGCTCCCAACCCTGCAGCCCTCAGAAATCTTAAAAGGCATACATGCTGTTCAATAAAGTAAGACGGTGTTGTCATTAGGTGCCATGAAGTTATTTCCTACTCATAGCGACCCCTAGGTAAAGAGAATGAAACACTGCCCAGTCCTGCACCATCCGCATAATCATTGTTAAGCTTGAGCTCATTGTTGCAGCCACTGTGTCAATCCATCTTGTTGAGGGTCTTCCTCCTTTCGCTGACCCTCTACTTTACCATGCATGATGTCCTTTTCCAGGGACTGGTTCCTCCTGATAAAATGTCCAAAGTATTTAAGTCTTGCCATCGTCACATCTAAGGAGCATTGTGGCTGTACATTTTCCAAGACGGATTTGTTTGTTGTTCTGGTAGTCCATGGTATATTCAATATTCTTCGACAACGCCATAACTCAAAGGTGTCAATTCTTCTTCGGCCTTCCTTATTCATTGTCCAGCTTTTGCACACATATGAGGCAACTGAAAACACCATGGCTTGAGTCAGGCACACCTTAGTCATCAAAGTGACATCTTTGCTTGTGAAGATTTTTTATAGAGGCCTTTTGCAACAGATTTTCCAATGCCATACATCATTTGACTCTTGACTGCTGCTTCCATGGGCACTGATGATTGATCCAAGTAAAATGAAATCCTTGACAACTTCAATATTTTCTCCCTTAATCACAATGCTGCTTGAGAAAATAAGGTAAAGTATTATAATAAAACACGAAAAGACCTGGAGTTAGCAAACCAAAAGGGAAGAACACATTGGACATTTCTCAAGACGAAAGAACTGAAGAAAAAATTCCAGCCCTGATTTGCAATATTGAAGGATTCTATGGTCAAAATATTGAAAGAATCGAGATGGAAGAAATATACAAAGTCACTGTACCAGAAATATTGGTCAGTGTTGAACCATTTCAGGGGGTAGCATAGGATCGAGAACTGAATACTGAAGGAAGAAGTCCAAGCTTCACTGAAGGTCTTGGCGAAAAACAAGGCTACAGGAATTGACGGGATACCAACTGAGATGTTTCAATAAATGGATATAACGCTGGAAGTTTTTACTCATCTATGCCCCAAAATTTGGAAGACAGCTTAAACTGAGGGGGGGAGATCCCTATTAGAATCCATTCAAAAGAAAGGTGATCCAATGAAATGTAGAAATTATCTGACAATATCATTAGTATCACACACAAACAAAATTTCCCTGAAGATAATTCAGAAACAGCTGCATTGTACATCGACAGGGAAATGCCAGAAATTCAACCTGGATTCAGAAAAGGATGAGGAACAAGGGATATCATTGCTGATATCAGATGGATATCATTGCTGATATGAGATGGATCCTGGCTGAAAACAGAGAACATGAGAAAGATGTTTACGTAACTGTTTTATTGACTACAGAAAGGCATTCCACAACACTTAATTGTGCTCATGCAGAACCTGTACATAGACCATGAGGCAGTTGTTTGAAGCAAAAAAGAGGACACTATGTAGTTTAAAACTGGAAAAGTTGTGTGCCAAGGTTGTATACTTTCACCGTATTTATTCAGTCTGTAAGCTGAGCAAATAATCTGAAAAGCTGAACTATTCGAAGAACAGGGCATCAGGATTGGAGGAAGACTCATTAACAACCTGCTTTATGCAGATGACACAACCTTGTTTGCTGCAAGTGAAGAGGACTTGAAGGACTTACTGTTGAGGATCAAAGACTACAGCCTTCAGTATGGATTACACTTCAACATAAAGAAAATAGTAAACTATGTAAGGCGTCCATAACTGCTGGTATCATAACATGTTGTTTAGTCACTGTCAAGTTGACTCCAACTCATGGTGACCTTACCTACATGAGAACTAAACATTGACCAGTCCTGAGCCAGCTTCGAGGTAGTTTGTACCTCTGAGTCCACTGTGGGGCTATTGTGTCAACCCACTGCAATGAGTTTCCCTCGTTTTCAATGACACTCTATTCCACCAACCATCATGTCCTTTTCTAGCGATTAGGTTTCCTGATGATATTTCCAATGTAAGGAGCCTAAGTCTCCCCATCCTGCCTTCTAAGGAGCATTCTGATGTATTTCTTGTAAGACTGATTTGTTCATTTTTTTGACAGTCCCCAGTATATTTAATATTCTTCGCCAACACCGCAGATCAAATGCACCAATTCTTCTACTGTCTTCCTTTCTTTGTCCAACTTTCACATGCATATGAGGCGATTGAAAAGACTATGGCTTGGGTAAGGTGCACCTTAGTCATCAAAGTCTTTGCTTTTTAAGACTTTAGAGAGGCCATTTGCATTCAATCAAACAATGATTAAAATGTGTAAGAACAGGGAGGTGGCAATACCTAGTGGCATGCCTAATGCAATGTATGTTGATCTTGTATTCCAGCTACTCTGCTGATTTCTTTTCTTTTTTTTTTTTTCATCTGGACTCCTCATCTCCCCTCCCCACCTGGGTCCACATGCCAAATTTCTCATTTGTTGGGGATGATGATGTCATAGAATCGCGCTCCCAAGCTGCCAAACACTGGATTAGTAAATCTTTGAATTTTTTTTCTCTCTCCATCTCTTTTTTTATTTTATTGTGTTTTGGTGAAAGTTTACAGCACAAATTAGTTTCTCATTCAAAAACTTATACACAAATTATTTCGTGATATTGGCTGCAATCCCCGCAAGTGTCAGCACTCTCCCCCTTTCCGCCCCGGGTTCCCTGTGTCCATTCTTCCAGCTTTTCTGTCCCTTTCTGCGTCCTCATCTTTGCTTTGGGGCAGATGTTGTCCATTTGGTCTCGTATGCTTGACTGAACTAAGAAGAATATTCCTCACATGCGTTACTGTTTATTTTATAGGCCTGTCTAATCTTTGGCTGAAAAATAGACTTTGGGAGTGGCTTCAGTTCTGAGTTAAAGGGGGCCCAGCAGCCATAGTCTTGGGGTTCCTCCAGTCTGTCAGGCCAGTAAGTCTGGTCTTTTTTTTTGTGTGTGTGTGAACTTAAATTTTGTTCTACATTTTTCTCCCACTCTGTCCAGAGCCCTCTATTGTGATCTCAGTCACAGAGGTTGGTGGTTGTAGCCGGGAACCATCTAATTCTTCTGGTCTCAGGCTGGTGGAGTGTATGGTTCATGTGGTCCACTAGTCCTTTGGACTAATATTTTCATTGTCTTTGGTTTTCTCCATCTTCCTTTGCTCTGAACACGAAGGGACCAACAGATATATTTCAGATGGCCGCTCAAAAGCTTTTAAGACCCCAGATGCTACTCACCAAAGTAGGACATAGAACATTTTCATTATGAACTATGTTATACCAATTGACCTAGCTGTCCCTCGAAAACATGTCCCAGTTACTTGGTCCCTCAAGGTGTTTGGATGTGTCTCAGAAGCTTCTACGGCTTTGGTCGAGCTGTGCTGACTTGCCCTATATTGTGTGTTGTCTTTCCTTTCACCAAAGTTAACACTTGTCTACTATCACCAAGGAGCTCTATGGGCAGTTCTACTCTGTCCTATAGGGTCGATATGAGTCAGAATCGACTCGATGGCACTGGGTTACTATCTAGTTAGTGATTTTCCCTTCTCTACCCTCCCTCACCTATAACCATCAAATATCGCTTTTTTCTGCCTATAAACCTTTTATTGGGTATTTATAATAGTGGTCTTATATATTTGTCCTTTTGTGATTGACTTATTTCACTCAGCATAATACCCTCCAGATTCATCCATATTGTGAGATGTTTCATGGATTCATCAGGGTTCTTTATCATTAGGTATTATTCCATTGCGTGTATATACACCACAGTTTATCCATTCATCTCTTGATGCACACTTAGGTTGTTTCCACCTTTTTGCTATTGTGAAAAATGCTGCAATGAACATGGGTGTGCATATGTCTATTTGTGTGACTGCTCTTATTTCTCTAGGATATATTCCTAGGAGTGAGATTGCTGGATCATATGGTATTTCTATTTCTAGATTTTTAAGAAGGTGCCATATCATTTTTCATAGTGGTTGTAACATCTTATATTCCCACCTGGAGTGCATAGAGTTCCAATTTCCCCACAACCGCTCAAACATTTAACTTCTGTTTTTCTGATTAGTGCCAGGAATGCCAGGGTGAGGTGTTATCTCATTGTAGTTTTGATTTGCACGGACTCCTGGTGGGGCAGTGGTTAAGAGCTCAGCTGCCAACCAAAAGGTCAATAATTTGAATCCACTAGCCATTCCTCGGAAACCCTATGGGCCAGTTCTATTCTGTCCTATAGGGTCCCTATGAGTTGGAACCCACTGGACTATAAAAAAAAAAAAAAAAAAAAGGCTAATGATTGTGAGCATTTCCTCATGTTACTGTTAGCTCCCTAAATGCCTTCTTTGGTGAAGTGTCTGTTCATATCCTTTGTCAATTTTTAATTGGATTATTTGTCTTTTTGTTATTGAGGTATTGAACTATAGATTTTAGGGATTAGACCCTTGTTGGGTATATTCTAGCCAAATATTTTTACCACCCTGTAGATTCTTTTTTTACTCTTTTGGTGAAGTCTTTTGATGAGCATAAGTCTTTAATTTTTAGAAGCTCCCAGTTATTTCCTTTCTCTTCTGGTATTTGTGTACTGTTAGTTTTATGGTTTATACTCTCTTTATGCCATGTATTAGGGCCTGTAGGGTTGTTCTTATTTTTTTCTTCCATATCTTTATTATTTTAGGTTTTACATTTAGGTCTTTTACCCATTTTAAGTTAGTTTTTGTGTGTGGTATAAAGTATGGGTCCTTTTTTTTTTTTTTTTAAACAAGTGGACATCCAGTTTTGCTAGCACTATTTGTTAAAAAGACTGTCTCTTCCCCATTTAATGGACTTTAGCCCTTTGTCAAAGATTGGCTGACCAGAGGTCAAGGGATTTACATCTGGGATCTGGATTCTGTTCCATTGGTCTTTATGTTGTTGTTGTACCAGTACAAAGCTATTCTGACTACTGTGGCTGTAGAATTTCTTCTGAGATCACGTAGTGTGAAGCCTCCTACTTTGTTCTTTTTCTTCAACAACGAATGCTTTGCTTATCTAGGGCCTGTTTCCTTTCCATATAAAGGCGGTGATTAGTTTTTCCATCTAATTGAAGAATTCGGTTGGTATATGGACAGGGATTGCATTATATCTGTAGTTCACTTTGGACAGAAGCGACTTTCACGATGCTGAGTCTTCTTATCCATGAACATGGTATGCTTTTCCATTTATGTAGGTCTCTTTTGGTTTCTTGCAATAATGTCTTGTAATTTTCTTTTTATAGGTCTTTTATGTCCCTGGTTAGATTTATTCCTAAGTATTTTATCTTTTTATGTGCTATTATAAATAGTATTGTATTCCTAATTTCCTTTTCAAAGTTCTCTTTGTTGATGTACACAAATTCAACTGATTCTTTTTTAATGTACTTCAGATGAAGTTTTACAGAACTATCTTCTCATTAAATATTTAGTACACATATAGATTTATGACTTTGGTTAACAACCCTATGACATGTCAGTACTCTCCCTTCTCGACCTTGGGTTCCCTATTACCAGCTTTCCTGTCCCCTCCTACCTTCTAGTCCTTGCCCCTGGGTTTGTGTGCCCCTTTAGTCTTGTTTTGTCCTATGGGTCTAATATTTGGCTAAAAGGTAAACTTCCAAAGTGGCTTAATTACTGAGCTAAAAGGGTGTCTGGGGGCCATACTCACACAATTTCTCCAGTCTCTGTCAGGCCAGTAAGTCTGTTTTTTTTTTTGGTGAGTTAGAATTTTGTTCTACATTTTTCTCCAACTCTGTCTGGGGCCCTCTATTGTGACCCCTGCCAGAGGAGTCAGTGGTGGTAGCTGGGCACCATTTAGTTGTATTGGACTCAGTCTGGTGGAGGCTGTGGTAGTGGTAGTCTATTAGTCCTTTGGACTAATCTTTCACTTGCGTCTTTATGTTTTCTTCATTTTCTCTTGCTCCTGAGGGGGTGAGACCAGTGGAGTATCTTAGATGGCCACTCATAGGCTTTTAAGACTCCAGACGCTACTCACCAAAGTAGAATGTAGAACATTTTCTTTATAAACTGTGTTATGCCAATTGAGCTAGATGTTCCCTGAGACCATGGTCCTCACAGCCCTCAGCCCAGTAATTCAGTCCCTAAGGGAATATGGATTTGTCCATGGAGCTTCCATGACCTTACCCCAGACAAGTGTATTCAACTGCTTTTTGTATGTTGATCTTATATCTAGCCACCCTGCTGAATCTTTTTATTAGTTCCAATAGTTTCCTTGTGGAATTTTTGGCCTTTTTTTCTATGTATAGGATCATATCATCTGCAAATAGGAATAGTTTTACTTCTTCCTTTCCAATGTGGATGCCTTTTATTTCTTTTTCTTTCCTTATTTGTTCTAGCTAGGACTTCCAGCACAATGTTAAATAGGAGTGGTGATAAAGGGCATCTTTGTCTTGTTCTCATCCCCAGGGGGAATGCTTTCAGCCTCTCACAGTTGAGAATGATGTTGGCTGTTGGTTTTGTACAGATGCTCTTTATTATGTTGAAGAATTCTGCTTCTGTCCTATTTTATGGAGAGTTGTAATCAGGAATGGGTATTGGACTTTAATGCCTTTTCTATGTTGATGGAAATGATCATGTAATTCTTTTCTTTTGTTCTATTTATCTGGAAGATGGCAACCCTGGTGATGTAGTGGTTAAGAGTTCAGCTGCTAACCAAGAAGTCTGCAATTCAAATCCAACAGGTGCTTCTTGGAAGTCTTATGGGGAAATTCTACCCTGTTCTACAGGGTCCCTCTGAATCAGAATTGATTCGACTGCAGTGGGTTTGTTTTTTGGATATGGTAGATTAAGTTGATTGATTTTCTAATGTTGAACCATTCTTGTATACCTGGTATGAACACCAGTTGGTTGTAATGTATTTTTTTTTTTATGATGCTGAATTATATTGGCTAGAATTTTGTTGAGAATTTTGTTGAGTCTGAATCAGCTCAACAGCAGGGGGTTTTTTATATTTATGAGAGATATTGGTCTGTTTTTTTTGTGATGTCTTTGCCTGGCTTTGGTGTAAGGGCTATGCTGACTCCACGCAATGAATTAGGGAGTATTCCTTCCTTTTCCATGCTCTGAAATAGTTTGGGTAGTACCAGTATGAACTCTTCTCTAAATGTTTTATAGAATTCTCCAGTGAAGTCATCCAGGCCAGAGCTTTCTTTCTTTTTAAAAATAGCTCTTTAATCTCTTCTCTTGCTAAGGGTCTGTTCGAATTTTCTACCTCAGTGTGTGTTAGGTTATGTAGGGAATGTGTTTCTATAAATTTGTTCATTTTCTCTAGGTTTTCCAATTTGTTGGAGTACAATTTTTCATAGTATTCTCTTATGATCCTTTTTATTTCAGTTGGATCTGTTGTAATGGCCCCTGTCTCATTTCTTATTTGAATTATTTGCTTCTTCTCCTGTTTTTCATTTTTCAATTTGACCAATATTTTGTCGAATTTGTTGATCTTTTCAAAGAACCAACTTTTGGTCTTGATTCTATTTTTTTTCTTCTGTTCTCTGTTTCATTTGTTTCTCCTCTAATATTAATTTTTTCCCCCTTTCTTCTGGTGCTTTGGGCTTCTTTCACTGTTTTTTTTTTTTTTTTTCTATTTGTTCAAGTTGTAGGGCTAACATATTGATTTTGGCCCATTCTTTTTTGATGTGTGTTTACTACTATAAGTTGACCTCTGAGCAATCTTTGCTGTGTCCCACAGGTTTTGGTATGATGTGTTTTCATTCTAATTTGATTATACGAAAATTTTAATTCCCTCTTTAATTTCATCTATTATGCAGTTGTTTTGAAGCAAGATGTTATTTAGGTTCCATTTATTTGATTTTTTTTTCCTTGATCTTCCTGTTATTGATCTCTACTTTTATGGTGTTGTGATCAGAGAGAATGATTTGTATTATTTCAATGTTTTGCATTTTATTGAGGGTTGCTTTGTGGCCTAAAATGTGGTCTATGCTGGAAAATGCTCCGTGTGCTTTGAATAAAAAAGTATACTTTGCTGCTGTTGGGTGGAGTGTTCTATGTATGTCTATGATGTCAAATTGGTTGATCTTCTGTATCTTTGTTGAGTTTCATTCTACATGTTCTGTCCTTTATCGAAAATGGTGTGTTGAAGTCTCCTGCTATTACTGCAGAACTATTTCCCTTTTCAGTGCTGTTAGAGATTGTTTTATGCATTTTGAAGCCCTGTCGTTGGGTGGTAGATATTTATTAAGGTTACTTCTTCTTGGTGGACTGTCCCTTTAATCATTATATAATGTTTTTTGTCTTTTATGGTTGATTTTGTCTTAAAGTCTATTTTATCTGAGATTAGTATTACCTCCATGTCTTCCTTTTTAGGTTATTTTTTTCCATCCTTTGATTTTTAATATATTTCTCTTTGTGTCTAGGGTGTGACTCTTGTAGACAGCATATTGATGGGTCTTTTTTTTTTTTTAATCCATTCTGCCACTCTCTGTCTCTTCATGGGTGCATTTAAGCTATTTACGTTTGGCGTAATTATTGTTTGATTTCTTAACTACTTTCATAAATGCTCATTTTGATCCAAGTAGAATGAAATCATTTAAAATTTCAATTTCTTCTCCATTTATCATGATGTTGTTTATCAGTCTAGTTATAAGGAATTTTATCTTCTTCAGATTCAGGTTCAATCCATGCTGAAGGCTATAGTCATCGGCCTCCTTCAGCAAGTGCTTCAAGTCATGAAAGAACATAAGTATGTGAAAACAAAACATCTGTATTTAAGACATGTGGAGATACGCACACACACATAATACTGAATGTAAATCCATATCCATTTCTGATGATGAACTAGTTGACAGTGCTAAGAACTTGTTGTTATGTGCCATTGGGTTGATTCAGACTTACAGCAACCCTACAGGACAGAACTGCCCCGTAGGGTTTTCTAGGCTGTAATATTTACAGGAGCAGATTGCCAGGTCTTTCTTCCACAGATCCTGTGGCTGGGTTCAAACTGCCAACCTTCCTTTAGAAGCCAAGTGCTTAAACTTTGCACCACCAAGGATTTTGGTGGTTAAAATAGGATTAAGCAGATAAATATTATCACTCAAGTCTTCACTCTGTATGCTCACCACCTCTGTTTGGCACCAGGATCTCAATGAAAACTATTGTGGCCAGGTATTCTGTAGGTGACATCACTGACACCCATCATATCTAGAACACTGAGCTCTGTTTTGGAGAGTCTGGGGTGAATGAGACAGCCCTCTTCCTGCTGGGGAGAGAGACACGCATGAGGATGGAGTGTGCTACGAGATTTTGCAGGAACTTACACACAAAGCAACTGAGGTGGGGAGGCGAGCCAGTGTGGGCAAGCCAAGTCTCAGCCACACATCTCTGGTTTTACTGTGCCCGTTGTCCAAGTCCTGTACTTCGCTATCACAAATGGGTTTGTCTTCTGAATTTCATTTTTCATTGTTCATTGCATTGTTCATTTTTATTCTATGGGAATACAAATGATTTTTACATATGGATCTTGTATCCTGTAATCTTGCTAGAATTATTAAGTCAGAGAGTTTTTTTGTGGATTCCTTCTGATTTTCTTCATTCACAATCATGTCTGTGAACGGAGTTAGTTTCACTTCTTTTTCAATCTGGATGCTTTTCACTTCTTGTTCCTGTCTAGCTGCCCTGGCTAGTCTCCAGTACATGTTCAATAGAAGTGGAGAGAGTAGACATCCGTGTCTCATTCCTGATCTTTGGGCAAAAGCTTTTAGTCTTTCCCATAGACTTTGATGTTAGCTGTGGGCTTTTTATAGATGACCTTTTTTCAGGAAAGTTCCCTTATATTCCTAGTTTGTTGAGTGTTTTTACAGTAAAAACTATGAAAGCTGGAAACTTTGTAAGGTGGAATCCCGTCAGAGAAGGAAAACTCAAATATTTTCCACTAAAATGAGCATTAGAAAAGTGTTAAGTCTCAACTCAGTCAAAGATGGAAAACTTGTGGGACCCAGAAAAACAAGGCAGTCCTGTCAAGTTCTGGCTCTCAAAGGTTTCACTGTATTGTGAAGATTGTTGGATTTTGTCAAATGTTTTTCCTGCATTGATTGATAACTGTGTGGATTTTGTTCTTTATTCTATTAACATAGTAAATTACATTGACTTTCATATGTGAACCAACCCTGTGTTTGTAGGATAAATTCAACATGCCCATGTTGTGTAATCCTTTTTATACGTTGCGGAATTCAGGGTTTTTTTAGTATTTTGTTGAGATTTTATGTCTATATTCATAAGGTCCGTAGTTTTGTTCTCTTGTGGTATCTTTGACTGGCTTTGGTATCAGGGTAATACAGGCCTCATAAATGAGTTAAGAAAAGTTCTCTCTTTTATTTTTTGTAAGAGTTTATGAAAAAATGATGTTAACTCTTCTTTAACTGTTAGCATTCACCAATGAAGCATCAAGGCCTGGGTTTTTCTTTGTGGGAAATTTTCTGATTACTAATTCATTCTATTTACTTGTCTTAGGTCTATTCAGATTTTCCATTTCTTCTTGAGTCAGTTTTGGTAGTTCATGACTTCCTAGGAATTGTCCATTTCATCTGGATTATCTAATTTGTTGGCATATGAATGTTCATTGTATTCTTTTATAATCCTTTTTACATCTGTAAGGTTTGTAGTAACGTCCCCTCTTTCATTTCTGATTTTACTATTTCGAGCCTTCTCCTTATTTCTTGGTCACTCTAGCTAAAGGTTTTTCAGTTTTGTCGATCTTTTCAAGAACCAGCTTTTGGTTTCATTGATTTTTTTTGTTATTTTTCTATTCTGTTTCATTTATTTCTACTCTCATCTTTATTATTTTCTTCTTTCAGCTCACTTTGAGTTTCGTTTGCTCTTCCTTATTTAATGTTTTAGGTAGATATCTTTGCTTTTAATATAATTTATTTGACTGTAAGCTTATATAACTTCATTTTTAATAATTGCTGTGTTGAACAGTCGGCTCACAAAATCCCCTGAAATTTCACAAATGGCCCTCGCAATCCAGTGCAAGCCACTGTAAACGGACTCCAGCAGGCCACAGTGATGGGTCTGGGAGACTACAGAAAGCAAACAATGTCACATCAAGGAAGTTACTGAATGGCTGCAGAAGCGGGGGTTCTCCACCCCCCCTTTGCCTTCACATTCTCCATCCTGCTCCCTCTCTGCCCACACCTGGAGAGCTAACGGGACCAGCTGGAGGCCACACAGCTGCACCAAGTACACACACGTTTCCACATGTGTACACATATTTACACTGACTTCTTCAAGTATGTGAATACACGGAAGCCTTCCTGCCCAAAGAGCGAGGCCTGTGGTCCCAGTACTCGCCATCAAGCTTCCTGCCTGCCAATTCAGAGACTGTTTCTTCACAGAGAGCAGTGTGTATGAATGTGGGGTCTGGACCATGTTGGGCATGGAACAGCCACTCAATCACACTTGCTGCTGAAGGACCCTCCTGGGACTCTAGGGTGACAGCTTGGCCCACTGAGCAACAGCAGATGGTCATGGCACCTCTGTTGGCACAGTGCCCACCTCTTCCAGGGAGACCTCCTGGATTGCCACTGAGTCTGGAGATACCCAGCACCTTCCTGTGGCCCCATCAGCCTGTGCTGCCCTTCCCTACCACACGCTTTCCCCTAGCCCTTACTCCATACTCCATCTCTATACCCTGCCCCCAGAGTTCCCACAGGGACTACTGGGTTTGGTGTCCTCTGTGGGGGGCTCAGCCTACAGAAAGGCTGCAAAGCTGAGATCCAGAAACAAGGTCAAACCCACACTGAGGCTCTCTCTTTCCAACCTCCCGCCCTCCCTGATCCAGCACCAGACTGTCATTAGAGCTAAACTGAAGTTCCATCCAGCTCAAAATGGTGGCAGAATTCTAAATAGAGGAGAAAAAAAGTCTCATCTCAATGTGCTGGGAATCACCACAGTGGGAGGGGCAGCACGGGGGAGCCACACTCTGCAGAGGGGCCTCGGGGGGCACATTCCTGGGGTCGTGGTGCCCAGGAGCTGGGTCCTGCTTGGCCCCTGAGTCACATGTGGATGGGGAGTCACAGGACAAGAAGGGGCCTCCCAGAGCCGGGCTGCCCCTTAGGGCCAGGGCCGAGGGGTGGTGGGAACTTCCAGACACAAGGTACAGGTGCTGCACAGAGGCCACACGCCACCTGGCCCCAGCCACTGGTTTGGTGCTACAGGGCTTGGGGCCCAAGTGGGCACTGGGGCATCGCCAGGCTCCTCAAGGGTGACGGGATCTGCTCTGGAAGCCTGGCTGAGCAACAACCTGGCTCTGCCTTGCCCTGGCAGCCAGCCCTGACCCTGTGCTTCAGAGACTTCCGGGAGACCCTCGCCTGTGAAAGGACAGGGGCCAGGAAAGGGGAGAATAGTCCCCTCCATGCCCCTCAGTCATGTCTGGGCTCACAACATCCCGATGCCAAAGCAGCCAGCGCCTGGGGACCAGGTCTCTGAGCACCAGCCACATCCCTGCCTGCTGTACACAAGCAGCCCCCCTCTGCACCCTGGGACTTCTTCCCTTCCTTCGCCCAGACCCACATGTTCTGGGAAGGGGACACCCATGCGGATGGGGTAAGAGCAGCGGGTCAGGTTGGGCCAGGCCTCTCTCTGTGTACACATCAGATAGCTCCCTGCTGCTGAGTGGTTCTGCCACGATTAAGAGCAGCAAGGTCTGGCAGTCTCCAAGTGACAAGTCCACAGAGAACGGCCCTCCCCTTCCAGAGGAACCGGATTTGGAGGAAACAAACAGGCCAGGCCATCAGCATGACCACTTCCACATCCTGCAGAGATGCTGACCCCAGAGACATGCCTCTGAGCCTGGAGCCCATGGAGCCACCTCAGCTGGGACCAGTGGGCTTGCCTTCGGTGCGGCGTTCCAGCCACAGTGCCTGAGCCCTGCGCTCGCGCCTTACATGGCCACGTGGCAGAGCAGGACGCTGTGCAACACCAGTGACAGAGCCCTGCGCTCTCCCCGCCTGGTCGGAAATGTCCACGCTGGAGCCGATTTGATTCCTTCACTGGGGTGGCTCCACTCAATCCAGGCGGGCAATCAGCAGAGACGATGGATGAGCTCGGGCAGCAGCGTGTCCTCAGCTTCTCCCAGCATCTCCCGAGTTCCCAGAGTTTATAACACACACACTCGTTCCAGCATAAATTCAGTAGCAAAAAGGCCTGAGGCGGCTGCGACATAATATGAGAAATATGAGTGTCTTCCCAGCTCCCGCCATGATCAGACGCCACAGCAGGCGGCCAGCTGCACCTGCCAGTCGGCCACACTGCCCCTCAGTTGTGCTCCCTGTTGACCCACTTGGTTCAGGGTGAGGACCCTGCACGACTGGGGTGGAGGGGGGGCTGGGGGCTGCCACACCGGTCTGAGGCTTCTGGACTCTCTGGAAATCTCAGGACCTTTCTGAGCCAGTAGAGCAGAGCTGACAAGTCCACATCCCTGGTGATGACACGCTGGCTAGGGTAGCTGTGGGCCTCCTGTGTCTAAGAAGCACCTGGGCTCCTGTGTCCTTTCCTCGGCAAGGATACTCAGGGAGCCTGAGTCAGTGCCCGCAGGGTAGGTGGGAGCGAGCTTGGGCTGGGCTGAGCAGTCCTGGCTGCTCACCTCCCGTGACTGCAGGGCACCCCAGGGCTTTCCAGTAGACACCCCAGCACCCTGTGCTTGTCTGTGGGGCTCTGTCACCTGCGACCTCGGCTGAGGAGGCTTAGCCCACCCAGGTCACAGGGCCCAGGAAGTGGCAGGAGTAGGGTGTCCACACCCCAGTGCCTCTCCCACCCATCCACCCTGCTCCCCACCCTGCTGACCAGAGGGTGAGGGCTGTGGCCTGATGCCCAGGCACCTGACATCAGGCTGCCCAGGCCAGGCGGCTACTGCCACCTCCCCCAACTCTGGGGAAAGGACGCCAGGCCCTAGAAGGGAAGTGTCTGGAGGCAGTGGCTGGACTGGCCCCTCTAACAGCTCTGTTGGCCTGGTGACCTGGTGGACCTTGGCCAGAGGGACAGGAAGCAGGGCCTGTGTGTCTAGGACAGACGTGCGTCTCTCCATCCTGGTTCTGCAGGCTGACTGTGCCCCCTGCTTTCCTCCCTCCTCTCTGTGGGCAGTGGGGCCTGGACATGGGGTGCAGAGATCAAGGGGGAGGCTCAGTGGGATCCACCAACACCCTGCCACATCTCTGGTAACTGCAGTTGGACATGGCTCTGAGGGCCCTGGGGGTTGACTGGGGAGCTGGGCCAGGGTGGGAGGACAGGTGGGAGGGTGTGTGGCACTGGGCCACAGAGGGGGAAGCAGGTACCACTCATGTGTGCCCAGCCCACGGCCCCCCACAAAATGCCTGGCCCTCATGGCCTGCAGCCTGATGCTTTGTTGAAGGCTAGCGATTCTCTGAATACCTTAAAATCCATCGACCTTGACCAGGTATGTCAATACACCAGCCTGGTGACCTGCTTTCAAAAACACAGGCATTGAAAACCCCATGGAGCACACTCTACTCTGACACGCGTGAGGTCGCCATGAGTTGAAGCCGACTTGATGGCAATGTTTTTTTGAAATCCCTGGGTGGTGTAAACAGTTAATACGCTCAGTGGCTATCTGAAACTTGGAGGTTGGAGTCCACTCAGAGATGCCTTGGAAGAAAGGCCTGGTGATCTGCTTCTAAAAAACCAGCCACTGAAAGCCCTACGGAGCACGGAGCTACTCTGACACGTGTGGGGTCTCCGTAAGTGGGAGCTGACTGGACGACACCTGCTGGCGGTGGAGGATTCGGCTTGTTGAAGAACTCCAACTTATAGAAATTCATAAAGAGATGTCGCTTCACCAAGGGAGGGAGGGCTGACTGTGCCAACTCTGCCACGTGCCAGGTGGGGCCGAGTCTTAGGGCAGCGTCCTGCTACTCCAGAAATGGGAAACTCAGGATCTTCATCAGCAGCCAGGAAGCGGCAGGGGCTAGCCCATCTGGACATCATCGTGGGGTTTGCGCAGCTATGCCTGCCCTGAGGTGAGACTGTGTGATGTTATTTGTGTATAAGGATGGTAACTCCTGAGGGAGTGTCTAGGGTTCAATTTAGAGCCTTTTTCCCTGGTTGGAAAGACTCTCACATCAGTTGTGGGTTGCCCCGCTACTGTGTCCAGGCTGGGGAGCCATTCACCAAAAACGCTTAGGGTGTAGAAACAAGGCCAAGGAGACAAAGGCCTAATGTCCTTCTCTCACCACCAGCCCTTTCTTCCACAAAGCTTGTCTGATGAACTCTTCATCCCTCAAGACCCTACTCACATTGCTGCTTGGTTGATGCAACCTTGCCAACACAGCGGCAGCTATATTCTGGACCTAGATCCACACAGTATCCAAAATGATGCATAACACTACGTATTACGTGTTTTAAGAGTCACTCTCCCCTTATAACTCTCCTGCACCCATGAGCCTGTGCCTTATTCAAATGAATGAACGAGTGAATGAACAACTGATAAGCCAACTAGTAAACAGACAGACAGGCACAAAGACACATCATGATGGCTCTATTATTTCAGTTCTCACGTTCACAGGCCCCAGTCGGGGCAGCACAAACTGTCCCAATGCAAACCTGACTCACTTTAAATTCCAAGCCACGCAGACACGGCACAGTTTTCTCTTCGGTGGACACAATTCATATGCGAGGAAACTTATGCACACAGAGCAAGAAAATGGAAAAGCAAAAATTAAATCAGGCAGCAGCCCAGAAAAAGCCCACTGTGCAAAAAACACTAGCTACCTAATTTGTTTGGCCTCCCTGGAAAACGACGAGCTTTTAATTTGAGTCTCTGGGCCCCAGCTCCTGCAGCGCCCACGGGCTCACAGGGAAAGGGAAGAGAGCAGAGTTTCAGATGAGCAGCTCCGAATACAATTAGTAATCAATTCTGACCCTGGCTCACCCCATACGTACCCCACAGGCACTCGGGGGAAAGAGAGAGAGAGAGAGCGGGAGGAGGGCGCGCTGGAGTGGGCTCACGCCACAACAGGAGGCTTCAATCACCTGGTGTCACCCACGAAGGCACAGTCCCGCCACGTGAGTGCCATCCAACACAGCAGTGGAGAGGGGGTGCAGAGGGGGGTTCACAGGAACCCAGACAGCTGTCCCCTTGGCCCAATGTACCGAGGAAGCGGGTTTTGGGGAGCGGAGTCAGGAACCAATAGGGCGGCCTGCAGTACCTGGAGACTCCATCGGATGCCTGGATGGGAGGGCGTGACAGATGTTTCTAATAAGCAGACAACAGGCTCCTTAAACGCAGCAGTCTCTTGGGACAGTTTGTCAACGTGCACAAGCCTGCACCTTGCCCTCCAAGCAGGTCTGTTCCGTCTGCTTCTCCTGAATCTCCAAGTTCCCAGTGTTTCCAATGGCATCTCAGTTTCTGGGGCCCTCAGGCTGGAGTGGGCCATGGTGGGTGTCACGTGGCCGTATGGTCCCCAGAAGAAGCAAGAGTGGGGCTGTTGTGAGGCAGTCAGAGCCTTGAGCCTGGGGTCAGGCTTCAGGGTACTTCCTCCTGGGCACCCAGCCTGTAGGGGCGGGGCAGGTGAGCTCAGCCCCAAGGTTGCACCAGATCTGTGAGCCAGGCAGGGGTGTGGGCGGAGGCCGGGTGGGTCTGCTCCCTCCAGCCAGGAGCCCAAGGCCACCCTTCCTCTTCCTGTTGGAGATCAGTGGGCCCCAGGGCAGACTCTGCCCAACCACACACATCCTGAGACACACTCACTGATGCCAATGGAGGGAGCACAGGGTCCTCATGAGCACCCCACACCCTGACCTGGCCTCCTGGCCAGCCTCTGTGACCCTCCTGGTGGATGTCTTCCTGGTTCCGGGGCCTGAGGGCCGCCTGGGACATACTCTACTATTCAGAACGTCTTCCCTTGCTGACAGTTGATAGTGGCTGTGCTCTTACTCCAAACTCAGTGGCCGCCCACTGCTGCAGCCCCTGTCCCTCTCACTGACCCCTACAGCATGGGCCTGTAGGCACAGCCACCCCACTGCCATCCAGGGAGCAGCAGCAAGACCACTGTATTGGTTGGTTGGTAAGCTAACAGCGGGATTTGAACCGGAACCTGAACACGAGAGGCACAGGTAGTCCACGCCTCCAACAAGCTCTGACCCTTGGGCCATCCTCCAGCCGCCCTATGCCTGTGCTCCCAACAGCCACGCCTGCCCTGCCAGGGGGCCCCAGGATAAGGGGCTGTGATAGGGGAGGCCTGGGTGAGGCTGGGGTGCGGTGGAGGCCCCCACAGGCCCCCACCCTGTATACCCAGACACTCTCCCCCTGGATCCCAGACCAGGGCAGCTGCCCAGGGAGACCCAGCTGTGGCACGTGTCCACCACCTGTCCACCTGGTGGCCTGTCTCTCCCACCCCAGAGGGGGCCCAGGGCATTCCCTCCAACCTGGTTTCCTCTGCTGACCTCAGGGTCACACCTCCATGCCGGAGACCAGACTCGCCTTGTGGCTCTGCAGTGGGTCACATACCCTGAGGCCACCTGATGGACACTCAGATACTGCTCTGAGCCTCTGGGCCTCCCGCCTGCTGTGGTCGCGGCCCCCAGGCCCCAGGTGGAGTCTGGCTGGCTCCACTGCTGCCCCTGAGTTAGTCCCTGCAGGGGCTGGCATCGTCCCCTGCCTGACCACACTGTGGCCTGGGGGACCCCCCTCCCCGGGGGTTCCCAGGTCTCTGCCCGTACTGACCAGGGCCAGGCTGGTGCAACGGCAGGCATCACGGCCGAGTTCTGACACGCTGCATGCGTGGTCTCTCCATCAGAAACCTGCCCCTCCAGAGGCCACGACGGCTGCTGCCTCCTTCTCCGGGCTTTTTTTTTTTAACCTTTAAGTTTTTTTTTTGTTGTTTTTCAATTTGTAAATGCCTATGATGTTGCTGTGTGCTGTCAGTCAATTCTGACTCATAGCGACCCCACGTGACAGACTAGAACTGCCCCATAGGGCTTCCTAGACTGTGGTCTTTATGGGAGTGGATTGCCAGGTCTTTCTCCCGCAGAGCTGCTAGGTGGGTTTGAACCGCAAACCTTTTGGTAAGCAGACCAGTGCTCAACCGTTCATTGCACACCAGGGCTCCTTTAAAATGCATATATGAAAAATGAAACAAAACAAAACAAAGAACAGTTGCCATAAAGTCAATTCTGACTCATAGGGACCGCACAGAACAGAGTAGAACAAGGAGTGGCTGGTGGATTCGAACTGCCAACCTTTTGGTTAATAGCCAAGCACTTAACCACTGCACCACAGTCCATCACCTTGACCTTTTCAGAGCACAACTGTGTGCATTAATTACTGTGCTATGTAGCCCTCACCACCACCCCCACCCAAACCTTCCATCGCCCCAAACAGGACTCTGCACCCCTACTCAATGGCCTCTGCCTTCCTTTAGAGGCGTGGTGAGCCCCAGTGCTGACCGCTAGGCTACCTTCCTCCCTTCTCATCAGCACTGCGAGGGTCAGGCTGCAAGTCCTTCCTGGCCTGACTCTGGGGCGTGGCAGGTAGGTGGGCACCACCAACAAAGACCCAGGCCCACTAGCTCACCAGGGACCAGGGTGATGGGCCCAACTGTGCTCTGCCGAGAGGGAACACATAGGGTCGGAAACTGGGCAGACCCCAGGGTGACGTGCACACCTCACAGCCCAGCCCAGAGCTGTGGGTCAGTGGGCACAGTGGCCCTCAGAGATACCACCTCCACCCCTTCCTCCTCACCAACACACTCTCAGGCCTGCAGCCTTTGGGCCAGAGCAAAACCAAAAAAACCCAAACACGATGCAGTCAAGTCGATTCTGACTCACAGTGACCCTATAAAGGACGGAGTAAAACTGCCCCATAAGGTTTCTAAGGAGGAGCTGATGAATTCAAACTGCTGACCTACTGCTTAGCAGCAGAGCTTTTAACCACTGCTCCACACCTGCATCCAGAGGAGCCTGGGGACCTCAGGACCCTCCCATCCATGGTGCCCCTGAAACTCTACTCCCCACCTCCGACCCCATGCCTAGGACCCCACTGTGCCCCGCAGATACTCCAGCCTGCCCGAGGCCTGGCCAGGGTGTGGCAGGCCGCAGTCGGGTGGACGCCTGGCTCAGGCAGCCCGGGACCGTCCAGGGCTCATTGCTTACCGTCCACACAGGCGGGCCGGGCCCTTGTGGTGCCAGCGATCTGTCCCTTTCTGCATGCGCAGCGTGCCGTCTGTCTCGCGATCGTCCTCCGTGGCTGGCTGCTGTCCCGGTCCAGGGTGACAATCTCACAGGTGCCCGCGGCCAGCTGACCTGCAAACAGGAGCAGATGTAGGCTGAGTCGCCAGGTCTCCAAACCAGCTGCCTGCCCACCCAGTCCTGCAGCAGGATGCCGGTCCAGCAGCTCCCCCTCCCCGAGGGCCCCAGGGGTCTGGCCAGTGGGAGGGGCTGGTTTTCTCCAGAGAAGGCAGCTGTGACCCCCTCCCAAGACCCTGGAAGAGAAGCCAGGGCAGCAGTTGCCCCCGAGGCTTCCCCTCTTCACCTGGCTGGCTCAGGCCACCAGCCCCCAGACAGGAAATTACAAGTGGCCTCACACGGCTAGGACGGAAATGAAAGGCCACCTTGTGGAGGATGGGCTGGCCACACACACATCTGGCCAGGGTTTCACCAAGTGCACTGTCCTAAAACCATGGTGAGTCTGTGTTCCCTGTTCCCGGGAGCCGCGCACTGACATCTGGCATCAGAGATTGGGTGGGACCCTCCTACTCGTCCTCATAGCCTGAGCTGGACAGGCCACACTGCAAAGACCAGAGGCTACATGTCGGGGACTGTAGAGGCTGGGCGGCCCTCGCCATGCCAGCCAGCTGTGTCCCACAGGCAGACACACACACGTGTACATGTATGCACATGTGGTGCACATGCGCACAGGCACCCACGCATACTCAGCTGTACACAGTCACAGACACACACACATCATATGCACACAGGCAGCGCCCAGGCGAGGCCACGCAGAAGCCATGCAGCACTCGGCTCAGGAGCTGCCAGGTACACAGCGGTGCTCAGATGGCGCCTGGCGGGTACACTCAGGCACACGATGCTGCCAGGTGGGCACTGCCCACCCCACATCACAGACACCCCAGATGAGACCACATGGCTCTGGCCTGGCACTGTACGGCCCAGGTGAACCAGAAAATCGAGGTAACACATTTTTGAAGGTGATGGCCCACCCCTTCACCCCCACTCTTCTCATGAATCCCAAGCAGAATGCCTGTCTCCACGGGCGATGGGCCAACATGCCAGAAGAGAAGGGTAACCCCACCCCCCGGGTCAATCCAACGTGTCATTGCCTATGAAATGCGGTGGGCCTGCTAATACTGCTAAACACTAACACATAAAGATAGGCCGGTGCTCAGAGCATAGTGAAGACAAAGAACGGGCCACCTCGAGGAAGGACACAGGGCATTCCTCACCCTTTCCACTGTCCCTTCCTGCCTGTCCTGCCCTGGCTGCCGAGACCCTGCAGTGCCGTGGCAGTGGTGTGCCCACACTCCCTGGACATGCAGGATGCCTCGGGGGGCACCTCAGTGTGCCCAGCCCAGTCCACCCCAGCTGACCATCCAGCAGGGCAGGGCTCAGGTGCAGGGGCAGAGCAATCACACAGGCTGGGGTTGAACTCTCCAGCCCAGGGTGTGGGTGCAGCGGGGGCCCTGGTGAGGACTCAGGATGGCCTGCCTTTACTCGAGGGAAGCTGAAGTCTGGGGGCGGTGAGGTACAGACATCAGTGCTCATCCAAGGCCCCAGCCTAAGAGAAGAGCCAGGCTGACACTGGACACCAGGCTGGCCTCCCCACCAAGCACAGACACTCTCTCTGTGCTGGACAAGGCTGCCTGCAGCCAGGGCTGCCTCCCCGAAGGTCTGACTCCCGTTACCAGAAGACACATGGAATGATGCACTGCTTTAGAGACAAGCCAGACAGAGCTAAATACACGACAGATAAACACGACAGAGGGGAGAGCATCAGAGTGACCAGGTAATACTCTCCCGTGACTAGACCGTTAGTGACTTAAAGGCGTGGCGGTGGTGAGTTTGTGTCTGCTCAGACCCGAGGTGCCCCCTGGAGAGGCTGTGGCTCTCGCGTCCCCTCCGTCATCCGCAGGACAGGGCCACAGGGCCTGCCTCCAGGGCTACTTCAGGCTCTGCAGGTTGACGTGGCTGTGGCTGCTATTCCTGGCCATCTTGACTCCGGACCCCTCCTATGACGTCAGCCCAGGCGCAGGCTGGCATCCTGGGACCTACTCACAGGGTCCCAGGCCTTCCCACAGCTGTGTCCCCAGCAGCCAGCATGGGCCCGTCTCTGGGACTGTCCGCCCACTGCGGCTGATAGCGGAGGGGGCAATGCCAGGGCTGCCTGAAGCCAACGGGACCCAGTCGCTTATGGCCTGATGACCATCTGCTGCACCAGCTCAGCAGGATAGACACTCCACTGTGGTCTCACCACCCACCAGCCATGCAAATCATGAGACCCAGCCTGCTCCTGACTGGGGAGCAGTGACATACCCCAGGCAGAGCCCAGGAGGGAGAGGGGCCACCTGAGAACCCGGGGCACCACTTAACCCTTGTCCCTCAGGTCCCAGCATTCTCGACAGCACCCCACGCCGGCTGGCACTGGCACTCCAGGACGAGGCCACCCCGTGGCCACTAAGCCTCTCACATGGACACAGCACCGTGTGCCAAGGACAGAAAATGGGGACACCTGAGCATGTCGGTGACAGTCGCCTGTAGGGGATGGTGTCCAGCTTGGAGGGGTCCTTCACCTTCTCCCCTCCTTAATCATTTATTGATGAGAAGTCCCCCATTTACTAATGTATTAATGAAAGGTCCCCACTTTTTAATAAAACACCTTTTATTAATGAAATGCCCCCAGTTTATTCATTTATTGATGAAATGCCCCCCATTACTAATGCATTAATGAAATGCCCTCATTGACTAACTTATTAATGAGTTGCTCCCAAGTTATTCATTTACTAAAAAAATGTCCCCTTAAGTATTAGTGAAGCGCCCCCAGTTTATTTACTGAAGAGAGGTTACCAGGCGTATTCATTTATTCGTGAGTGTCCACCAGCTTATTAATGTACCACAGGTCTATAAGATGTCTGGGCTCATAGAAAAGGACGGAATACTCCCAAACTCATTCTATGAAGCCAGCATATCCCTGACACCAAAGCTACGTAAAGATACCAAAGCCACAAAAAAAGGAAATTACAGACCTATATCCCCCTCATGAACTTAGATGCAAAACTCAACAAAATTCTACCCGAGAGAATTCAACAACATATCAAAAAAACAATTCACCATGACCAAGTGGGATTCATACCAGGTATGTAGGGATGGTTCAACATCAAAAAAGCAATATAATCAATCATACAAATAAAACAAAAGATAAGAACCACATGATCTTATCACTCGATGCAGAAAAGGCACTTGACAAAGTTCAACACCCACTTGTGATAAAAACTCTGAGAAAAATAGGAATAGAAGGACAATTCCTCAACATAATAAAGGGCATTTATACAAAGTGAACAGCCAGCATCACCCTAAATGGAGAGAGCCTGAAAGCATTCCCCTTGAGATTCGGAACCAGACAAGGATGTCCTTTATCCCCACTCTTATTCAACATTGTGCTGGAAGTCCTAGGCAGAGCAATTAGGCTAGCTAAAGAAATAAAGGTGATCCAGATTGGCAAGAAAGAAGTCAAAGTATCTCTATTTGCAGATAACATGATCTTACACACAGAAAACCCTCAAGAAAACTACTAAAACTAATAGAAGAGTTCAGCAGAGTATCAGCATATAAGATAAACATAAAAAAATCAGCTGGATTCCTACACCAACATAAAGAACATTGAAGAGGAATTACCAAATCAATACCAATAGCCCCCAAGAAGATAAAATACTTATGAATAAATCTTATCAGAGATGTAAATGGGAATTCCAGACCACTTAATTGTGCTCATGAGGAGTTTTACATAGATCAAGAGGCAGTTGTTCATACAGAAGAAGGGGATACTGATTGGTTTAAAGTCAGGAACGTGTAAATCAGGGTTGTATTCTTTCACCATACCTATTCAATCCATATGCAGAGCAAATAATACCAGAAGCTGGACTATATGAAGAAGGATGGGGCATCAGGATTGGAGAAAGACTCCTTAACAACCTGCATTATGCAGATGACACAACCTTTCTTGCTGAAAGTGAAGAGGACTTGAAGCACTTACTAATGAAGATCAAAGACCACAGCCTTCAGTATGGATTGCACCTCAACACAAAGAAAGCAAAATCCTCACCACTGGACCAATGAGCAACATCATGATAAATGGAGAAAAGATTGAAGTTGTCAAGGATTTCATTTTACTTGGATCCACAATCAACAGCCATGGAAGCAGCAGCCAAGAAATCAAAAGACGCACTGCACCGGGTAAATCTGCTGCAAAGGACCTCTTTAAAGTGTTGAAGAGCAAAGATGTCACCTTGAAGACTAAGGTGTGCCTGGTCCAAGCCATGGTATTTTCAATCCCATCATATGCATGTGAAAGCTGGACAATGAATAAGGAAGACCAAAGAAGAATTGATGCCTTTGAATTGTGGTGTTGGCGAAGGATATTGAATATACCAGGGACTGCCAGAAGAACGAACAAATCTGTCTTAGAAGAAGCACAGCCAGAATGCTCCTTAGAAGCAAGGATGGCGAGACTGTGTCTTACATACTTTGGACATGTTTTCAGGAGGGATCAGTTGCCGGAGAAGGACGTCATGCTTGGCAGAGTACAGGGTCAGTGGAAAAGAGGAAGACCCTCAACAAGGTGGATTGACACAGTGGCTGCAGCAATGAGCTCAAGCATAACAATGATTGTCAGGATGTCGCAGGACCGGGCAGTGTTTTGTTCTGTTGTGCATAGAGTCGCTATGAGTCGGAACTGACTCGATGGCACCTAACAACAACAACAAGAGATGTAAAAGACCTATGCAAAGAAAACTACAAGGCACTACTGCAAGAAACCAAAACAGAACTACATAAGTGGAAAAATATACCTTGTTGATGGATAGGAAGACTTAACATTGTAAAAATATCTATTCTACCAAAAGCCATATATAGATACAACACAATTCTGATACAAATCCCAACATTTTTTAATGAGATGGAGAAACAAATCACCAACTTCATACGGAAGCGAAAGAGGCCCCGGATAAGAAACGCATTACTGAAGAAGAACTAAGTGGGAGGCCTCACTCTACCTGATTTTAGAACGTATTATACCGCCACAGTAGTCAAAACAGCCTGGTACTGGTAAAATGATACACAGACCAATGCAACAGAATTAAAAATCCAGACATAAATACATCCACATATGAGCAGCTGATATTTGACAAAGGCCCAAAGTCAGTTAAATAGGGAAAAGACAGTCTGTTTAACAAATAGTGCTGGCATAACTGGATATCCATCTGCAAAAAAAATGGAACAAGACCCATAGCTCACACCATGCACAAAAATTAATCCAAAATGGATCAAAGGCCAAGATATAACATCTAAGATGATAAAGATCATGGAAGAAAAAATAGGGACTATGCTAGGAGCCCTAACACATGGCATAAACAGTATACAGAACATTATAAAGAATGTAGAAGAGAAACTAGATAACTGGGAGCTCCTAAAAATCAAACACCTATGCTCATCCAAAGACTTCACCAAAAGAGTAAAAAGACTACCTACTGACTGGGAAAAAGTTTTTAGCTATGATGTTTCTGATCAGCACCTGATCCCTAAAATCTACATGATACTGCAAAAACTCAACTGCAAAAAGACAAATAACCAATTAAAAATGGCCAAAAGATATGAATAGACACTTCACGAAAGAAGACATTCAGGTAGGTAACAGATACCTGAGGAAATGCTAGTGATCATTAGCCATTAGAGAAATGCAAATTAAAATTATAATGAGATTTCATCTCACTCCAACAAGGCTGGCATTAACCCAAAAAACACAAAATGATAAATGTTGGACAGGTTGTGGAGAGACTAGAACACTTACACACTGCTGGTGGGAAAGTAAAATGGTACAACCACTTTGGAAATCGATTTGGCGCTTCCTTAAAAAGCTAGAAATAGAACTACCATATGACCCAGCAATCCCACTCCTTGGAACATATCCTAGAGAATTAAGAGCCTTTACATGAACAGATATATGCACACCTGTGTTCACCGCATCCCTGTTTACAAAAGCAAAAAGATGGAAGCAACCAAGGTGCCCATCAATGCATGAATGGATAAATAAATTATGTTATATTCACACAATGGAATATTATGCATCGATAAAGAACAATGATGAATCTGCGAAATATTTCATCACATGGAGAAATCTGGAAGGCATTATGCTGAGTGAAATTAGTTGCAAAAGGACAGATATTGTATGACACCACTATTAGAAGAACTCGAAAAATAGTTTAAACAGAATATTCTTTGATGGTTATGAGAGCGGGGAGGTAAGAAGGGAGAGGGGTTTTCACTAACTAGATAGTAGATACGAATTATTTTAGGTCAAGGGGAAGACAACACACAATACGGAGAGGTCAGCACAACTGGACTAAACCAAAAGCAAAGAAATTTCTTGAATAAACTGAACGCTTCGAAGACCAGCATGGTGTTGGGGGGAGGTTTGCGGACCATGGTTTCAGGGACATCTAAGTCAATTGACATAACAAAATCTATTAAGAAAACATTCTGCATCCCGCTTTGGAGAGTGACATCTGGGGTCTTAAATGCTAGCAAGCTGCCATCTGAGATGCATCAATTGGTCTCAACCGACCTGGAGCAAAGGAGAATGAAGAACACCAAAGACACAAGGTAATTATGAGCCCAAGAGACAGAAGGGGCCACATAAACCAGATAGTACATCAACCTGGGACCAGAAGAACTAGATGGTGCTGGGCCACAACCGATGACTGCCCTGACAGGGAACACAACAGAGAACTCTTGAGGGAGCAGGACAGCAGTGGGATGCAAACCACAAATTGTCATAAAAAGATCAGACTTAATGGTCTGGCTGAGACTAGAAAGACCTCAGAGGTCATGGTCCCCAGACCTTCTGTTAGCCCAAGAAAAAAACCATTCCCAAAGCCAACTCTTCAGATAGGGATTGGGCTGGACTATGGGATAGAAGATGATACTGGTAAAGAGTGAGCATCTTGGATCAAGTAGACACATGAGGCTATGCTGGACTCTCCTGTCTGGACAGGACATAAGAGGGCAGAGGGGGTCAGAAGCTGGCCGAATAGACACAAAAAGAGAGAGTGGAGGGAAGGATTGTGCTGTCTCATTAGAGGGAGAGCAACTAGGAGTATATAGAAAGGTGTATATAAGTTTTTGTATGAGATACTAACTTGGTTTGTAAACTTTCAATTAAAACACACACACAAAAATTTTTAAATGGGAACATAATTTGTTGTATAAACTTTCATCTAAAACAATATTTTTTAAAAAGAAAAAAAAAAAGATGTCCGGGCTGAGCTGCAGCCCAGACCACCCCCACCCAGTCACACCTGCTTTCTGTGGCTGCCGTGGCTACTTCCTCCAGGGTCTGCCACCCCGTATTGCCCCCTACTCAATTCTCCTTTTAGTGGGCAGACCCCACCTACTTGATCACGCAGAACTCCAGGGCACTGGGCCCACACTCCAGGCCACTGTGACGGCCTGCTCTGTGCCCCCCAACCTCCCCTCACTGCACAGTGATCATCTGTGTCCTCGTTCCCCTGGCTGGCTGAGTCTGCATCCCCAGGGCTGGCCGAGGGCAGGGACTCAGGTGTTTGCTGACTGACCACCAGGAGAGGTGGAAGAAACAACAGCTTAGGTACCCCAGTGTCTCAGTCATCTAGTGCTGCCGGGACAGAAATAGCACAAATGGATGACTTTTTGAGTGAAACGCAAATTCATTCTCTCATAGTCTAGGAGGTTAGAAGTTCAAATTCAGAGCACCAGCTCCAGGGGAAGGCTTTCTCTCTCTGTCAGCTCTGGGGAAAGGTCCTTGTCATCAATTTTACCCTGGTTGAGGAGCTTCTTGGTGCAGGGACCTCGGGTTTTTTGGCTTATTGCATGCTGTCACCTGGTGGCTGCACTGAACTGCTCATAGATCCTGGGCACCAGCACTCCTGAGAAGACCCAGAGAGGAAAGTGTGAGAGTCTTGGAAAAAACCAGGCGAGGCGGAGCCAAGATGGTGGAATAGACAGATGCTTTCCGTGAGCCCTCTTTACAACAAAGACCAAAAAAAACAAGTGAAACGAGTATATTTATGACAAGCTAGGAGCCCTGAGCATCAAAGGCAAGCTTAGAAAATGAATTGAGGGGCAGGGGGAGGAAGAGACGGTTCAGAAGCAGAGAGGAGTTACAGGACCTGAATCATGGGGCGCCCTCAGGCACCATTCCCGGAGTGGCGGTGGCAACCTGGTCCTAGCCTTAGGCCACAGTTTCCTCAGGGAGAAGCAGCCAGCCACACAGCCTACTCACACCTTCGGACCCAGGGAAGAACGGTGCTCTCGGCAAAAGCTAAGTACTTGTGTACTTTTAGCGCTCCCCCCACCCCCGCCCCCAAGCTGGCTTCAGCGGCTGATTCCCTGGGCCTGAGATAGGCTGTGTTGAGTGCCTAAAGCCATCCTCCCAGCCTTGGAGAAGGAAAATATTTGCAACTGGGGGAAAAGACAATTTCCCAGCTCCACTAACTGGAGGAGCTCAGGTCAGAAGCGGCTCCTGTCCAGGCATAAATGATCCATGGATGTGAGTGCCTTTCCCCTCTGCATGGACTTGTGTGGGCCTATTTCAAGAGAATAGGCCCTTGTAGGCAGACTCCAACTGTTTCAGCTGTGCGGCGGAGAAGTGGGTGTTTGATGTTTGACATTGCTTTGCCTATTAAACAGGGTCCTCACCTACCCACATTAGGGGCCTAAGGACTGCTAGCTCCACTCAGGTCACCCACCCACCCATAACAAGGGTCCAAGGTTAACTGGTACCTCCCAGTTCTTACAACCAAAAACATTGGGTGCCCATGGTCTGTCTACAGAACCCACCCACCTGTAAGCTCTACAGATTAGGGACACGCTTTCCTCAGAGAAATGTGGGGGATGATTCTCAGCTCCCTGCCTTGTTCAGAGTGTGATCCCCTGCTACAACCAGATACCGGTACCTACACCAATCACCGCTGCCCCTCTAAGACTGTAGGACACAGCGTGTACCACACACTTGATGACCAGCTACCCAGACACCTGAGCTGAATTCATACAAGAAAAGTGAATGGACTCCTAGACTGATCTACCTGATAACATCTCTAGCCATCTGGGGACAGGATGTCAGAACTCCAAAGGCAAAAATAATCAAGGTAGCTCACTCAAGCAACCCATTTAGGCATATCAAAACAAAACAAAGCAAGAAGCTATGACACAGTAAGCAAACATAAACTAATACAATAAGTTATAGATGGCTCAGAGACAAGAGTCAATATCAAGTCACATAAAAAACAATATGATCGCCTCAACAAGCTCTCAAAACAAAGAATCAAGGGATCTTCTAGACGAAAGCACAATCGTGGAATTAGCAGAGGCAGGATACAAAAGATTAATATACAGAACCCTTCAAGACATCAGGAAGGAAATGAGGCAAAACGCAGAACAAGCCAAGGAACACACAGATAAAGCAATTAAAAAGATTATTCAGGAACATAATGAAAAATTCAATAAGTTGGAAGCAACCAGCCAAGGTCAAGGTCAAGGGCAAGAGGATAGGATGCTGGCAGATCAGTAAAACAGGCCCAAAACAGAGGACGTGAGAAACCTCAGGCACTCCATGGTCCCGGAAGGTGGCAGGTGTTCTCAGACGCTGGGCGGTAGCCTCCAGCACCACATGCTGGATTGTTCCACTAGGTCCCTCCACCGAATACCAGGATCAGGTGTTAAATGGGCATTCTTTCCAGCCCTGCTTGAATGTTCAAGGTCACAGGGAGGAAGGGCAGAGAAGGTGAGGTGTCAGCCAGGCCTCTGTGCCTCCGGGGAGGCCCCAAGTGGCACAGTGAAGCACTCAACTACTAACCTAAAAGTTAGCAGTTCAAACCCACCCAGAGGGGCTTTGGAAGAAAGGCCTTCCCAAAGATCATAGCCTTGAAAAGCCTATGAAGCAGGTCTACTCAGACACACACAGCGTGGCCAGGAGTCAAGAGTTGACTCCATGGCACTTGGTCTGATTTCTGTTGATTTTTGGTGCCTCCACCCAGACCTGGTCCAGGTGTGCTTTTTCTCATGGAGCCAGCAACTGAACTTAGACTGAACATTTAAACCAAACCGGTATCGGTTCCTTGCCAACTACTGCTTTAAACTCACCATCTGCTTCAGAACCCTCTTAAGGTTCCATGGCATGCCCAGGGCTGGCATTCAAGGGGCCTGGCCTGTCCGTGTGTCCCCAAGCCCAGCTAGGGCCGGGAGAATGCAGTTCCCTGAGCCAAGACCCCAAGCCTCACCTCCCGTCCATAAGACTAGATGGAGACAGTCACTCCCTATTCAATGATGGAGAAGCTAGGCCGAGCCTTCACAGGGACCCACATCTCACTCCACACCTGCTGTCTCAATCACAGACAGATGCCCCAGCCCACGAACAGCGGATACCGGTCTGGTCAATTGGTGTGGCTGCCTGGACCTCAGGTCAAGCTGCAGAGGCGCACTGGCCACTGGGCATGTCAGCCCTGGCACAGGAAGGTCCCTGACATCCAGCCCAACTGTGTCTGTGGCCCTGCATGGTCCCGAGCCCACACAATGTTTTCTGAGGTTCCTTTGTATCCACCAACAGGCTTGGCGAGTTTTTCATCTGTTAAGGGTCGAACTGTGTCCCTCCAAAAGTATGTTGAAGAACTAGCCCCAATACCAGTGAACGTGACCTTGTTTGAAAATAGGTCTTTGAAGATGTTACTGGTTAGGTTAACATGAAGTCAAGGATTCCTGGTGGTGTAATGGTTAAGCACTTGGTTGCTAATCTGAAGGTTGTCAGTTTGAACCCACTAGAACCCCATGGGAGAAAAGACCTGGCAGTTTGCTCCTGTAAGGATCACCGCCTTAGAAACCCGATGGGGCAGTTCTACTCTTTCCTATGAGTCGGAATCAATTGAACAGCATCCAATAATGACAACAACAACAACATAAGGTCATACTGGAAGTAGGGTGAGTCCTGATCCCATCTTGTTGTTGTTGTTGTTAGGTGCCATCGAGTCAGTTCCAACTCATAGCGACCCTATGTACAACAAAAGGAAACAATGCCCAGTCCTGTGCCATCCTCATAATCATTGTTATGTTTGAGCCCATCGTCCCAGCCACTGTGTCAATCCATCTCCTTGAGGATCTTCCTCTTTTTCGCTGACCCTCTACCTTACCAAGCATGATGTCTTTCTCCAGGGACTGATCCCTCCCAATAACATGTCCAAAGAACATAAGACGAAGACTTGCCACCCCTGCTCCTAAGGAGCATTCTGGCTGTAATTCCTATAAGATAGATTTGTTTGTTCTTCCAGGGGTCCATAGTATGTAAACATTCTTTGCCAACACCATAATTCAAAGGCTTCAATTCTTCTTTGGTCTTCCTTATTAATTGGGGCTCATCTTCCAGAAATACATCAATGTTCTGCTGCTATTCATAAGGTTTTCGTGGGCCGATGTTTTCATAAGTAGACCGCCAAGTCCTTCTTCCTTGTCTGTTTTATTCCTAAAGCTCTGCTGAAACCTGTCCACTGTGGGTGACCCTGCTGGTATTTGAAATACCGGTGGCAGAGCTCCCAGCATCATATCAACACGCCAGTCACCACAGTATAACAAGCTGACAGACAAATGGTGGAATTCCAACTCAGTGGCGTCCTTATGAAAGAGAAGACACACAGAGACAGGGAGACAGTGGAAGTACGCCATGTGACACTGCAGCTGAAAGCCAAGGAATGCCTGGAGCCCCCAACAACAGGAGACAGGCACACAGCAGAATGCCCCTCAGAGCCTCAGAAGGGATCAACACGCCGACACCCTGATTTGGACTTCCAGCCTCCAGAACTGTGAGAGAAGAAATTTCTGTTTTTGAAAGCCACCCACATTGTGGTATTTTGTTACCATGGCCCCAGGAAACCAATATCAAACCCAACTAGATAAAGAAGGTTACAGCTTGGCAGCTGGCCTTGTAGGAAGCCCTATCCAGAAGGTTCTGGCCGCTCAACCACCCAAGGACACATGAGGTGGTGTTAGCAGAGCAAACTCACCAAGAACCAGGCTCTGGCCCAAAGTTTGGGCGACTCAGGGGTCCTGACCAGATGGCACAGAGAGGGGGCCCTGAATCAGGACAGGCTTCTAGAGCCTCGCTACACAGACTGACGAACAAGCCCAGGCCAAGGACCATCTCCTGAGAGGACAGACCCTCTGGTCATGAGCCGGGCCTACAGCAAACCCCACCAATGCCAGCCACAGGCAGCAGGTGGGCTGGAAAGCCAGGGTCATGGAGTTATCTAGAACACTCACCTTCTGAAGGGATGCAGTTCACCCTTACAGAAGGCCTTCTCCATTTCAGCCTCATTCTTAGCATCCTGTCTCCCCCCAATCAGCCCTCCCCAAAGCCCTGTGAGGCAGGTCCTCTTCCCAATGGTCTCGAATGAGAAACCAAGGTATACAAAATGGTCATGTTACCTGCCCATGGTAACAGAGTGTCAGGTCTCACCCCAAGTCTCAGGCCAAGGTGGCTTTCCCATGTTAGGGATGAAATGGTGCCCCTCCCCCACGAAAGGAATATACAGTTATTACACAAAAAGAACTGGCCGATGTTCAACCACTTCGGGAAGTAGCATATGATCAGGAACCAATGGTACTGAAGGAAGAAGTCCAAGTGCACTGAAGGCATTGGCGAAAAGCCAGGTTCCAGGAACTGACAGAATACCAATCGAGATGTTTCAACAAACGGAGGCAGGGCTGGAAGTGCACACTCGTCTATGCCAAGAAATTTAGAAGATTGCTACCTGGGCAACCGACTGGAAGAGATCCACGTTAATGCCTATTCCCTAGAAAGGTGATCCAATTGAATTTAGAAATTATCGAACAGTATCATTAATATCATACGCAAGTAAAATTTTGTTGAAGGTCATTCCAAAGTGGCTGCAGCAGTATATCGACAGGGAACTGCCAGAAATTCAAACAGGATTCAGAAGAGGCTGTGAAACCAGGGATATTACTGCTGATATCAGATGGATCCTGGCTGAAAGCAGAGAATACCAGAGAGATGCTTACCTGTGTTTTATTGACTATGCAAAGGCATTTGACTGTGTGGATCATAACAAATGATACATAACATTGTGAAGAAAGGGAATTCCAGAGCACTTAACTGTGCTCTTGAGGAACCTGTACATAGATCAAGAGGCAGTTGTTTGGACAGAACAAGAGGATACTGAGTGGTTTAAAGTCAGGAAAGGCGTGTGTCAGGGCTGTATCCTTTCACCATACCTGTTCAATCTGTATGCTGAGCAGATAATCCAAGAAGCTAGACTATATGAAGAACGGGGCATCAGGATTGGAGGAAGACTCATTAACAACCTGTATTATGCAGAGGACACAACCTTGCTTGCTGAAAATGAAGAGGACTTGAAGCACTTACTGATGAAGATCAAAGACCACAGCCTTCAGTGTAGATTACATCTCAACGTAAAGAAAACAAAAATCCTCACAACTGAACCAGTTAAGAAATAACATGATAAACAAAGAAAATACTAAAGTTGTCAAGGATTTCATTTTACTTGGATCCACAATCAACACCCATGGAATCAGCAGTCAGGAAATCAAAAGATGCATTGCATTGGGCAAATCTGCTGCAAAGGACCTCTTTAAAATGTTGAAAAGCAAAGATTTCACCTTGAGGACTAAGGTGTGCCTGACTCAAATCTAGATATTTTCAATTGCCTCATATGCATGCAAAAGCTGGACAATGAACTCAGAAGACTGAAAAATTGATGCTTTTGAATTGCGGTGTTGGTAAAAAATATTGAATGTACCATGAACTGCCAAAAGAATGAACAAATCTGTTTTGGAAGAAGTACAACCAGAATGCTCTTTAGAAGCAAGGATGACGAGACTACGTCTCACATACTTTGGACATGTTTTCAGAGGGGATCAGTCCCTGGAGAAGGACTTCATGCTTGGTAACATAGAGGGTCACTGAAAAAGAGGAAGACCTTCAACAAGATGGACTGACACAGTGGCTGCAACGATAGGCTAAATAAAGCGTAACAGCGACTGTGAGAACGGCACAGGACTGAGCAGCGTTTTGTTCTGTCGTACAGAGTATCGCTATGAGTCGGAATGGACTCATTGGCACCTGGCAACAACAACAGTAATTTATGTTGAGATCCTAACCCTGATATCTGTGTATGGGCCCCTGTTTGTAAGTGGGGTCTTTGAAGACGCCATCAGTTAACATGAGGTCATACTGGAGTAGGGTGTGTCCTGATTCCATCTGAGTGGTGTCTCATAAAAGAGAAGAGACACAGACAGACAGACAGAGGGAAGACAGCCAGATGATGCTGGAGGCAGAGTCGAGTGACGCTGCAGCTATACGCCAGGGAACGCCCGGAGCCACCAGAAGCCGGAGAGACGAGGAAGGTCCTCCCCTGGAGCCTTCAGAGAGCATGGCCCTGCAGACGCCCTGAATTCAGATTTTAACCTCAAGAACTAAGAGTGGGTAAGTTTCTATTCTTAGAAGCCCCTGGTTTGTGGTATTGGTTAGGTGGCCCCCAGGAGACTCACACACCCCAGGATTGGAGGGGGAGAGGAGTGCAGAGGCTGGAACAGGTGCCCCCAAGTCGTTTCTCCCTCCCTTTTCCTGCCTTCCCGCAGGCCTCTCCACTACCTGGGCACTGGCCTTTTTGTGGCATTTATATACCTTTTACCAGGTTAGAATCATCTCTCACTGACCTGGAGACCTGCCCCCTGAATCCCCTCCTCCACTGCTTGGCTCATCACTAACCCACACACCTTATCCGACCCATTTCTAAGTCGGGGCGGGGCTGGGGGCTGGCTGACCCTGGGGGGCAGGGTGTGCAGCACTGGTCCCTTCACTCAGCATGGGGTGGGGGGAGGGGGGGAGGGGGGGAGGGGGCTCAAACACCTCACGGCAGGGTCCGCGAGAGACAGAGTTGATGGAGACAGTGGCCTCTGCTGCCTTCAGAAACTCACACCTTGCTCCATCTATACACTCACACATGCACACACTCACACACACACACTCAGACACACGCACACACTCGTGCACTCACAAGCACATACACTCACACACACTCAACACACAGGCACACATTCATTCCCACACACTAACACACATTCCAGCTCATGTGCACACTCACACACACTCATTTGCAGTCACAAGCACATATCCTCACACATATACACACACACTCATTTGCACACACCAACACACATTTATTTACACACTCATATGAACACACAATTCACTATCATGCTCGTTTGCACACTCACACACATGCGCACACTCACACTTAAACACACTCTTGCTTCTCTGGGATCCTACGACCAGTGTTGCAGCCCGGGGGTGTCAGGAGCCTTGTTTTCAGGCTGCACAGACAGGGGCCCTCGGAGGCGGGGACCGTCCCCTGTACTCTCCTCAGCCAGGTGTTTTCATGCACTGCACCCCATGCTAAGACCCTCCCTCTGCTCCAAGAGGGCTCTAATGGCACCCTGTTTTCCAGAGGAAGAAACAGAGCTCAGAGGGGTGAAGAGAGCCACATCCACGTCCTGCTGCTGGCAGGGCAGAGCCAGGGGGATGGGGTCCAGGCCCCACCCCAGGAGTTGCCTAGCTGCTCCTCTGTCTGGAAAGGGCAGGTGGAATGGGCCCTGGCCCCCCCGCCCACACGGTGGCCTACATACTAAGTCCAGCCCTCGTGGTTGGGGGTGTCTCTGAGGTCACTGAGGGGCATGGCAGGTGGCCCCCCAGGGCTCCGCACGCAAACCCACTGCCACCTTGCTCTTTTCCTTGACAACCTTCCGGTGATCTGACCCAAGATGTCAGCCTGGTTTCTCCAGGGGTGAGGGTGTGACGACACTTTACCTTTCTCTGCATCTCATGGTTTTATAAAGAGCTGCCTTACTTCTAAAACCAGGAGAAAAAAGGAAAACCCTCATTTTTCCCAAAAACCAAACAAAGGAGAAATCACAACGATTTCTGTCACACCTACCCCTGGCACACAGTGCTCAGCCCGCCCGTCTCACTGACTGCAGGCGAGGGTCCTGTGAGGCCCCTTCCAGACTGGCTCGACCTGGGCCAGGGACTTGGCTGGGAGGGGGTGCGAGAGGGCAGGGCATGGGCGTCATGGGGAGGGGCTCAGGCGGCCATCGCTGAAGTTTTAAACAACAAACCAAACCAACAACAACACCGAAAAACTTGCAAGGAGTTTCCCTATTAGAAAGGCAGCAACATAATAAGTCTATGAAAATCAGATGACACAGAGAGAAAGTAAAAAGAAAGAAAGGATGACTCTACCCGCCACATGACGGCCCCCTCCCTGTCACATCCCACACTGTGACAGCTTCTTCTTTGGTGTCTGTGTGTGTTGTTGCTGGCTGTCGTCAACTCAGCCCCTACTCATGGCGACCCCACCCACAACGAAACAAAGCCCTGCCCGGTCCTGTGCCATCCCTATGATCAGCTGTGGATCAGACCGTGAGGTTTTCGCTGGCTGGTTTTTGGAAGCAGATCACCAGGCCTTTCTTCCCCATCCTTCTCAGTCTAGCAGCCGAATGAAGGAGGCAGTACCATTCCCACAGCTCGGTGAACAACCCCAAGTTCAGAGACTGGCTCAGGGTCACAGCACAGGGAAGGCAGAGCGAGATCTGGTGGGACTGAGGCGTGAGAAGGAGCCCCTGCCTGGGCAAGACCCTGCACCCAGGCCTCTACGGGTGAGCCTTCCACCGTTGAGGCCCACCCAGCTAGCCTCTGCAGTTCTCCAGCACTTCCTCAGCAGCCCTACCTGCGTCCATTTCCTCCCCAGGCAAGAGGGCATGCCCCTGGGGAGCCCGAGCTTAAAGGATGACCCCTGGCAGCTGAGATGAGCCAGCCTGGGTTGGTGAGAGAGTCCTGGCTGTTGGTCTGGGACAGGTGTGGAGCTGGGGCAATTCCTGCCTTCATTAGCATGCAGGGGCAGTGTCCTCAGCGGCCCCAGCCTGCACACAGATGTGTGACAAACACTTATGCTTGCCACCGTGAGGACTGATGCTGGAGCTGGCAAGCCAGAACTGGAAGCCTAGCTGACCACGGGTGCAGTTACCAGCGGCCCCATGATGTGGTCCCAATGATGGTGGCCCGAGGTCAGGTTCCCAGCAGGGAGGGACATGGCCGCACGTGGATGCTCCAGAGCACTGAGCTTGGATGTGGTGCTTCCCGTTAGTCGCTGTCTAGTCGGGTCCAACTCATGGCAACGCCATGCACAATAGGACAAACGCTGCCCAGTTCTGTACCATCTTCACCACCATTGGGGCACTCGAGTCCGTTGTGGCCACTGTGTATTTTGAGTGCCTTTTCAACCAAGGGGACTCATCTTTCAGCAATACGTTGGGCAATGTTCTGTTGGGATCCAGAGGGTTTTCATTCGTTGATCTCTGGAAGATCTCCAGGCCCTTCTTCCCAGTCTTAGTCTGGAAGCTCCGCTGAAACCTGTCCACCATTGGTGGCCCTGCTGGTATTTGAAATGCTGGTGGCATAGCTTCCAGTATCACAGCAATACGCGAGCCCCCACAGTATGACAGGCTGATACATGGTGGGTGGGGAGCTTCCCTTAGGAGGGGTGTTTGCAGCTCAACCTGTGCCCGGGGTGTGGGCTGAGGTGGGTGATAATGCAGGGGGCACTGTCTTCCTGGCTCAGGTGAGCAGGACAGCGTCTCACCCCAGGAGCCATAGGGGGGTGGAGAGAGGCCTCATGGACACGGGAGCCCGTGTATGATGCTGAGTGGTGGGTCCCCTGGGGGAGCCGCTCTGTGGAAGAAGAGACTCTGGGCACTGGTCATCCCTCACCACTTGGCCTGAGGCACCTCAGAGGCAGCAGGTTTTGAGTTCCGGCGGGAAGAACTGTGTGTATTGTGTCTGAGGGACTCACGCAGGGAAGCCTGTGATACCGTGGGGGTCTCCCCACGTCCGGTGAGGGTCAGGAGGTTTACTGAGAGTGTCCTTGGGCACAGGCACTGGTCAGTGGTTAGGAGGATGAAGGCTTCTGTCACAGGGGCTAGGAGACCACGACGACATCAGTGATCAGCAATAAGAGTTCTGTCATCATCTCTGGACCCAGAACGAGACCCTGGAGGTAAGAAAGGCCACCGTGCAACACACCTGCCGCCACAAACACAGGAGGGTGAGGACAGGCTCCCAGGGGAGTGGGGCTGAGACGCATACTTTCAAACCATGTGTCGGTGACAAAATCGAGGTGGCATTTTAGACACATCGTCCAGAGGCATGATTTACAGGCAGCCAAATTCACCCCTTTCATTGCATAATTCATTGAGATTTGACGAGTTGACATCCATGTAAACACCAGTCCACTCAGGAGACGGGATTTTTCCATCACCCTCAAGTCCCCAGGAGTCCATTTGCCATCAGTTCCCGCCACCCCGGCTCTAAGCCACTCTCCAGGATTGGGGCAATGGCAGGGGTGGGAAAGAGAGCTCCAGTGCTCTGGGACAGTGAGGAAGCACCACGGTGTCAAACGTTTGATTGCTTCTACACGCACAGGGTATGTGTGCATGTACTGGGCAGGACGATGAGATGTTTGGTTTTATTATTATTAAGTCAGGAGTCACGCTCACAAGTGTTGGTGATCCACTAGCCTAAGCAACTTTGGAAGCCTCTTCCTTCCCTGAGAATGAAGGGTTCTAATCCTGTGGTCCAGCCTGGATGGTGGTGGGTGGGCTGTGAGCTGTGTCATTCCCTGCTGTGCACACACACATACACAGGTGCACATACGTGCGTGCTGCTAAGCACAGAAGGGCTTCACTTTCATAAATTTAAACAAAAGCATGAAGCATGCTCGAGGAGCCACGAGGCTGCAATGGATCAGTGTAGACAAACGTACTTGGCTGCCATAGCACAGACTCGGGGATAAATTAAGAGATGACCCTCTGTCACAGATTGAACTGTGTCCCCCAAAATATGTGTCAACTTGGCTATGCCATGATTCCCAGTATTGTGATTGTCCACTATTTTGTCATGTGATGTGATTTTCCTATATGTTGTAAATCCTACCACTATAATGTTAACGCGGTGGGATTAGAGGCAGGACTCAAGCCACGAGATTAGGTTGTGCCTTAAATCAATCTCTTTAAAGACACAAGAGAGTGAAGCAAGCAGAAAGAAGAGGGACCTCACACCACAAAGAATGAAAAACCAGGAGGGGAGCATGTCCTTTGGACCTGGGGTCCCTGTGCTGAGAAGCTCCTAGTTCAGGGCAAGATTGATGACAAGGACATTCTCCCAGAGCCAACAGAGAGAGAAAGCCTTCCCCTGAAGCTGGCACCCTGAATTCAGAACCCTAAACTGTTAGACAATAAATTTGTTTGTTAAAGCCATTCTGTATTTCCATTATAGCAGCATTAGATAACTCAGACACTGTTATTGTTTTATTATGGGCGAAACTAACCAGCCAGTTTGGCATGAGGCTGAGTGACGAGCTGAGTCATGTCAGGTCAGAGAGGAGGTGAAGGCAGCAGCTGTTTGGAGCTGGGATACCACAGCTGTGAGGGCCAGGGACACTCACACTGGGCCCTCCCTCCACCTTTGCCTGTTCAAGACATATACACACTGCACCATACAAGTAAATGCACCCATACACACGTCCATACTACACACATGCTATGTGCACACACACACACCATGCCATGTGCACACACACACACCATGCCATGTGCACACACATCCACGTGTACAATCCACACTATGTGCACACGTCACATACATGCACACACCTCCACATGCACACACACTATTCACATAGACACCACATGTACACAAACTATATGCACACACATACACACCACATGCTTCTGCTTTGATGCCACTCATTCTAAGATGGACACACACCCTACACACATACACACCACCTTAAATGTACACACATACACCATATCACATGCAGACATACTCCCCACATAGATCGCACAACACATACCACGTGTGCACATGCACACACACACACACACCCAGTGCTGGCCCCGCCCCTCCCTGGAAGCCTGCCCAGGCTGGATAAGAGAGGACAGGTTGGGCGTCATCTCCATTGCTCCACATGACACAGTGACCACTGTTTGTGAACGTCTTTCCTTCACCCATCACCAGCACCCAGTCAGCGTGGCCCCTCACAGCCGAACTGGGGACAGTCAACCTACTAGCTCTGCAGTGTCACGGCGCCAGGGGTCTACTCACCGGAGCTCCAGCCCTTGGCCTCCAGGGTCCTGCTCCCTCCCTGCCCAGGCAGACTGGCCACCCTGACTGTGGCCGTGCTGACCCAGCACAGCCGGTCTGTTCCCCACTGCCTGTGCCATGGGGTGCTGGGCTCGGGCTCAGCCACACACCACCCAGGCCCACACTGCACAGCCTCCCCCCCGCCCCGAGCTGCAGACCACACAGCCCATCTGCCCAAGCCTCGTACCCATGCTGTGGGGGTGCCTGGAGCTGGTGGCTTGAGGGTCTCACCTCCAAGCCACCTCAGGTTGAAGGCCCCTTACATGCAGCCCGGCCTTTCTCCCTCACCAATCCAGATGACTTTTGCTAATCTGAGCTAAGTACCTGGTCTCCACAGTGCTCACAGGTCAAGCACTAACATTTGTTCTATCCCCAATCGTACAGTCACTCAGTATGAGGATTAAAGATATACAGATCAGGGTATCACAGTCTCAATACCTGAGTTACACCGAAGCCGAGGCTGCTATTAAATCCCAGTATCAGATTCTCTACCACAGCTCGACTTCAACAAGCCAGTTAACACGGAGCAGATCTCAAAGCCCACTTTCCTGAGGGGCAGGGGAGTGGAGGTAGTGAGGGTTATCTGTGTGGGACAGCAAATGCCTCAGGATGGGCGGGGTGTGGGCTGTGCAGGAGAGGAGCCTCTCACAGCCTGTCCAGCCACCCCCTCCTGTCACAGCACCCCCACCTGTCCAGCCACCCTGGCCAGTCCTACCACCCTGGCCTTGGCTTCAAGCTCAGGTGACCTGGGTCCTAGATGAGGCCCAGGGTTTAAGCTCAGGTGACCTGGATTCGACTTGTGTGACCCTGGCAGGACCTTTTATAAGCTGACCTCAGGTCCCTCAAGACATACCCCAGGGCCCAGGGGGAGTAAATGGCCCGAGTGACCCACAGAGATGGGAGCCGGGGGGCCGGGCAGCCAAACAAAGGTGAAGAGCTTCATACTCAGAGCCATGGGGAGCCTGTCCTGCTGTATTCCCATATGAGGGGTCAGAGTCCCCATGCAGCTTGGTTCAGATCATCACTGGAGACAGGAGCCCACTCCGGAAGGTGTCCCCATGCCGGGGCCACCATACAGCATGCGAGGAAGGCCCAGATCTCACTCCCACTGTCCAATGTCATTGCTCGAGGGCCCGTTTGATGCTCAAAACAGCTCTGATGGACAAGGAAACACAGGGCCACCCACCACGGCCATGGTTCAGTGGGCGTCTAGTAATGCCCATCCGGGTGGCTGGACCTAGGGTTGCTCCCCTCAGCTGAAGAAAAACTGACGTCCATTTGTGAGGAGACCCAGGGGGTGCCCAGGGGACGTGCAGGTGGATCCAGGAGGTAGAGTGTGTGGCTAACCCCACCCCCATATGTGTGCCCCATTGCCACCCCTCCCTCCAGGGTGCTAGGCAAACAGGTAAGAGCACCCCCTTCACTGAGGTGCAAAGAGCTCTTTCCAGCCCCAAACTGGCTTTACTCTTCAGTTCCATTTGTGGAGTCGGAGCCCAGTCCACCTGGGCCCCCAGAAGGGAGCACGCCACATGAGGTACAGATCAGCAGCATCCGGTCAGCACCCACAGCCCCCTGCCCCCTTCCTAGTGACTGCCCTCCACAGAGGACAGTGTAGAAATGGGAGGGATGGCAAGGGGAGGGAGAAGAGTGACTTCCCCATGGAGAACCTGACAAACACACCTCAGCCAGGTGTTCAAGGTCGGCATCCACCTGATGAGGCATGCTGAGGATATGTACCCTTGATATGCTGTGATGAGAATGGCGTTTACCTCTGGGGTCTTTCTCCCAATAATCCATAATCCCCGTCTAATCCCATTTGAGGGCCATCCTACAAAATCCTGACCACACTCCTTAAAACTGTCAAGGTCCTGAAAAACAAAAGAGATCTGAGAAATTGTCACAGCCCAGAAGAGCTTAAAGGACATGACAACTGAGGTTCACATGGGATCCTGGAACAGAAAAAAGGCATCACAGAAAAACTAACAAAATCTGAATCAACTACAGACTTGAGTTATTAATACCGCATCAACGTTGATCCACTCCTTGTGACAAGGGCACCACACTAACATAAAATGTTAATGGCAAAGGAATGGGCTGCAAGGTGTATGAGGGCTCTCTACTATATTTGTAATTTTTTCTGTAAATCTACAATTGTTTTAAATAATAAAATCTATTTAGAAAAACAGGAAGTGAAAATGCAACGCTATAGAACAAACCTGGTGAGGTATGTAGCAGACCCTCAGGGCGCCAGTGCCAGCATCTAAAGAAGGACAAACAGGATGTGTTGGGCCTCCTCGCCAGCTTCCCCACACCTATCTCCAGCTTTGAGAGGAGCGTGCTGACCCCCGGAATTTCACTTCCATCCTCACCTCTTTCCCTTCATCTACTCACACCACACCCTGGCTACGATGCCTCCTAGCCACCCCACTGCACCTATCCCGGAAGTACCCACAGAGACACCTGCTGTAAGGGAGCCCACAGGGAGAGAAATGGCCGTGCGGCTGGCTGTGTGGGAGCAGGTGAAAGGCGCAAATCCCTTTTTTGGTCACCAGCCTCCTGACAAGGTGAGAGGTGACAACTGCAGATAGATGACTAGATGACCCTCCCGTACCTTGATAGCTATGGGATAGGACATTTGCAGAGGGCTGGGTTCATGCCACACTGCTAACTACAGGACATGGCTGGAGACAAGACCTTTCACAAAGGGCCCACACAATTAATGAAGCAAGTCCTTGAGGGCCCAGGAACAAGTGTCCCATCTATGCACGGCCAGCAGGTGACCACAGGCAGCCCAGGATGAAGGCAGGCCCTGCAGGACGCACTAGGGGCTCCAGCACACCTGTGGATGGTCTCAGGTGAGCCAACCCATGCACCACTGGAGAACGGCAAGCTTCCCCATCATCATCCTAAGACCGCCCCCCAGAGCCTGCTGCCTGTCCTGCTCAAGGGAGAGGAAAAAGAAAGACCTCTGCGGGGGCTGGGCTGCAAGGACTCTGAGGAGGTTCAAGAATCCCTTGGGCCCCGGCACCTAACCCCAGCAGCGGGGAAGGGCAGGGCAGTGGTCATGATTCCAGAGCCTGCCAAAGTCTGCTTGTGTGTCACAGTGACCCTGTGGCTTGGCCAAGAAGTGCCCTGGCTGACACAGAGTAGAGGACCCCTCATAGACGCCAGGTAAAAAAGGCAGAAGGCCAGGGCTCCAGCACACAGAATCCCAAGGATGTTCGTGGGCAGAATGGGCACCCTGCCTTCACAGGTAAAGCCAGCGTCCACCAGCAACACAGGAGCAAAGGGGGACAGGAGGGGATAGGAGGGGACAGGAGGGGCCAGGGGCGTGGGAGGGGGTGAGGGGATGCGGGTGGGGGCAGAGGCTGACAGGTGCACCAGGAAGCCGAGTCCTGGGTCCTGTGCTTGAATTTGGAGACCAGGGTAAACTGTCCCCAGCAAAAAAAAAAAAAAAAAGGAACAAAGACAAACACCTCTGTCCTCCGAGGCAGCCACAGCAGAACTAACAGATTACAGTCTGCCCTGGATTTTGGGAGCTTCAGGAAAGCCCAGCCCCAAACCAGGCCACCTGAGATGATGAAGTGGAGACAGGTGAGTGCATTTACACACATGATGTGGAAGGGAGATACCCAACTTCACTGGAAGAGCAGGAGGCAGGCTGAGCAGTCAGGGGCACGGCTGGATAGGACAGTGCCCAGGGGACACTGCAGAGGCCTTGCCCGGTGAGGAGGGCTCCAGCTCAGCTCACAGTGTAGCAGGCAGGGCACACCCAGATGGGGCTTCTTGGAATCAGAGGAGATGGCGTGGGGCATGTGCCCCTTATACCCCTCACCCCAACTCTGCTGCTGGCAGGAGAAGGCCTCAGTGGTGGGGCCCAGGGCCATGACGGCATGGATGGCCATGTGGCCCCTGCCCTGCAGGGTCATCCCTTTTACCCCCAGGCCTCAGCTCCTCGCCCTCCTCAAAAGCCTGGCCTCCTCTTCCTTGTAGGGACCTCGGCTGCCCTGTGGGGACCGTAGACAGGACAGACTCAGCCACTCCACTGGAGAAAACAGCAGAGGCCCCACAAAGGTTCCATGGGTCAGTTTCTGGCAGCACGAGTCAGGGGGTGCACGGGGAGGAGCCTGGACCACTCAAACCTACAGAACCTTCTAGAACCTCGGCTGTCTCAGGCCCAGATATGAGCTTCGGCCAGACACAGAAGGAAGAGAGGAGCACCTCATCCAGGAGAGAGTGAACGTCATGTGAACACAGACACGGGGACAAGGGGGAGCCCCACTGGGCTTGGAAACTGGAACCAGCCACTCTGAGCCCAGGCTGCACTGTCTTCCCTCCTGGGTCTGACCTCATGTTTCCACAGGGCTCCTGAAATCGCTGCCCCCCGTGCAACCATTGGTGAGGGTGAGGATCGTACAGGGGTCTCCCTGGGCTCCAGGGGCCTGCAAGTCGAGGGATAGCAGGGAGCCCACCTGGCCAAAAGCTGCTTCTATTCAGATGAACAGACGAGAAGAAACAGGCCAGGTGGGCTCCCACCCTGGTGTGCATGGCCCTGGGCTCAGAGGTCCCCACTTCCTGAAAACTGTGGCTAGAGGAGTAGTAAGCTGTGAGGATGGGGGACTGACGGCTCTCTCATTGGAGGCAGCATGCACCCTGGATTCTGACACCTGACCCCTCCCCCAGTAGACCACCAGTGTCCTCGTTTGTAAGGCAAGGGTCTGCCCAAGATCTCCAAGGTCTCTTGGCAGTGAGGTTCTCCAAACTGGGGTCTGGCTCCTTTCAGCATGAATAGCAGCAACCCTCTTACCTCGGCCACCTTCCCAACACACCCTGCTGCAATGAGGCAAGGCTCTAAGCAGCCCGTGCAAGCCGCTGCAGGGCAGAAGGGGCGTCCAACCCTGGGCTGGGGGTCCAAAACAGAACATGCCATGACTACTCAGATGGGGGATGGCTAAGAAGTAACATGGATTTTAGTTACTGTATTATAAAACTTACGGCACTGAGGCTTGACATAGGTTAACTGTTGTTGGAGAGCCAAACAGTGGGGTGTCTATCCACTGCACAAACCACTCCTCCCTTTCCCAGCACTTGGCAGTCCCTGCTCTTGAACAGCTGCAAAGCACAGCGAGGGTCCACCTGACAAGCCCCAGACTCATGGGCCCTGACAGCCCTTCACTCTGCACCTGCAACTCCAAGGTTCCCCTAGAAGCTGGGTAACACCACCGTGACTGCCCCCATGGGGCTCAGGGGCAGGGGTGGGGTCTGGGCAGGGGGTGGTGAGGCTCATGGCGGGGGGCTCTGGGTGATCAGGAGGCAATGGCAGACAAGAAGGGGCGACACTTCACGGAGCTACACAAAGGCACCCATCACAGATATCCAAGAAGATTCTAGAAGGGCCACCAATATCCCATGAACACCCCCATGGCCCTGCGCCCTTTGCTGCCCTGAGGATCCCTCTCCCACCAATGGCTCAGGCAGGGCTGGGCTGCTGATTACCAATGAAGAACACGCAGCCTTGCCAATCAATTACCCGACACTGGTAAAGCCATCCAGGGTGCTTTTATGAGCAAGTAAATCCAGGCTCATTCCAATAAAGTATTTACGAGTATCTTGTTTCAAAACTGCTCAGATGGCTTTTTCTAATTCAATATATCCTGCAAAAGTAAATATGAAGACACAGAGGAGAAAGTACCTGGTGCAGGCAGTGACATACGGAGCACAGAGTGCTGGCTGAAGGCCACAGGGGTGGACCTGGGGGACAGAGCATGAGGGTGCTGCTCAGTGCGCAGAGGGGACTCCAGGCCTGCCCCCCGGCAAAGCTCTGGGTGTGTCCACGGCCTGGCCCCCATGGCCCTGAGCACGGAGATGAAACATGTTCCCTCTGAAACAACCTCTCTAAGTGGTCCTGCTGCTGCTGTTCTGGCTCCGCAGGCCATGGAGCCAGGCTCGCTGGGTTCGAATCATGGCCCTGGAACTTCCTGATCGAATCATTTTCCCTATCTGAAACACAGGTGTGAGGATTAGCTGAGGTCACCCTGTAGCCCTGGTGTCTCAGTGGTTAAGCGCTCAGATGCTAACCAAAAGGTTGGCAATTTGAACTCACCCTGTGGCTCTGTGGGAGGAAGACGTGGTGACCTGCTTCCATAATGGTTACAGCTTTGGAAACTCTATGCAGCAGTTCTACTTTGTCACACGGGGTCTCTGTAAGTCAGAACAGAATTGACATCCCCCAAAAACAACGACCACTGCTCACAAAGTGCTCAGAACAGGATCCCCACCCTTGTGCTCAATCATCACAGCACAGGGCGCCTCTCAGTATGGGTGTCTGGGTAGAGGGTGCTGCAACACCAGGGTCCTCCGGGAACATCTTTGGGAACATACAGAACAACACCAAGGTTCTCTGGACTATGATTTACAATCACCAAGAGGTGGAAACAGCCCTGCGTCCATCATCAGATGAACAGATAAACCACGTGTGGTACACACACACAACGGACTACCACTCAGCCAAACAGAGACATGAAGTCCTGACACACGCCACCACATGGATGAGCCTCGACCACATGATGCCGGGTGAAGGAAGAGAAATGAAGTCCTGATACACGCCACCACAAGGATAAGCCTTGACCACATGACGCTGCGTGAAGGAAGTCAGACACAAAAGGACAGACACTGTATGACCCACTTACATAAAATATCCAGAATAGGCATATGCCTAGAGGCCAACGTTTATTAATGGTTACCAGGAGCGGGAAGGAGGGAGAAAGGGGGATTGCTGCATGAGGAGTGCTGAGTTTCTGTTAAGGGTGATGCAAAAATTTGGAAATGCATACTGGTTATGGTTGCACAACTGCAACCTCTGCTGTGGCTCCTTCCTGGCACCACCCAACCTCTCGCTTCTGACACTGTATTTTCTACTTCCTCCTTCCGCCTTCTTGCCTTCCTCCTATAAGGACCCTTGGGATTACATTTAGAACCAACCCAAATAACCCAGAACACTGTCCACATCTCAAGACCCTGAACTTAGACCTGCAAAGTACCTTTGCCGTGTAAGGTTGTAATCACAGGCCCCAGGGATTAGGATATCGATATCTTTTGGGGGGATATTATTCAGCTCACCCTAGTCCTCATTATGGTCCTCAAAGATTCGTGTCCATCTCACATGTAAAGTATATTCAGTCATTCTAATATTTCCCAAGTCTCAACCCATCACAGTATCAGCTGAAGTCCAAAATCTCATAAATACCATCAGCTCAGAAGTCAAAAATCTCACCATCTAACTCAGATGGGGGTGAGACTCTGTACATAATCTACGTCAGGGCAAGGTTTCTCTACATCAATGGACCTGTGAAACCTAGAATACAAGTTATCTGCTCCCAAAACACACTGTTGGGACACGAACAGGCTATCAGTTAGAGATGTGACATCACCATTCCAAAAGGGAGAAAATGGAATGAAGAAAGGAGTCAGTGGCACAAAGCAATTCTGAAGTCCATCAGGGAAAATTCCAGCAGGTTTTAAGACCTGGTAGTGATCCTTCGTTTTCATGAATGGCAGTAAGTGTTTGCAGCTGAGTAGTTTTATCAGCCTATTTCCTGCCCATATAATTTTGGGAGTCTGACCGCTTTCTTTCACTTCATCCTCTCTTCATCCCTTTCAGGCTAAGCTGGCAGTGTTTCTGCTGCTACAACATTCTCAAAAGCATTGTGGGTCTCCCATGTATGTCATGAGGATTTACCTCATGAGACAAAAGGCTCCTCTAAAATCTCTCCTGGATAACCCCATCTTTATTTTTAGCTTTTACCGAGATGGCTGAGGGAACTGTGAGTTGCATGACTCATTTCTTCGAAGAGCCCTCTGTGACCATGTGCCCTGACCTTTTGACACCTCCAAGGATCCAGCAAGAAAGCACTTTGCTAACAGTGAGTCCCCTAATCTTAGTGTCTTCTGCAGTCTCAACAGGATGAGAATTTTCCCAAACATTAAGTCCTGGTTCCTCTTTTGTTTAACAGTTCTTCCCTCAAATCATCTCTTTCCTCTTCCACTTTATTATAAGCAGCAAAAAGAAACCAAGTCATGCCTTGAACACCTCACTTGAAAACTCCTCAGGTAAATAACCAAAAACAACCCCCCCGCAGCCATCGAGTCAGTTCCGACTCCAGGCAACCCTGTAAGACAGAGTAGAACTGCCCCCATAGAGTTTCCAAGGAGCAGCTGGTGGATTCAAACTGCTGGCCATTTTTGGTTAGCAGCTGAGTTCTTAACCACTGTGCCATCAGGGCTCCAAAATTTCTTACAATGATTTTTTTTTCCACAGAACTGCAGGACACAACCAAGCTCAGCTTCCTACACATATAACAAGACTATCCTTTCCTCCGGTTTCCCATAACGCGGTCTTCGTTGCATTCTAAGCCCTTGCCAGCAGAGCCCATAACACCCATATTCCTAGCAGCAGTCACCGTATGGCAATTTAAGTATTCTCGAAGTTGATACACGTTTTCTCTATCATGCTCCTCACTTTCTTCTGAGCCCTCACCAGCAGAGTCTTTAACATCCATTTTTCTAACAAGAATCTGTTCACAGAAATCTAGGTATTTTTCTATCATGCTCCTCAAAATTACATGTTGCTGTGATGCTGGAAGCTATGCCACCAGTATTCAAATACCAGCAGTGTATTTGTTACAGTAGTACTCCACTTCCAGGTACCAAAACCTTATAGTTTCCAATTGCTGCTGTTCCACCTCTATTCATAAGGTTTTCACTGGCTAATTCTTCTCACGAGTAGACTGCCAGGCCCTTCTTCCTAGTCTGTCTTAGTCTGGAAGCTCAGCTGAAACCTGGCCGCCATGGGTGACCCTGCTGGTATCTGAATACTGGAGGCATAGCTTCCAGCATCACAGTAATATATAAGCCCCCGCAGTACAAATGACAGAAGCATTAATTGTCAAGGATTTCATTTTACTTGGATCCACGATCAACGCCCATGGAAGCAGCAGTCAAGAAATCAAATAATACTTTGTGCCTTGGGCAAATCTGCTCCAAAAGACCTCTTTAATGTATAAAAAAGCAAAGATGTCACTTTAAGGACTAAGGTGTGCCTGACCCAAGCCATGTTTTCAATCACCTCATATGTGTGCAAAAGCTAGACAACAAATAAGCAAGGCTGAATAAGAGCTGACACCTTTGAACTATGGTGTTGGTGAAAAATACTGAATATACCATGGACTGCCAGAAGAATGAACAAATCTGTCTTGGAAGAAGTACAGCCAGAATGCTCATTAGAAGCAAGAATGGCAAGACTTCGTCTCACATACTTTGGACATGTTATTAGGAAGGATCAGTCCCTGGAGAAGGACATCAGGCTTGGTAAAGTAGAGGGTCAGTGAAAAAGAAGAAGACCCTCAACGAGATAGGCTGACCCAGTGGCTGCAACAATGCTCTCAAGCATAACAACAACTGTGAGGATGGTGAAGGAACGGGCAGTGTTTCCTTCTGTTGTACGTAGGGTTACCATGAGTCGAACCGACTTGATGGCACCTAACAAGAACAACAACAACAACTCCTGCTGTAGCAGGTAACCACAAAACAGATGGCTCAAAAAACATACCTTATTCTCCTACAGTTCTGGAGGCCAGAAGTCAAAAATCAGTCTCACTGGCTAAAGTCAAGGTGTCACGGGCCTGGTTCCTTCTGGAGGCTCCATGGGAGAACTCCTCCTCCAGGTCTATTTCTGCTTCTGGTGACTGCCTATGTCCCTTGGCTTGTAGCCCCTTCCTCTGTCTTCAAAGGACACCACTCCCATGTCTACTTCTGTCGTCAGGCTGCCCTTTTCTCTTCTCTAGTCAGATATGCTCCTGCCCCTCTAGTATAAAGATACCTGTGATACATTTAGGGCTCACCTGGATAACCCAAGAGATCTCTCTATCTCAGGATCCTCAACGCAATTCCAGCTGCAAGTCCATTCTACCACGTAAAGTCCCAGGCATGGGTTCTGGGGTTTGGGACATGGATACCTTTGGGAGGGGGTGGCATTACTCAGCTGGTTTATTCTGGGTCTGCAGAGCACTTCACCCTAAGTGAGTGTGTGACAGACCACAGGAATCTGGGCTTCCAGCAGCAACATTCCTTTTTTTTTCTCAGCCCAACAAACAACTTGCTCTGATCCAGGAGTCTTGGGCATCCACACAATGTACCCCTAAAACCAGGTATCCATATCCCTGGGGGGCCTGTGCAGCCCAAGCACAGGAGACCCTGGGGCATCCCTGTGACCCATCAACTTTACTTAGAAATTTGTAGGGTTTTTTCCTGATGCTAAGAATTTCAATTACTTTCAAGTTAAAACAAACATAGATATTACAGAATCAAATACAAAATTTGAAGTTTTTTTTAGGTTAAAAACAGAAGCAACAAGGGCTCTGGGGATGGCAAGGGCAGGGGGTCGAGTTCCCTGCTGTGTCCGAGCAGAGCTCAGGATAGCCTGTTCGGGGTCACAGTGGGGTCACAGGGATAAGTGAGACTTGAGCTCCCTGCTGGCAGAGGAGGGAGCGTCTCTTCCCCTGACCCTGTGTCCAGCAGGAAGTTGCTGGTTTGGGCTGGGTGTCTTTCTAAGTCACAGAGGGGGCGTGGAGGGGGTGTCAGCTGGTGGGAAAGTACAGTGGTCACAGACAAGAGGGCAGGGACAGCAGAGAAAACTCCAGCACCACATTTCAGGAGCTGACGCAAACAGTTCTAATGACTAACCTAAAGGCTGGCAGTATGAACCCATGCAGTGGTAGAAAGGCCTGGCAATCCACTTCCCTGAAGAGCTCAGCCAAGAAAGCCCTATGGAGCAGCTCTACTCTGTAACACACGGAGTTGTCAGGAGTTGGAATTGACTCGATGGCAAGAGGTTTTTGGCAAAGGCAGCCAGGTTGGTTCCTCCACAGATCCTCACTGAGGGACGTGGGGTCATCTGTCAGCCCAGCCCGGCCTCATGTGGGTAATGAACTATCCTCCCAAGGGCCCTCCTGTACAGCCACATCTAATGGCTGGTGGCCCCTGTTCCCAACCCTGCAGCCCGTCAGCAAAGCCAGCTCTAGGGGCTGGTGACCAGCGCTGTGAGGTCATCCTCATAGGACGGGGGTGCATTGCCATCTCAGTGACCCCAGGGCCTGGCCAAGGTGCCCTGGAGTCACACACCTATGCGTGGGACCCTGACCAGTGACACCTGCTATCCTGTTGCCGTTGCCTGACCACAGCGCAGGGCTCACTGACAGGGACCACTCGGGGCCAGGGCTCTACCACACCCACCTGGCCCAGGTAAGCCCACTGATGGTGCCCCAGCAGAATGGGTCAGAGGACCTGGCAGAACTCCACTGACCACCCTGGCTGTCCTGCACTCAGACAGACCCCAGGCCACCACTGCTGGGTGTGGTTGGGGCTGGCCGTTGGAAAATACAGACGTTCCCTCAGAAAACGACCACCTTCCGGTCTACCAGTGTTCTATCAGAAACCCCAGAACCCATTGGAACCCTCCAGAACCCCCCAGGACCCATCGGAACCTGACAGACATGGGACAGAACCTCCAAGAGCTCATCAGCACCCACTGGAACCTCTGGAAGCCCCCATAACTCATCAGAACCTCCCAGAACTCACCAGAACCTCTGGAATGTGAGACAGTAGGCCTCTTCTGCCTTGTCCTCCAGGCCACTCAAGGTGACAAGGAGTGTGTGTCATCCTTCCTCCCCACCCCAAGCAGGCCCAGTGTCCTGGCTTCCAGCAGGGAGACCCCCCCAGGGGGTTGGGATCATACCACAGTCCGGCCTCTTTCACCTCTAAAACGTGGCGGCCCTGCTCTAACCCACCCCTGCTCCACGGCTGGCAGGACTGCCTCCAACCACGGGGCTTAGAAGGAAGCCCACAGGGAAGGGCAGGCTTTCCCCCAGCCCAGCCCCACCCCTCTGGAGGACTGAGTACACAGGATGAGCACCTCCAACAGGCTGACCAGGAGAGGGACACAGAGGTGAGGAGCTCCCTGCAGGATTCCATCATTGCAAAATAACCCACGCAACATAGCAGAGAACCAGACCAATGATGCCAGGGCGCTCTTGTCTTCTTCCTAAAATGAACAGAGCCGGGCTTCATGGAAATGCCATTGCATGACCAGGATGTCCAAGACTCGAAGACGCCCGCTCTGTGCCCGCCAGAACAGGCTTTGCCACTAGGTGAAGGGTCTGACTGGCGGGACACCCAGGACCAGTCCTGCACTAACCACAAGGAGGTGGGCGCAGAAGAAACATCCACCAGGGCACTCAAGGGCGGGGGGCTGCTCCCCCTCTTCTGCGAACGGTCGCTCCTGGGACCTAGCCACACATCTGGGGCCTCTTGAAGAGTGTGGCCACATGCAGGGGCCGCGGGGGAGGACCGCTATGGTCACCCCAGAAGTAGAAACCTGAGGCCACCTCCCCACAGCCACACTTGCCCCAGTGGCCCAACCTTAACACTGCACAGGGCTTCTGTCCCAGTTGTAAGAATTCTGCCAAGCTAGTGCACAGCAATGAAAATTAAAGTCTCCAACAGCTGCCTCAGCTAATGACGAGCAATAAAATATTGAACAAATGACGTCCCTGTGTGCCGGAGCAGTGGATGGGCAGCTGCTGGGGGGAGGGGCGGCCTCCAGGGGTGGCGGCTTGCCAGGGAGATGTGGGCGTCGGACCCCACAGCTCATAAACAATCTGGCCGTCACCTGTAAGCACGGCTGCACTGGTGGATGAGGCACAGGTGTCTCAGGACGGCCCCTCCACAGGAGTCCTTCCCTCCTGCACCTGAGAAGCATCCACCACGAGCCCGCCCCGTGCAACCGTCAACCAGAAACAACCATAACCTTCCACCGTCCTCCCAATGCAGGGGTTGTGCATCCAGACGCCCCCAGGAACCATGTCACAGTGCAGCTCCCACCTCTGGAGACTCTGTCCCACCCCAGGGCCTTGGGAACAGGGCTGCAGCTGGACAGTGCACAGATGCTAGGTCCCCGGCTTGGGGAGAGCCACAGATTCACCGCTTACTCGTGACAGGTCCCATGAAGAAACTGCACTTCTTCAAATACCATGAATACAAAGCAACCCCTGCATTCAAAACAAGGGTATTAGAGACTCAGCCAAAAAATGCTCCTCTTCTCAAAGGCATCCAAGCAAGGAGCCAGTTTCAACGTATCCTCAGAATGGGCCACATGCAATCATCCGTGTACAGAGTCCTGGTGGTACAACAGTTAAGTCCTTGGCTGCTAACTGAAAGATCAGTGGCTGGAACCCACCAGCGACTCTGAGGGAGAAAGGCCTGGTCATCTGCTCCTGAAAAGAACCGTAAGGAAAGGCTGATGGTTTCACTGGGGAATTCCACCAAAAAGTTAAAGAAACATTGACACTAATCCTTCTTAAATGCTCCCAAAAGATACAAGTGCCAGAATTGCCTTAACACCCAAACCAGACAAAGATATTACCAGAAGGAAAATTAGACGTTTATATCTCTCATGAAAGGTGCCCTGATGGGCTGCTAACCAAAAGGTCGGCGGTTCTAACCCACCAGGACTTCCGAGGGAGAAAGACCTGCAGATCTTCTCCAGTAAAGGTTAAAAAGCCCATTGCCGTCGAGTTGATTCCAACTCACAGCGACTCTACAGGACAGAGTAGAGCTGCCCCATAGAGTTTCCAAGGAGCACCTGGTAGATTCAAACTGCTAACCTTTTGGTTAGCAGCTGTAGCACTTAACCACTGCACCACCAGGGTTTCCCTGCTGGGTATTAGAAGTTTGGTTTCTACTTGATGTTAGAAATAGTTTTATGTCCAACCTCTTGTTATACCTGAGACTATTAAGTAGCTAGAAATGACTGTAATTCTACTTAGCATCACACAGGCTCTCCTCATCAAGCTGCTTCCTGGGATGCAAAGGGTTGAGAGTCCAAAATTCTTTTGGCACTGTCAGACTCACAGAAAATATTTTAAAGATTATAACCTAAAAAACCCAGTAGGGATGATCTACTCTGTCATAAGGGTCGCCATGAGTTGAAAACTGACTAGACAGCACCTACAACAATACCAACATCTCTCGTGAACACAGATGCAAAAATTCTCAGCAAAATATTAGTGAATCAAATGCAACACTGTATTGATTACACGCCATGATCAAGCAGGATTTATCCCAGGAATGCAAGGCTGGCGAAACATTCTCAAATCAATTAAGGCAGTTCATCAGGTCAACACATGAGGATCACAAAAGAATAAACACAATCATCTGAATACATCAGTAGATGCAGAAAAAGCATTTTTTTTTAAATCAAACTTCTATTCAAGATAAAATCTCTCAGCAACCCAGGAACAGAGAGAAATTTCCTCAACTTGTTAAAGAATGTCTACAAAAAACCTATCGCTAGTGTGAACTTTAACTGTGAAAAACGACATGCCTTTCCTGTAAGATGGGGAACAAGGGAAGAGTGCCCCTCTGACCACACCTATGCAATATCATATTAGAAGTCCTAGTTGATGCAATTAGATAAGAAAAGGAAATAGAAAGGTATACAGGTTGGGAAGGAAAAATAAAACTATCTTTGCAGATGATATGATTGTCTAATTGTCTATGAAGAAAATCCCTAAGAATTGACCAGAAAAAAAAAAAAAAAAAAAACTACTGAAACTAATAAGCAACTATAGCAAGGCTGCAAGATACAAGGTTAATATACAAAAGTGAATTGGTTTTCTACAGACCAATAATGAACAACTGCAATTTGAAATTAAAAACACAGCGCCATTTACATTAGCACACTCATGAAATACTTCAGTATAAATCTAACAAAATATCTACAAGATCTATAAGAAGAAAATTCCAAAATTGATTAAAAAAAAAATCAAATAAATGGGGAGATATTCCACATTCCCGGGCAGGAAGACTTAATACCATTAAGATGTGAAGTTTTCCCAACTTGATATATTTAATCTATAGATTCAACACAATCCCAATCAAAATTCCAGCAGGTTATTTTGTGGGTATGAACAAACTGACTCTAAAGTTTATGTGGAAAGGCAAAAGACCCAGAATAGCCAACACAATAGTGAACAAGAGGATCAAAGAAAGAAGATGGCACCATCAGACGTCAAGACTTCCTACAAAGCTACAGTGCTCGAGACAGTGTGGTGTTGGATGAAGAATAGATGGAGTGGTCAGTGGAACAGAAGACAGAGCCCAGAAATTGTTGTGCTGTTGTTGGGTGCTGTCGAGTCAATTTTTTACTCCTAGCAACCCCATGTGACAGAGTAGAACTGCCCCATAGGGTTTTCTGTAATCTTCACAGGAGCAGATGGCCAGAATTTTCTCCCATGGAGTCACCGGGTACATTAGAACCACCAACCTTTCATTAAGCAGCTGAGTGCTTAACCATTGCACCACCAGGGCTCCTTATCAAAGAAACAGACCCACACAAATGTAGCCAATTGATCTTTGCTGTCTCAGAGAAAAAACAATTCAGCAGAGAAAGGGTAGTTTTCACAACAGATGTCACTTAACAAGTGGACATCTACATGCAAAAAAAAAAAAAGGCTATCTTTACCCAGAGCTTACACCCTTCACAAAAACTAACTCAAAATAGGTCACAGGACTACACGTAAGACATAAAACTACACAACTTTTAGAAAACAACAGAGCAGAACATCTAAGGGACCTTGGGTTTAAGGGCAACTTTGCACATCCAACACGAAAAGTAGGACCTATAAAGAAAACTTTGATGAGCTAGAGTTCATTACAACTAAAAACTCCCGTTCTGTGTCAGGTCTGGTGTATTCTGGCTCACGGCGGCCAAGGTGTGCGTCTGGATCTGCATTTCTCCTGCTGCGGAGCCCCACAGGGACAGCCTGGCCAAGGCTGAGGTTGTGAGGACACTGAGGTACCATTCGAAGGGTGCCCTTTGGGTGGAAAGAGGCCCAGAAAAGGGTGCTGGCAACCTCCCATACAAACTGCCAGGCTATGATATAAACCAAAAGCCCATTGCTGTTGGTTCGATTCCAACTCATCACAACCCTACAGGACAGCGTAGAACCGCCTCATAGGGTTTCCAGGGAACAGTTGGTAGATTTGAACTGCTGACCTTTTGGTTAGCAGCTGAGCTCTTAACCACTGCGCCACCAGGGCTCCTAGACTATGATAAAAAAAAAAAATACACCAGATTAATTACGATGGCCCAGAGCAAACACCACACAGGGAAATCACTGGGCGGGAACCAGGTCAGGCACAGCTGCACACTATGCGCACACGACCTCCCCTGCACCGGCACTAGGAAGAGAGCAGCTTCAGCCTCACGTTGGCCCTAACTCTGTGCTCAGGAGACCGTCTCCCAGGATGAAGACTTCTGCCTGTCACCACCATCAAACAAACCCACTTTCAGGAGTTCTGTGGGCACAAGGCACAGCCTAGAGGTGTTCGCTAATGGAGAATCTAGTCCCTGTTTCTGTCTCCATCATCGTCCTTCCCCTGAGGAGTCACGGGGCCTGTCCCCCCTACCAAGCACCTTCTCCCTGAGGAGGCAAGGGGATCCAACTCCTGGAGAACCCAGTACACCCTCTTTGGATTTTGGTGGATTTTGGCACAACTATCCTGCCTTGACTCAGCAGCCTTGGCAGTCCCAGTGCAGCAGGGATGGGTGTTCAGGTGAAAGAGAAAAGGTAGGAAGGAGCTGGCTGCAGGGCTACAGTGAGCTCTCCACGTGCTGTGCGCTGAGGGGTCAGGAGGAACATCCTGATTGTGTGCATGTGTGCAATGTGTGCATATATGTGCACATGTGGACAGGTGTGCACACGTGCGTGTGTATCACGGTGTGGGCACATGTGCACATGTGAATGTGTGTGTACACTGTGTGGTCATGTGTGCTTCTGTTTGTGTGCATATATGTGTCCATATGTGCACATATGTTCAGGTGTGCATGTGTGGTGTGTGCATGTGTGCTCATGTGAATGTGTGTACACTGGGTGATCATGCATGCATGTGTATGTGTGCATATATGTGTCCATATGTGCACACATGTTCAGCTGTGCATGTGTGATATGTGCACGTGTGCACGCGTGAATATGTGTGTGTGCATGTTGATGGTGGGAGACCCCTTTCTGCCATTTGATAATGGCTGAAGAAAAGCCCCCAGCCCCCAGAGTTTTAGCCCTGACCTCAGGCCCGATGCTGCCACAGGCTGGGTGGTGGGCCCTGCCATGTCAGGGGAGAAGCCTGTGGTGAGCACAGAGCCAGACGTCCCCCACCCATCTCGTGAGCTCCAGAGAGCAACAGGGAGTTTCTCTCGTTTGCTTTTCAGGAAAACCAAATCACATCTAAAAGCTGCACATCCTATAAAAATTACCTGAGAACTAAGTTCTCCTCTCCCTAAAGCTTCCACGACTGGCTGAACCCGTCAGAGCAGGATACAGACTTAAGGCCACCTGCCATCCAGTCGGGAGGAGGCTTCAGCTCCAGGGTGGGCCAGGTGTCACCACTCCTGGTCAGCGCACAAAGGGGAGCCATGGAACCGGTGACTGCCACACCCAGGATCACCAGGCCGCGGTCCACCATCCACGCTGCATCCATCCAGCACCCACCCAGCATCCACGCACCCCTGCCCAACAGCAACGAGTGAGACAATGTGAGGACCTTCCCGCCCCTTCCACTGCGGAGAGGAGCACCGCAAGGGACAGCTCCCGGTCAACCACAGGAGCTCCCAAAATGAAGAGACTGGCAGGTCCATGCTGAGCCCTTCAGTCAGTATCAGGTAGCATTACAAGTTCACAAAGGAGCAGCTGCCTCGTGCAACAGACGCCCCTGGGTGCAGCCAACAGCTAAGTGCTCTACCAAGGGAAAGGTTAGTGGTTCAAATCTTCGCAGCGGTGCCTCGGAAGAAAGGCCTGGTGACTGACTTCCAAAACATCCAGCCACTGAAAACTCTACGGAGCGTAATTCTGCCCTGACATCACGGGGCCCCGACGTCACGGGGCCCCGACGTCACGGGTACCATGAGTAGGAACGGACTCAACAGTGGCTGGTTTTTTTGGACTCATACAACCAAATAATCCGAGAAGCTGGACTATATGAAGAAGAATGGGGCATCAGGATTGGAGGAAGACTCATTAACAACCTGCATTACGCAGATGACACAACCTTGCTTGATGAAAGTGAAGAGGACTTGAAGCACTTGCTAATGAAGATCAAAGACCACAGCCTTCAGTGTGGATTGCACCTCAACATAAAGAAAACAAAAATCCTCACAACTGGACCAATGAGCAACATCATGATAAACGGAGAAAAGACTGAAGTTGTCAAGGATTTCATTTTACTTGGATCCACAATCAATGGCCATGGAAACAGCAGTCAGGAAATCAAAAGACGCATTGCACTGGGCAAATCTGCTGCAAAGGATCTGTTCAAAGTGTTGAAGAGCAAAGACGTCACCTTGAAGACTAAGGTGCGCCTGACCCAAGCCGTGGTATTTTCAATCACATCATATGCATGTGAAAGCTGGACAACGAATAAGGAAGACAGAAGAAGAGTTGACGCCTTTGAGTTGTGGTGTTGGCGAAGAATATTGAATACACCAGGGACTGCCAAAGGAATGAACAAATCTGTCTTGGAAGAAGTACAACCAGAATGCTCCTTAGAGGCAAGGATGGCGAGACTGCGTCTTACATACTTTGGACATGTTGTCAGGAGGGATCAGTCCCTGGAGAAGGACATCACGCCTGGCAGAGTACAGGGTCAGCGGAAAAGAGGAAGACCCTCAACGAGGTGGACTGACACAGTGGCTGCAACAATGAGCTCAAGGATAACAACATTGTGAGGATGGCACAGGACCGGGCAGTGTTTCCTTCTGTTGTGCATAGGGTCACTACGAGTCAGAACTGACCCAACAGCACCTGACAACAACACCACAACCAGGGGAAGGGTGTTCATGGTAATACTGTACCAGTTGCTGATAATCAATAGGCAGGATGAAGATAACAGCGCTGCTAACATGCTTTGAGCTCTGTGCTTCACAGCTCTAAGCTCTTCACAGGCATTAATTCATTAAATCCCCTGCCCCCGGGAGGCAGCATTGATTCTAACCTCATTTTACAGATGAAAAGACTCTAAGCTATGTCACAGCCGAACGACAGCATAGCTTGCCACCATTACACACGGGTGGCGGTGGCTGTAGCGAAACAGAGCACGCTCACACAACCACGTCATCATCATCGGCATGTACTCGGCAATACGAAGTGTACCAAAACCAAAGAAACCAAACCAATGCCCTCGAGAGGATTCCCACTCATGGCGACCCCATGTGACAGAGTAGTACTGCTCCAGAGGACTGTCTAGGCTGTAATCCTTACAGCAGGAGCCCTGGTGGTGCAATGGTTAAGCACTGGTCTGCTAACCAAAAGGTCAGCAGTGTGAAGCCACCAACCACCCCTCAGGAGAAATACATGGTAGTTTGCTACCATAAAGAAGCCAAGAAAACCCTATGGGCAGTTCTACTCTGTCCTGTTTGGCTGCTATGAGTTGGAATAGACTGGACGGCAACAGGTTTGTTTTTTGTTATTCTTCTCAGCAGCAGATGGCCAGGTCTTTCTTCAATGGTGCCACTGGGTGGGTCTGAACTGCCAATCTTTAGGTTAGCAGTCCAGGGCAAACCGTTTGCACCACCCGGGGACCATAAAGTATGTACAGGCACTTAGATCAAACACCTGCCTGACAGACTGGAGGAGAACATGCAAAAGAGATGAACCCACGTCCTCAGTGAGACGGGACAGTGTGCTTCGTTTTAATCTGTTCCCAAACTTTCTTGAATCAGGTTGTTATTTTAATAAACTCAAAGGTAAAATTTAAAAGGATAGCAGTGACATCTCCCCCTGGAAAATTTGGGGTTCCTTAACACACTGATTTCTCCTTTGTGTGGCCGCTGCCCTTCTCTGACGGGGACCCCCAAGGCTAGGCCCTCCCTGCTGACCACTGCCTCCCAGCGCCCACACTCTGGGGCCTGGCTGCAGCCGGCCCTCCGCCAACCCTAGCGCCAATTTGCAGACACACCAGGGACCCCTCACTGCCCCACATGACCCCAGACCCTGCACTCCACACACTCACAGTCACAGTCGCTAGAGCGGGCATCTCAGATCCACAACACAAGACTCGGCACGGCCAAAGCTGCAGACCAGGAGCCGTGGCTGCGTGTAAGAGTACAAAGCAAGCCAGGGTTTCCAAGGATAAGAGCCTGCTTGTGTAACCACAGAGGGGGTTTTATCTCTAAAGGTAACCTGCAGTGCTTCATAGCCCTGTGATCTCGGTGAACACAGCACAGGCGTAGTCCTGTCGTCTGGCCTGTGGGCTCTGTCTCCCTCCACGTGGCTGTTGCTGCAGAGTGCCAGCGGTAGGGAGCTCTACGCAAGGTGGCTGGAGGGGCACGGGGAGGGTGTCCCTGTCTCAGGGTGCCTCCACCATCTTGTGGTACTTCCCACTGTCTCGGGGTACCTCCCGCTGTACCTCTCACCCATAGGTCCTGCACTCCCGCCCCACCAGCTGGGCAGGGTCAGGACAAGCACTGCCCTTGGGTAGGCTCTGGTGCTAATGTGATTAAAGTCAAGTTCATTACGTGCGTGAGCGCTTCCTCAGTGCACCTACTGATCTTTACTTGTTCACACACCGGCCGGGCCTGGGGACAGAATCTAATAACTTGCCAGGAATGTGTTCTCTGCAAAGGGGTGGCTCAAAGCCCAGTTCCATAAAGAAAAAGAACCATGAAAAACGGGCAGGAGCAAGCCCATTATTTATAAAGTTTAGGTGCCAAACTGTAGAGACACACCTCCTGGCTTTGTCCTTTAGCTCCCTTCTGGAAAGTTCCTTCCCAGCACAGCGGTGACTGCTCTTGACGGCCAAGGGGGAAGCTGTTCACCTCGAGGAGCTGCCAAACATGCCCTCCTCAGCCCCCACCTCTAACCAGCTCCCCCACTTAGGAAGTATCAGGGTCAACCCTCCGGGCTTCCCCCAAAGCCATCAACAGCCCCCATCACCATTCTCACACTCGTGTGTGTCCTAATAGTGAGCTGTTCTCATGCAGGACAGCGAAGACTGCTGCCTAGTCCACTGCGTTCAGGAGCGAGAAGACAACAGGGTTCGAGGTCCAAGAGATGGGCAGATGCCCACTCGGGAGCCATCCACAGATCACACGTGGCCCAGAGACCCTGCCGAGCTAAGTACCCTGGGGTCTGTCCACCTTGAGACGGAGTTCCCCCGACACTCCAATGCTGGCACCGCTGCCTCAGATGCCTCCCTCCAACCTAGCGTCTTTCTGCAGGCTCAGTCACGGGAGACGAGCATTCTCACCACCACTCACTCACTCATTCAGCACATGTGGATCGCCCGCCTCCCAGGCCAGCCCCACGTGGGGGCAGAACAGCCAGCCCAGCCGCTGCCTGTGAAGGCCTCTGCAGTTGCCAGGAGTTTCTAGAATTTTTTTTTTTTTTTCTAGAATGCAGTACTCCACAAGTCAGCACAGTGATTTGATGAGAGTTTATTAAGAGCTCTATCTTGCATCTCTAGGGCTGCCATAACAGAAGCACCCCAAGTGGGTGGCTTTAAAGAAAAAAAAAAAGAACAGACATTTATTGTCCCACAGTTCAGAGGCTGCGGTCAAATTCTCATTGATTTCACCTTCTAGTCGCTGCGGCGACCCTGGGCATCCTGAGCTTTAGCTGGATCTGTCTCTGCTGTCTGTCTTCTCCTTGTGTGTCTGGGTGCCAACTCTGCACTTTACAACTCAGAAGTGATTAGGTTTAGGGTCCACCCCACACTGGTAAGACCTCATTAACGTAACAACAGAAAACCCCTACTTCCAAACAGGATCACATCCACAGGTACCCAAAAAAGCCCCAATGCCATCCAGTCTATTCCGACTCCTAGTGACCCCACAGACTTTCCGAGGCTGTAATCTTTACAGAAGCAGACTGCCACACCTTTCTCCAGCGCAGCCACTGGTGGTTTCGAACCACCAGCCTTTCGCTCAGCAGTCAATTGCTTTAACCACTACACCACCAGGGGGTTAGAATTGCATTACATATTTTGGAGAACACAATTCAATCCATAGCACAAAGCACGCCGAGGAGCATCTGTAGTGCCAACCTGGCCCTGCCCCACACCTGCCACTGGAAAAGACCCAGCAGAAAGGGCTCGCCCGTGGTCCTGGCAGCCAGGGAGCCCTTTGGAGCTCACTGCCCACTCTCCCTCCATCCCAAAGCTGGCACCTGCACCCTAAATGACACAGCTGTGGGAGAGCTCACCTTGCCACGCCCGGCTCTCCCAGAAGCAGAGAGGCAGGCACACACCACACCGTGCCCTGCTCACTGGGTGCTAGGAGGGCTGACTGCTGTCACACACTGAGCCCCTCACCCTGTCCCTGGGTAAGTGACAGAAGGTCCCACAGGACCCCGCACAGAGCAAGGACCATAGCCGGGCACCACACCCTCAGGGCCTCCCCCAAGCTGAGGGGGAAAGGACAGAACGGACGGTGTTGGCTGTCAGCACAGTGACTTGCCAGACATGGCGCAAGTGCACACACACCAGTCTATGCAAGTACACATATTTACACACACGTCCATGCACACACATGGCTACGTACACACACGTGTCTGTGCAAGGGCACTTGTGTGTGCACACATTTACGCACGCACTCAGGTGTCCATGCACACATATTTATACATGCACCAACATGTTTACGCACATACATGTGTATGTCTTTCTGGGGACAGGGCCCGTCTCTTGCATCAGATCCTTATAGACACACCCAAAGCCACAAAGAAGACAGGCTCAGGAAGGGTTCCCCATGCAACGAGAGTAGGGACAGGACTCAAGGTGGGCTTGGGAAGGAGCCTGGGCCTGGCTCCAGCACATGGGGTGAGGCAGCTGGGGGGGCGATGCTGGTGCTGGGGTACCACTCTCGGTGTGGGGTATAGCTGCAGAGAACATACCAGCCACCACACCCTGTCGAGTATCCACCAGGTGGTGCATCCCACACTCTGCAGCTTCATCCGGGAAGGGGCCCTGCCATCCAGCCTCCTCCTGCAGACGCTCCTTAGGACCAGGTGTGGTCGCTCGTCTAGGGCTGGCCTGCCCCCAAGCGCATGAGCATGATATTGACAACTACACGCACTCACCAAATAACCAGCATGGCCTTCATCACAGGATGAGAACGCCAATCACGATTCCGACGCAGATCGCATGTGTGCCAGTCATGCCAGCCAGAGCTGACCAAGGAGCAAGCCTCAAAGGACAGGTTGGGGGCAGCGTCCTGGCCCGGCTGGGGAACTCATGTCATGTTTGGGATCGCCAGGAAGACATCCTGAGTTGAAAGCAGTCCAAACCCCCGGCAGAGAGGGATTAGTCAGCCAGGCACGCACGGAGGAGAGAGTCCTACAGAGCTTCTACACGGAGATTCACAGGGAACAGGTTAGCACCGTATGCGTTAATTAGTGGGGAAAGGCCAGACAATCGTATTTGGAGTGTCTGGATGGTGCAAACGGTGAACATGTTCGGTTGCTAACCGAAAGGTCTGCGGTTCAAGTCCACCAGAGGCACCTCAGAAGAAAGGCCTGGAAACCTCCTTCAGAACAATCAGCCATTGAAAACCCTATGGAGCACAGTTCTACTCTGATATACACGGGGGCGTCAGGAGGCGGGGTTGACCTGGCAGCAGCTGGTGTAAACTTGTATTTACACCACAGGCTTCAACTTTATAAATATGCAGGGAAGGAAGACTGGAAGGAAACAGCCCCAATGAAGTCAAAGGCAGTATACCCGCCTAGGGGGTAGCCGGTGGCTGCCTGAATGGCGAGGTCTCCTTATGTTTCCTTGTTTGCTAAAAGCGCAGTAAGAGACTCACTGGCTTTAAATCAGGAACAGGAAGCCAGACCCCTTCAGAGCAGAGAGCCACACCCTCAGGCTCTGTAAGAGGGCCCCTTGGTCACTCTGGGGCTCTCCCTCTCCCAGCTCTCTGTGCACGGTCGCTCTGCCATCACAGCCACAAGCCCCGAGCTGTCCAGGCCTTGAGGACAGGGGTGTTTGTTACCGAACCTGGGAAGGTGGGTCCTTGTCTGGTGCACTCAGACTTGTCAATAATCTGGACGCTGGTCTTGGAGAAGGTAATTTCATTGCAACGCACAGAGCAAGGGACCAGGAGGAAACTTCTCAGATCTGACTCCCCAGGGAGCAGGGCTTATATGTGATTTGGGCAGCAAGGTGGCAGCCTCGCAGGTGCACTGGGGAGGGAAAATTCTAGAAGATGGCCAGGAAACAGGAGGTAATGTGGTTCTTATCAGAACTGTCTCTTCAGAACAGGGTCTGGATGATGGTTTTCCTCGTGATACATTCCTCCTGTTGCTGCGTTCTCTACTGAGGTCAATTAGCAGTCACAGCTGGTCCTTCTGTGTGCATGCAGGGCCGGCCCAATCTGGTTTAGGCTGGTTTAAGGACTAACGGAAATTTACCGGCATTCATAGGGTCGGGTTACATGTTCACTGCAGACCAGAGCCAGAGGAAGGGCCAGCAGCCTTCTAGAAGCCCACAAGGTGGTTGCCATCAAGCTGACTCTTGGCGACCCCATGTGTGTCAATGTAGAGCTGTGCTCCACGGGTTTTTGATGGATGATTTTTTGGACACAGATCACCAGGCCTTTCTTCCAAGGCACATCCAGCTGGATGCTCACCTCCAACCTTTCAGTTAGCGACTGAGTGCATTCACCATTGGTAGCACCCAGGAACTCCCACAGGAGCCCAAGAGAGGAGGGTTTCCCCAAAAGGAGAACAGCCCACCCTCCCTGCCAGCCAATGTCCCCTCATGCCCACACTCAGGGACAGTCAGAGAAGGCAGAACAGAGACCAAGAATGACAGTTTTTTTTTTTTTTAATTAAGCCACTTCTGTCTTTTGAGGCCTTAACAACTCCACCCCCGCCCACTGCCGACCCTCCCACACCGTGCCCCAGGCCCTAGCACCCTCCCCGTCCTTCCATCAGCACCCCCCCCCCCGCCAGCCTGGACACCCAGGAATGGTCAGAGAAGGGAGAACCGCCTCCTTCCTGTCAGAAGTCAGGACGTCACTGAGTCTGCCCCTGACCCAACAGCTCCTCAAGGACCATGGCATGGATTCATCTGGATAAGCCAGGTGATTCACTCAATCGGCTGCTGGCAGGGTGATGCAGTGGTTTCCACTAGTCTCTGATGTAAAGGATTCTGTGATGGCACCCTTTAGGCCTCATTCTGCCCTTGGAATTCTCCCAGGATGAATCCCCTGAATGGGATTTTTGGGTCACAGGTGTGAGCATGGTCAAGGCCTTTGGTGCAGGGGCTCGGGACCCTGTGGAAGGCTGGCGTGGAGCAGAGGGAGCCCTGCTCCTGACTTCCCAGGGGGCTTCCAGGGAGGGGTGGATGACTGCCACACCCAGCCCAAGGACAGGCCAGAGTTCTGGGTCCTCTGAGGGTTGACCATGTGCTGACTCATCGCTCACCATGCCGTTACCTCTCAGACGTTGCCTCTGCCCAATCCCTTTGTGGCAGGGCCAGATGTCCACCTGTGCCCAGTGGTGGGAGGCCCCCTCTGTCACACTGCAGGGAGACTCTGGGCCCTCCCTGCCTGACCTCATGGGGCATGGACAGCCCAGGATTAGCACATCACTGCCCACCTGTGTGCGGACCCAGGACGGCTGTGTCCGGCACTGATCCCTTGTGGTGCTCCAGGCCATGGCAGCCTCTCCTGTCACTAAATCACCTTTAATCATTTTCAACGTGTGCTTGGGGGTGAGACACCTGAGCCCCCCATTTTGGAATAAGCCAGCCTTGAGTTCAAACTTGGGGTCTGCCAGTTATTAGCTTTGTGCCTTTGGCAAGTCCTTAACCTCTGAGAACCTCAATTAGCTCACACGCAAAATGGCAGTGATGCCTGTTTGCATCACAGCAGGGCTGCCAGAATTAAAGCACGGGGGGAGCCCTGGTGGCACAGCAGTTAGACCTCGGCTCATCATCACTATCACCACCATCATCATCATCATGACCATCACTACTACCACCATTGTTATCACCATCACCGCCACCATCACCGTAATAATCACCCTCATCACCACTATCACCACCACCACCATCATTATCAACACCATGACCTTGACTATCACCACCAACGCCACCATAATCATCATCATGACCACCATGACCACCATCATCATCATGACCACCATCATCATCATGACCACCATCATCATCAACACCATCACCACCACCACCATCATTATCAACACCATCACCTTGACTATCACCACCACCACCATAATCATCATCATGACCACCATGACCACCATCATCATCACCACCACCATCATCATCATGACCACCATCATCATCATGACCACCATCATGACCACTATCACCACCATCATCATCATGACCATCGTCAGCACTACTACCACCGGCACCATCATCATCGTCATGACCATCATCATCACCACTATCATCATTATTGTCAACACTGCCACCACTATTACCATCATTAGCACCACTATGAACAGCAGCAGCAGCTTCACCACCACCACCACTTCTTCCTCAACATCGTTGTCATCACCACGGCCACTACCATCACCATGATCATCACCATCATCACCACCACCATCATCACCAGCATCATCATCACCATCATTACCCTCACCACCACCACAACCACCACCACCATCACCATCACGGCAGGAACCTGGGATGACAGAGGAACAGGGCCTGGCTCATGGTCCACCACTAAGTGTGTGCAGGGGTTGGGACCAGAGCCCAGGAGTGCAGACTCCCAGGCTGGAGCACCCCTGTGGCACCACAGTGCCCTGGGGAAGCTAGGGTGGTGCCAGGTCCAGGTCCTTCTAAGTCCGTCTTCCCACTGCTCCCACCACTGCAGCTCCAGACCCACAGCTGGATTAATCAAAGCATCACAGAATCTGCAGCAAAATGCACAGCAAGCTAACCAAGGACCCACCCGGGTGACAACACACCCTGCCTCACAGAATGACTCCAGAGACACAGAAGGTCCTCAGACACACCTAATGGGTCAGGGTGCTATTGTTTTTCTAAAACAAATGCATGTGGTACCTGAGACTTAAACACGGCTCAAAGGTGCCAAAAATTCAAGGTGGATTCAGTAGAGGACGTGGAACCAGGGATATCATTGCTGATGTCAGATGGATCCTGACTGAAAGCAGAGAATACCAGAAAGATGTTTACCTGTGTCTTATTGACTATGCAAAGGCATTTGACTGTGTGGATCCTAACAAATTACAGACAACATCGCGATAAATGGGAATGCCGGAACACTTAATCGTGCTCGTGAAGAACCTATACGTAGACCAAGAGGCAGTTACTCAGACAGAACAAGGGGATATCGTGTGGTTTAAAGTCAGAAAAGGTGTGCATCAGGGCTGGATCCTTTCATTATATTTATTCAATCCGTATGCTGAGCAAATAATCCGGGAAGCTGGACTATATGAAGAAAGGGGGGGCATCAGGATTGGAGGAAGACTCATTAACAACCTGCGTTATGCAGATGACACAACCTTGCTTGCTGAAAGTGAAGGCTGCTTGAAGCACTTACTGAAGATCAAAGATCACAGCCTTCAGTATAGATTATACGTCAACATAAGAAAACAAAAATCCTCACAACTGGACTATAAGCAACATCATGATAAATGGAGAAACGACTGAAGTTGTCAAGGATTTCATTTTACTTGGATCCACAGTCAACAGCCATGGAAGTAGCAGTCAAGAAATCAAAAGACGCATTGCATTGGGCAGATCTGCTGCAAAAGACCTCTTCAAAGTGTTGAAAAGTAAGGATGTCACCTTGAAGACTAAGGTGCACCTGACCCAAGCCATGGTATTTTCAATCGCATCATATGCATGTGAAAGCTGGACAATGAATGAGGAAGACTGAAGAAGAATAGATGCCTTTGAATTGTGGTGTTGGAGAAGAATATTGAATACACCATGGACTGCCAAAAGAATGAACAAATCTGTCTTGGAAGAAGTGCGGCCAGAATGCTCCTCAGAAGCAAGGATGGCGAGACTTTGTCTCACATATTTTGGACATGTTATCAGGAGGGATCAGTCCCTGGAGAAGGGCATTATGCTTGGTAAAGTAGAGGGTCAGCGCAAAAGAATAAGACCGTCAGGGAGATGGGTTGACACAGTGGCTGCAAAATGGGCTCAAGTGTAACGTTTATTGTGAGGATGGCACAGAACCAAGCAGTGTTTTGTTCTGTTCTACACATAAGGTCACTATGAGTCGGAACCGACTCGACAGCACCTAACAACAACAACAAAGTCGGCATTTTCTGGAGCCAAAAGGAGACACTGACAAGCTGTGTGGTCTTGGCAAGGCACTGCCGCTTATGAGCCTCAATTCCTTCATGTCCAGTCCTGTCCACATGATGTTAGGCATCTCTGTTATCAAACCAAAACTGGTGAGTATCACAGTGGCCAAGGAGATGTTTGGAAGACCGGGCACCATGAACCCACACAGACCATGTCTCATGGGCAGCACTGGTCTAACCGCCTCCCCGGGCTTAATCCCCAAGTCCTATGAGGAGAGAACGCTACGGCTAGGCCCAACTCACAGAGGTAAACTGAGGCACCAAGGGGTTGAGTGACTTGGTCAAGGACACAGAACTACTACGTAGTGACCTTGGACCTCTGACCCCAGAGCCTCCCTTACATAAAGCTGCACCCCTGCCTGGGGCCCAGTTGGGTCATGAGGTCAAACACTCCTCCTGTGCCTGCTCTGTGGGGTCCATGCGTGACTCACAGCCCCCCTCCACCATGTGTAATTATGTGCTTCAGCCCTCGATGACACGCAGCCCCTGGCCCAGTACTGACACACGTCACTTGGTTTGCTGGGGTGGCCCTCCCTTGGGGTGCAGGTCTCCCTACAATGCCCCCTGTCCCAGAGCCTCTAGCACGCTCTGGTCTCCATTAGCACACAGTGTGCCCTTTCATCGTCATGTCTGTTCTGCTCTCTGCCTGCCCACGCCGGGGTGCAGGCTGGGCGGCTTTTCCCAGGTGGGATCCCCAGCCCCAGCATCCCACCTGACACATCACAGGTACATGGTTTGATAGCTGAGATGCCAGGAGAAAAGGAGACAATTGTCCCGCAAGTCACCCCTCCCAGGCCAGGAGACACCACACCCAACTCTTCCACTGGCCTGGCAAGGGGTCCTCATGACAATGGCAGGAGAGGCAAGCCCTCTTTGAAGAACATTCACCCAACAGACCCAGAGGTAAGGCGGAAGGCGGGGCCCTGCAGGGCCAGCAGCCTGGGGAGATGCTGGGCCAGCGACCAGATGCCCTTTCCCCTGGAGACTCACCCTGCAAGGTCAGGGCTGACAGACCCACTGAACACCATCCCAGCACACTGGGGTTCACACTGTGTCCCCCAAAACGACATCTTTCAGTCTTAACCCCCAGGAACTGTGAACGTATTTGGGAACAGGGTCTGTGCAGATGTGATTGGTTAAGGTGACTCATTCAGAAGGAGGTGGCCCTAAACCCAAGCACTGGTGTCCTTACCAGGGAGAACAGGTCCAGGCGCAGAGGGGAAGGCGGGCCATGGGAAGAGGCAGGCAGAGAGTGGAGGGACACCAAGATTCCGGGGACCATCAGAAGCCGGGAGAGAGGTATGGAAGAGACTGTCCCTCACAGCCTCCAGAAGGAGCCAAGCCTGCCAATATGTTGATTTTGCACCTCTGGACTCCAGGACTATGCAAGAATGCGTTTCTGTTGATTTCCCAAAAGAGACACCCAGTCTCCTCACGCCTTCTCCCAAAAATGTCCCAAAGCAGGAGACCAGGTACTCGGGTCCCCCCTCCCCAGCACACCCATCAAGGGAGGTGTAGGGAGTGGAGCAGCAGTGCAATGGCCACGCTAACAACAGGCCCGTGCTGGCAGGAGCTCCAGGCTGCATGTCCCCCCATAGGGAGTGAGTGTCTCCCCCTCCTTTCAGCTCCCCAGGCAGGGGCGGCCTCCAGCTGCTGAGATGGAGGTGGCGTCAGGACAAATGCAACATCTAGGCTTACACGAAAGCTGTCTTTTAGGGAGCCAAACCTCCTCCCCAACCCACCCCGATTTCAAAACCACCAAGAAAATGAAGAGGCCAGCACACCTTGTTGTCACGGCTTTGGTGAGATCCCTGTGCTATGTATGGCAAGGGCCTGTGGCCAGAGCCCCTGTCTCCCAGCCAGGACTCCAGGGAGGGTGTGGGAGGCCCAGGGCCAGTGTCCACACCCACCTCTGCCACCTGTGCCACCAAAGCCCTTGGTGCTGGCAAGGGCTTCCCTCCTGGGGACCAGCCTCTGCCTAGCCCTCGCACCCCTGCTTCAGTGCCCAGGCTACCATCACCTCTGCCACCCCCCAGGCCACAGGGGGCTCCTCAGTGAGCTGGAACGCAGGATGCAGTAGTCGCCTGTCAACATTCCTTAGGCAGCCTGAGATCCAGGCCAGCGCCCCAGTGGGAGATGAACACCAGAGACACCTGGGCCTGCCCCTGGGGCGTCCCTCTCCCAAGAGCCATCATCTCCTGCCTTCTGGCCCCGTGGTCCAGCTCTGCCTGGCAGATGTCTAATAGATGGATGACTCTGTGCCAGGTGGGTGACACCATGTGGGTGGCACAGCTTCCAGCGGCTGCTCAGGCCTCCCTGAAGGACAGAAGGCAAGTGGCCTACAGGCGGCAGAGGCCAGGGTGGCAGAGCTCAGAGGGGAGTGTAAGGCACCTGCCTCTGTGAGCCTCCAGGGCTGTGCATGCCAGCCATCATACATGGACACCAGAACCTAACCTGGGCTTTGGGGGTCCCTGCTCGGAACTGAGACGCGGGTAACCGTAAGCAGATGGGAAGGAAGTGGGCCAGGCTATGGGCTATTTTTTAACAGAACCACCACCTACCACCCTCGGAGGCCTTGGGAGCCATCAACCCTCTAGTCCAGGGAGATCCCTTTTAGTCTACACGTCTCAACAACCCCCACCCTCCCGTGAAGCTGAGAAACTGACCATCTTCCGGGCACTCGGGCTGTCTGCAAACTGCAAGTATTTGGCCAAGCAGTCCCTCAGAGCCATCTGGCTCCCAGGTCTGGGCTCTACCAGCCATTCCTTGAGCCGGTGCCCCAGGGCCCAGCCATGGCCAGTCTGCGCAAGGCATCCCATACACATACCCAGAGAGACCCCACGTGAAGGAGGTGGGCCCAGCCACCTCATCGAAGCTCCACATTGGAGACAGGCCCCTGCAGCCACCGTCATCCTGACCAGCAGCGTCATCACCCCAATCCATAGCCAATGGATGGTTGACAAGTGCCATGTCCACTCAGTGGGGAAAGAAGTCTCTTCAACAGACGGAGCTGGGACCTTGGGAGCTTCCATGCACACTATGACATGGATGGATCAGAAACGTTGTGGGAGCAGCCAGGCACAAAGGGCCCCAGGGTGTATGGCTCCAACTATGAAATGCCCAGGACAGACAAGTCCAAGGAGCCAGGGAGGAGTTAGTGGTTGCCAGGGCCTGAAGGGGGTAGGCTGCGGAATGACTGCTGATGGGGTGGGGTCTCCTGCTAAGGTGATGAAAATGCTCTGCGACTATACGGAGCTGGTGGCTGCACAGCCCTGAGAGTGGAACAAACGCCACTGAACTATTTACTTTAAAATGGTGAACTTTGCGTTCTGTGAATTTCACGACAATTTAAGAAAAAGTTCCAAATACAAGTCTAGTAGACATCCACAATCAGGTAGGTAAGACCTGCATTATACGTAATACCTGTAATATCTGCATTATAGGAGAGATATGAGATGTAAGGACCCATCGGCTGCCCGAGCAGACACGCCACAGCAAAGGGAAGGGAAACGGTTTTCAGGGTGCAGGACTCAGCTCCAGAGTGCATGAAACTGAAATGCAACTACTTGGGAACCCCGTGTCCCCACCTGTGGGCTTAGGGGGTGCAGAGGACTGAGGACACTGGTGACGAGGGTTTGGGGACTTGGCCGCTCATGCACACTGGGTAGGAGGCTCCAGGAGGCAACAGTTACTGACCACTGTGTCCTGCAGGTGTGCCTGCTGACGGTGAGAAGACAGGTGGACAAGGTGGTTCCTCCACACGTCTGGCAAGAACAAGGGAGTCCAAGCGGCCTACCTGCCCAGCAACAAGGGATTCATTAAATCAAGACATCCAGACAGCGGAATATTATGCAGCTGAGAAAACACATGGGGATGCTCTGAGCTGCTGGAGAAAGTACCTCAAGAAACAGCGCCACAGGAGCAAAGCACAGGAAGGCTGTGTGCTAGGTCGGCTGTGAGCATGGGGGCGGGGTATAACTAGAACAATCCGGAGGGGACACGGCTTGTGTTTGGGAGGAGAGCTGGGATGCTGGGGGGCCTGAGTGGGAAATGCCACAAGATACTGTTCTGAACCTTGTAAATTCTATGCAATATAAATGTATTACCTATCTTATACACACACACACACACACACACACATATATTGTTGTTGTAACCAGCACAGTAACTAGCCTGGGGGCTGTTTAGCTGTAACAACACGATGCCTCAAAAGGCGCCAGGCGTGGGCATACTCGGCCCATCTGTCCACTGTGGTTTTACCACAATCTGGGGCCATGGCAGAAAAAGGCCACCCCAAGAAAGGCAACATCCAGCAACAGAGTCGTTCAACAAAGAGTGGTCAGCACCCCTGCAGCCAGGTAGGAGTCCCTGGTCCACATCCTGGGCTCCTGGCAACGCCTCTCAAGAGCCGTGGTTCTCAGCCAGGGGGATGGTGCCCCAGGGGACACCTAGCCGTGTCTGAGGACACGTTTGGTTGTCACAACCAAGAGGGGTTCTACTGGCATCTAGTGGGTAGAAGCCAGGGATGCCAAACACTGAATGGAAGAGCACAGGCGTGGGGGTTCCCCAGAACGTGAACTAGCTGGAAGAAGGGAGGGGGGGCACAGACACCCCATGCCCGCAGGCCCAGTTGGTGCAGCAGCAATGGGCAGTGCCCAGAGAGATGCGGCAGCAGATGGAGCGAGCTGAACCCCGGATGGAGCTGAAGCAGGCGGGGCAAAGCCCCCCCTTTCCCAGCGAGATGGTGCCATCACAGGTGGTTTACAAGGAAAATAAAGTCGCTTGAAGACTATGTTATCACTTCAAGAGAAAAGCTATAAAATCAAACGCTGAGATCTCAGATAGGCCTTGCTATATTTCACAAAATGTATATTGTAAAGCGTGGCCCCGGAGAACACAGCAACCCTGCTCACTGCCTCCTGTCAAGATCCCCATGCCCACGAACCCCAGGGCACCCTGGGGAGCCCCAGAGCATCCTGGGCAGATTTGCAAGTCTGTTCTCAACTACTCTCTGAAGCCAGCTCATCACTGTCTTCACAACTCGCTCACGCCTCACATCAGAGCCCAGCCCAGATCCAGGACTCCTGGTCCAGCACGCTGCCCAACTCATGACCGCACACCATTCGTAAATTACGCCTTCTATGAAGACTTACTGAGCCTTATGGTGTCCCAGGAGTTCCAGGTGGTGCAAACAGTTAAGGTGCTCAGCTACTAACAGAAAGACTGGAGGTTAGAGTCTACCTAGAGGCACCTCAGAAGAAAGGCCTGGCAATCTACTTCTGAAAAATCAGTCATGGAAAACCCTGTGGAGCACAGCTCTCCTCTGACACACGTGGAGTCACCGTGAGTTGGAGGCAACGCAACTGGCTGCTTACTATGCCCCAGGCACTACGACTGAAGATAAGGGGTGATAAGGTGGGGCACAGGGCATTTTATGGGCAGGAAAACCATTGTGCCTGATACTAAGGGGGGACACGTGACACGGTGCCTTTGTCAAAGCCTACAGGCCTGAACAGGGCAGAGTGACCCTAATGTGAAACATGGACTTTAGTCAGTAACAATGGGTCAATGGCAATTCCTCCCTTCTAACAAACAGACCACAGAGACACAAGATGTTAATAACAGAAACTGTGCAGGCGGGAGGGGCACGTGTGGGAACTCTGTACGTACTGTGCAATTTTTCTGTAAACCTAGAACTGTGACAAAAGATAAAATCTCTTAATTTAAAAAAGTGATATAAAAGCCTACCACACCTAACACCACCACCGTCCTGGGCCTTTGAAACGACTGAACATGGGCCTTTTCAAGAACAAAACCGGTCCGCTGTTGGCTTACCACAACATCATCCCGGAGCCCGCAGCAGCCCCTGGCCTGCAGAGATCCGAGGCACCAGGGGTGTCAAGGGGTGTCAGCCCCTCCAAACAACCCGGCACCTTGCAGGCCACAGAAAGGAGTGCTCGGTCCCCTCTCCCGATGACCATTCCCCTCCTCCGCTCCCCCGGCCTCTCTGGGTACTTTATCTGAGTAACTTTCAGGCAAAGGGTGTTTCCGCAACAAGCTGAAAACAATTACTGGTACGCCTCCCCTAATTCCTACAGGTGAGCTGAGCTCTGAAATCCCTTGTGTTCTCTCCCTTGTTAAACCTGTTAAAATTCAGACGCCACTTCCAAGACATGTTTCAAAAGCTCCGGGACATGCCTCCTGGACAGCAAAGTTAAGATTTAAACGGTAATACGGCTAATTCCCCGGCAATGGCGCTTACAGAGAGCCGAGGGGGAGGTACCGAAGGTCCTGCCCAAACCGCACCAAAACCTGCGTTGTCATCCTTGGCGACTTCTGTGCATGATCTCGCCACTTAATGAGGGTACAGGATCTCATGCAGTGGAAGTTTTAATTTATTCTGCTTGTAATTCAGATGTAGTTAGAGACGATCTGAGTTCTTAAGGTATCAGAGCATCATAAAACGGCAACGTGGCTCTGCAAAGACACTGATTACATAGCACCCAGGGATTTCAGAGCTGCTGCAGACAGGCCCAAAATGCACACTGCACCCCCAAAACCGGACATGGAAAACGAAGCCAGAGGAAGAACTGAAGAAGAGGAAGAATACGGAATATACCATTGACTGCTAGAAATAAGAACCAATCAGTCTTAGAAGTAACAGAGCCGGAATGCTCCTCAGAAGGGAGAATGGTGAGGCTTTTGGCTTGCTTACTTTCGACACGTCATCAGCAAAGACCAATCACTAAAAAAGGACATCATGGTTGATAACGTAGAGGGTCAGAGAAAATGAGGGAAACCCTTCATGAGATAGACTGACCCAACTGCCACAACAATGGGCTCTAACATACCAACGATCATGAAGATGGTACAGGACCAGGCAATGTTTTGTTCTGTTGTTCAAAAGGTCACCACAAGTCGGAGCTGACTCAGTAGCACCTAACAACAACAATAAAACAACAACCTCCCAAAACAGCATGGGGCAGGTCCGTCCCTGGGCCGGCCGCTGCTGTCCTGAGTGGGTCCCATGCACATGTGAGTCCTGTGACTTCTCCACGCTGGCTCACCCAGGGAACACTGGGAGGGGCTCGATGCTCCCACACAACCCACTTGGCTTGGACTGGAGACCAGACTCGGGCTCCATCTCACAGCGAGGCTCTGTGCTGTTGGCAGTGTGTGTTAATGTATCTCACAGCGTACCTCTTTCCTCAGCCTCTCTACATGACAAGAACACACACCCAGTTGTCAGCTGCCTTCACTCCTGGCATGTTCCAGCTGGATCTGATGGGGTGAGATTGCACCCACCAGGGGAGGCAGAGAGGAACCTCTGGGGGCCTAGGATTTGGAAAACAGGCACACCCTGAAGTCAGAGCAGGCTGGGTGGTAGTGGCAGCATCTCCCCGAAGGCCCCTTGGTCATATTTCAAAACCCCAAAAAGGTGTAAGGAAAACTCCAGCCCTGCAAACTGCAGGCTCCATGCGGGAGTGTGGGTTGCCACTTGGAGTGATGCTTAAGGCCCCAGCTGCAGAGTGAAACACAGAACTCTCAAAATTGCCAGGCCTGGGTCTCTGGAAACAATTTCCCGAGTCACCCGGCAGGGCTGTGCTTGACCAATGTGGGTGGATTCTGCTCATCTCCTGAGCCCCTCCCCAGCACGTGGGGCTTGCAGCCCTAAGGGAGACATCAGGGCCCTGGAAGCCAAGAATGCGGCACGGACCTGGGCAGTCAGAGGTCTCCTCTGGGCAGACAGATGTGCACTCAGAAGACAGGCCCAATGTCTTCTCCAGCCCAGCCATCCATACCCCTTCACTCTGGGGACCAGCAAAGGGCACGCGCAAAGGCCCTGAACTCAAGAAAGTCAGCTCCCCACCTTGAGGGCAGGTAGAGGGCAGCCCCCAACTCAACCCAGGGCACAGAGACACCTGGCCAGTCCAGTTCCACAGCAGGAAGTCCTCCCGACTCTCGACCTCCCCTCCACCCAGCGTGAGGCCAGGAGGTCACGCCTAGGCTGTGGTCCCGTGCCTGGTCGCTACCAGGTAGCCCCCCACCCTCCACTGCCCTGGCGCAGAACTCTCCTCCCCCCTGTCTCACCCGTACCCGCCTGCACCCAGTCTCCCCTCCCTAAGCCTGCAGATACACCTCTCCAAATGCCAGGCCTGCCTCAGAGCCTTCCAGACACCTCCCTCCCCACCCCCGGCGGCGAGGTCATACTTGGGGGCGGGTACTGACGGGCATGCCTAACCACATCAAGGTGGGGGATCTGATGCACAAGAGTGGGAGGAATAGGAAGCAGAAAGCCTAGGGGGATGGGATGTGAAGCCCAGGCCCGTCCTTCTCCCCAAGCCTCTGGCACTAACCGTGGTCTCCCCATTCCCTTCTAGAAGATTTACCGTGAAAACAGGTACCCCTTTCTCTTTACCGCTCCCTACCCTGCCCAGCAATGTCGGGGCATCAGATGCAGAAACACGAGCTGGGTTCTGCTCGAGTCAGCAGGCCACAATGTTACCGGGAGATAGAAGGGCCCGAGTTTTCACTAACACGAGCAGTCACGTTGAGAATAAGTCAGGAACAAGAAGAATACACACAACAGCACATTTTAAATAACATACCAGGTGACCGTTCAATTGGCAACAGCCTGTTCCAATTGGAAACAAAAATGCCTTGGAGGGGACAAGGCAAAGTTTTAAACCGTTTTAACAATTTTCAAATGAAAAAAATTAAAAAATAAATAAATGGAGGTTAGCTGGCCGATTGCCAAAGGCACAGCCCTGGCCCGGGGTATATGGTGGTACCGGAGGCCAGCTTGGCCAGCAGACACAACCCTGAGGGTCATCAGGATTATCACTTCAGCAGGGCACAGAGCCTCAGACGCAGGACACTAAGGGCTGCGATTTCTGGTGAGGAAGACAGGCACCTGAGAGGACGGGGACTGGGCCAGTAGGGGCTTGAACACAGAGCTCTGAGGTGTGCAGGTCAGATGCCCCACTCCACGGGCTGCAAGCCTTGGCCAACGGCAGTGGAATCAAGGTGCCCAGCAGCCAGGCAGATAGAGAGCCTGCCTGGGGCAGAGGGTGGCGGGGGGCTGGAGACCTGCCAAGTCTGCCCACCAGGCCAGTGGCCACTTCAATAGGGCAGGTGGAGTTCAGAAAGACACCAGGGCCCCCAGTGGTCATGTGGCAGCTGCAGCTCCCTCCCTCGGGGCACAGGGTCATCGAGGGCACTGACTAAGGAGTCACTGGAATGTATCCAGTCTCAGCCCCCCACACTGAGGCTGCGGTGCATTCATGGCCACCCCCACTTGTCCATTTCAGAGTCCGATCCCTCGCCATCTCTCCCCCTGTGCCAGGGTCTCCTCACCCCCATCCATCTGTCCTGGTCACCACGCTGTGCCTCGGCCCGGCCTATGCAGCTCTCCAGAGCCCTGCTCCATGGTCCCGGACTCCCTACACCGCCGCCCCCACTGATTCCGCCCTGCTCTGCCTCCTCCCTGTAGCCGGCCCTCCATAGGTTCCCAGCCAGTGTCTGTGAACAGACACGGCATTCCCAAACTTGGTGACGTGGTGGCATATCACCATTTTACCCCATCCGTGCAGGCTTACACTTACAAAGGGACTTTCCATCACCCTGTAAGTGGACAGCCAGCACCATTTGCCATAAACAGGAGGCAACCATAAAAATAAATACACACCGTCAGAATGAGGAACACCATCTGTGGTCCGAACAAAGTCATCCTGGGTGCCAATGGCAGAGCACGCCCCTGCTTTGGGAAGTACAGGATTTATGGAGGAAGGAATGTAAAGAATTCCTTAGGCTGCCCAGCCCACTCCTGGTCTCCAAGGGAAACCAGCTCTGGCTCTGAGATCTGTGCCTCCCGTCCTCCCATCTGGGCGTCCGATCTCCCCTCCACACGCTGACAGAGCCCCCTCCCTTCCAGGCCCTCCTAGAGGCAGAGGGAGACGTCCTGGTTCCCAGGGAGGCTACAACCACCACCGCACACTGGGAGGCTCATGAGACATTTATTCTCTCGCAGTTCTGGAAGCTAGAGTCTGAGTTCAGGGTGTCGGCAAGGCTTCGCTCCCTCTGAGGCTGAGGGAGAACCATCACCCTGGGTGTTCCTTGGCTTGTAGACACACCCTTCCAATCTCTGCCTCTGTCATCACACGAGGTTCTCCCGGGGATCTCTGTGTCTGTGGCCTGTCCCCTTCTGATGAGGACACCAGTCACACTGGGTTACAGGTCCACCAGCCCCAGTGTGACCTCATCCTAACGCATCTTCATCACATCTATAAAGACCCTATTTCCAAATAAGGTAGTGTTCTGAGGTTCTAGGTGGACTTGGATTTCTGGGGGCACCATCCAGCCCACAAGAATGAACAAATTAGTGTCAGAAGAAACACAACCAGAATGCTCACTGGAAGCAAGGATAGCAAGACTCTGGCTCGCTTACTTTGGATACCTCATCAGGAAAAACCCATTGCTAGAAAAAGGCATCACGGTTGGTAAAACGGAAGCTCAGTGAAAATGAGGGAAAACCCTCATGAGATGGATTGGCACAAAAGATGTAACAATGGGCTCAAAAATACCAATAACTATGATGATGGAGCAGGACCAGGCATCAAGGTCGCCACGAGTCAGGCCAGCTGGATGCCAAGTAAGGACATTCAATCCAGGAGAGAGGGAGATGAATTAGGCCCAGTCCTCCCTGTAAGCACCCTTCTCTGAGTCCTGATACACACATGTACAGATCAAACACATCACACATACCACCCACAGAGCCCTGACATGCACACACACACGCACATCACACATACCACACACACAGAGCCCTGACACACACACACACACCACACACCACACACACAGAGCCCTGACACACACACACATCACACACACACAGAGCCCTGACACACACACACATCACACACACCACGGGGCCCTGACACACACACGTCACACACAAAGCCTGGACACACATACATGCATACATCACACACACCACACACAGAGCCCTGACACACACACACCACACACAGAGCCCTGACACACACACATACCACATCACACACACCACACACAGAGCCCTGACACACACACGTGCCAGACACAGAGCCCTGGCACACACACACACGCACACGTCACACACACCATACACACCACACACAGGGCCGACACACACACATCACACATACCACACACAGACCCCTGACACACACACATCACACACACCACACACAGACCCCTGCACACACACATGCACACATCACACACACCACACACAGAGCCCTGACACACACACACATCACACACGGAGCCCCTGGCACACACACACAGGGTCCCGACACACACATGCACCCATCACACACATCAAACACAGAGCTCTGACACACACACATACAGAGTCCCGACACACATGGGCACACATCACGCACACCACACATAGAGCCCTGACAAACACCATGCATCCACACACGCACATACGCACACACCACACACATGGACCACCGACACACACACCACACAGCACAGTGTGCTGACACACACACATGCACGCACATACCACACAAACCACACACAGGGAGCCCTGACACACAAACAAGCATGTGATGCGTGCACACAAGTACGGTTTGACCTCCGTGGCACGTGTTCCCTCCCTTGTCTGTATGCAGCGGAGCCAGCCCTGGGGCATACACTCAAGCTCTTGGAAGCACTTACACCCATGGGACCCCACAGCAGCCACCGTCCTGCGGTGCCACCAGCCCCTTGGGCATGGACCACTCTGTTCCCTGTGCCTTTCCCAGCATGCTGCCTGGCATACAGCAGGCACTCAATGCATGCACATTGGCTCGTGGAGGCTGGCGTGTCTGTCAAGGTTGTCACCACGGCAACCGCCCCGCGGAGCAGAGTCTTCACTGGGAGGTGCTCCTTGGGGATGGGCGGGTTATGAAGACGGATTTTACGGTTCTGCGAAGCCCAGAGTTATTTATAAGCAGGGTCTCGGTCCTGTTCCCAGCGAAGCGGATCACAGGGCCTGCTTGGCTGGCTTGGTAATCGGAGGAGAATGGTAATTGGCTAATAAAGTCTGCCTTCTCCAAGGCACAAGCTGATTTTGAAAAAAATGTGTACTTTAAGGCTGTGTAACCTCTTCTAAATATACCCGGGGCACAGCGCACAGGGACAAGGCCGGCTCACCATGGAACCAGCTCTGGGATGGGCACTTCGGGCCATCCCCCAGGGCCCAACTTCCCCCGGGAAGCCTCACAGAGTACCCTGGGTCCACCTGAGCCTGGCCTGCCCCCGTCGAGAAAGAGGCTGGGGTGGCTCGGGCAGGAGGCAGGCCTGAGAGCGAGGACAGTTTACTTACCGCAATGCACAGCGAGCTTCAGACCAGACCAGACCAGTACACAGTTCCTGGTACCTACACATCCTTCAGGAATATTTGCTGCGCATGAAAAAGTGCTCCAGACGAGGCCCTGAAGAGGCTGGGGTTCCTTCGCCTGCACTGAAGCCAGCGCATTGCAGGCCTGGTGGCTACCCTGGTGCACCCTCCACACTAACCCTCCCGGAGATGGTGCCTGTCTGCAGAGTGGCGGGGCTTCCCGTGAAACACCCCCAAGTCCAGAGAGAAGGGGACACCTGTCCACATCATCTCTTCACCTGACAGAGCCAGCCTCCAGGTTCTAAGGAGAATTACCCGCAAAGAATGATACATGATGTGCATATGCCACTAGACAAAAGGGAAAAACAAAAGACAATCACCACTGTTAGCCCACGTTGCAATGTCTGGTAGTGGCCTTGCCAGGGCACCAACCGAGGCTCGGCACCGTGACCCCTCTGGGCCAGGATGTGACACCTGCTGGGGCATCCGGGTGGCGCTGGCCCCTGAGCATGGGCTGACACGCGTGTGGTCGAGATGCCAAGAAACTAACTGTTGCTCAGCCCCAAGCCACGCCCAGGGGCCTCGGCTTACACACCTCTCCCAAGCGCAAGGTGGAGCAGTGTGAGCTGAGATCGGGTCCTCGTCCGTCTGGAGAGGGGCCATGGGCCAGAGAGGTGCTTCAGGCTCCTGTGAGCAGGAAGGGGCCAGGCGTGCGGGAGCTTCCTCTCCAGTGCCTTGCGTCCCCCTGTTGACAGAGGGCCTTTATGCTCACAGGAAGGTCTGGAAGTCACATGAGTATCACCAAGTCACAGAGCCAAGCATGGCAGAGGGGCACAGGGCTGCTTTAGACACCGTGGAAGGGGAAACCGAGTCAGCTCCTAGATGCCCACCTGGGCTGCTCCTTGGGCACCTTAGGTAGCCCACTGAGAGACCCTCGAGGGAAGAAATGGGGTGGTCTGGCAAAGGAGGCTTCTCTCAAGACCCCTTCCTCCCCACCCCAAGAGGGTGTGCATTCATCCCCAGACGCTGTGCCCACACCGCAATGCCTCTACTGTCCGGGCGACAATGCCGAGCCCGGCACCTGGAAGGTCCCTGCCGGGAAATCGCAGGGGTTAAGAGCAGTGCCCTGCACACCCCAGGCCCTCGCTGCCAGCAGGTTAGCCTGCCCCCCAGGCCACAGCGGCCTGGGCGGCCCCAGTCAGCAGCCAGCTGCTCCCAGCACTTAGTAACCAGTGAACCCTGAAGGAGCAGGTGGCCTCCTAGCTCTCCTCTGGGACCCCTGGCCACTAAGAGGCGACGATGGGACACTGGATGCCTCACCCTAGCGAGAGGGCCTCCACACACATTAGGGCCACTAGGATGTCCCCTAGCCCCTCAGCCCCACCAGCTATGGGCACCCACACCTGCTTCCAGGTCTTTCCTGGGCCACCTCCTCCTTGAACAGGCCCTGAGCCCCCAAACTGGCCCAGGACCCCAAGGGGACCTACATGGTGCTGGCTTGTCTGGCAGCCCTTCCCTCTTCTGCTGGTATGGGCTCAGCTAACAGGAGGAACCCCTCCAGCTCTGCCCAGATGGTTCTGAAAGGGCCGCCAATCTCAAGGCCTGTTCAGAGCAGCACACGACACAGGAGGCCAGTTGGAGCCCTTGGGAGAGAGGCCCTGTCCCTTCCTATGGACTCATCACCACACCAGTACACAGAGCCCCAGAAACAGCTGGGGACCACAGTGAGGCCCCCAGGCTGGGAGAGTCCGATCAGGAATGAAGCCGGCACCTCAGAGGGCAGGGAGCAAAGGAGGGACTTGGGCACCATCCGTGAGCACCTGGATCCTGCCCCCAAAACCAAACCCACTGCCGTTGAGTCCATTCCAAGTCATGGCGCCCCCATGTGTTGCAAAATAGAACTGTGCTCCATAAGGTTTTCAAGGCTGTGAACCCTCAGAAACAGATGAGGCATCTCTGAGAAGATTCTAACCTCCAACCTTTTAAATAGTAGCCAAGAGCAAACCATCTGTGCCAACCAGGGGCCTTTCAGGTCCTGCTACACTTGACACTATTTTAGCTAACCTCCTCTTTTGCTTCAGCTACTTTGGGTTGGGGGCCTGCCGTTGTACCGGGAGCCCACCTCCAACCAATCCTTTCTGACGTGACATGGAGGTTGTCTGCCCACGTGGGTTACCTCTTGTAGCACAAACTGATAGTCATAGCCACCATGTAATCAAGTAACCCTCAAGACAGCTTTAACCTCTAATACCCTTCCCAGTCCCAAGGAGGAGACAGAGGGTCTCAGAGGCCCAGTGACTTCCATAACAGCAAGCTGTAATCTGGTTTCCTGAGTCCAAAAGCCACTGCATAAGCATGTGTAACTGCGGGGCCCCACACAGAATCCACAAGGCAGACCCCGTGACATGCAGCAAGGGTTGGGTGTGCCCTGAGCTGGGTGGTGTCTACACTGCCGTCTCACCAGGAAATCCACCCAGAGGAAGAAATGCGGGCCTGCCTTCTCAGCGCAACCCGACCACCTGCCAACCCCCGGGGAACACTCACCCCGTCTGTGCGAACGTGGCGCCCGCCTTTCCTCCTGGAGGCACAATGCTGCTCCAACTGGGGAAGCTTTTGGTGCAGGCCCGGCCTGCAGCAACATACGGGGACTGTCTCGGCTCCCTAGTGCTGCCGGGACACACGTACCACAGGTGGGTGGGCTTGAAAGAGCAGAAGGTACCCTCTCACAGTGCTGGAGGCTGGGAGGCCCAGGCAGTCCGTAGGCTCCCAGTCAGTAGACCCAGGCGTCCCCGTAATTTGTGGATAAGTCTGCTCCCATCATCCCCTGGCATCTCTCCCTGTGTCCCTGTCACTGTGCCCTGCTATTAAGACACTACTCAGAAGGGATTAGGGTTAGGACCCACCCTACTCCAGCATGACTTCAACATCACAAGAAGAAACTCTGATTCCAAACAAGGCCACGTTCACAGGCACAGGGATTGGGACGTCCACATACGTTTCTGGGGGCACAGCTCCATCCACAGCAAGGATGGAGCAGAGCAGCAAGCACAGAGAGCCTGAACATGGGTGGTCTCACCCCTTGTCCTCCAGGCTCAAAAGGCCACAGGGACAGGGTAGTGGCCAGATGCAGTCAGGATAAAAAGAAGCACTTCCAAGAAGGAGGGCTGCTCAGCAGTATAACAGCACTGGGGTCACCGGGGTCAAAACTGCCAAAAGTCCACACACTAAACCACACCCGCGGACTACCAACAGTCACGTTATCCACAAAGGCACAACTATGTCGTTTACATGACATATTTCATACTCTTCGTATGCATTTTTCACATTTTAAATACACATCATTGTTGTTAGCTTTTGTCAAGTTGATCCCAATTTATGGCAACTCCACGTGTGCAGGGTAGAACTGTCCCATCGGGTTTTCGACAGCTGTGAACTTCAGAAGTAGATTGCCAGGTCTTTTTTCTGAGGCACCTCTGGGTGCATTCGAACCACCAACCTTTCTGCTAATAGTGGTGCACTCAACCATGTGCACCACCCAGGGACTCATAGTACACACGGTATAGAATAACATGACCAAGGAATGACAGGTAATCATGTACGTGTGTATACACAGTACAGAATGATGTGACCAAGTAATGACAGGTCATCACGTATGTGTGTACACACAGTACAGAATGACGTGACCAAGTAATGACAGGTAATCACTTACGTGTGTACACACAGTATAGAAAAACACTACCAAATAATGACAGGTAGTCAATGTATGTGTGTACACAGAGTATGGAATAACATGACCAAGTAGTAACAGGTAATCACGTACGTGTGTACACGCAGTATAGAATAACATGACCAAGTAATGACAGGTAGTCATTGTATGTGTGTACACGGAGTATGGAATAACATGACCAAGTAATGACAGGTAATCACGTACGTGTATACACGCAGTACAGAAAAATACCACCAAGTAATGACAGGTAATCACGTACGTGTGTACACACAGTATAGAATGATATGACCAAGTAATGACAGGTAATCACATACATGTGCACACACAGAATAGAATAACGTGACCAAGTAATGACAGGTAATCACGCACCCATGTACACACAGTATAGAATGATGTGACCAAGTAATGACAGGTAATCACGTACGTGTGTACACACAGTATAGAGTGACGTGACCAAGTAAGGACAGGTAATCATGTATGTGTGTACACACAGTATAGAATGATGTGACCAAGTAATGACAGGTAATCACGTACGTGTGTACACACAGTATAGAGTGACGTGACCAAGTAATGACAGATAATCATGTACGTGTGTACACACAGTATAGAATGACGTGACCAAGTAATGACAGGTAATCACGCACACATGTACACACAGTATAGAATGATGTGACCAAGTAATGACAGGTAATCACATACATGTGCACACACATAATAGAATAATGTGACCAAGTATTAACAAGTAATCATGCACGTGCGTTCAGTCTTCTTTTTATTATTTTGATTGTGCTGTATGTGAAAGTTGAGGACACAAATTAGTTTCTCATTCAAAAATGTATACACAAATTGTTTCGTGACACTGGTTGCAATCCCCACAATACGTCAGCACTTGCCCCCTTTCCACCCCAGGTTCTCAGTGCCTATTCGTTCAGTTTTCCTGTCTTTTCCAGCCTCCTCATGTTTGCTTTTGGGCAGGTGTTACCCACTTGGTCTCGTGTACTTGACGGAACTAAGAAGTGCGTTCCTCGCGTGTGCTGTTTTTTGTTTTACAGGCCTGTCTAACCTTTGGCTGAATGGTTGGTTTCAGGAGTGGCTTCCCTTCTGAGTTAGTAGGGTGTCCAGTGGCCATAGTCTCAGGGGTTCCTCCAGTCTCTGCCAGTCCTGTAAGTCTGGTCTTTTTTTGTGAATTTGGATTTTGTCCTACATTTTTCTCCCGCTCTGTCCAGACCCTCTACTGTGATACCTGTCAGAGTGGTTGGTGGTGGTAGTCGGGCACCATCCAGTTCTCCTGGGTCAGGCTGGTGGAGGCGGTGGTTCATTTGGTCTATTAGTCCTTTGGACTAATATTTGCCTTGTATCTTTGGTTTTCTTCATTGTCCTTTGCTTGTACACATATTTCTTAACCACACATGTATACATGTGTGTATACGCATATACTTGTGTGTACACGTATGCATATATGTACACACACACACCCATCTATAAAAGCTGTTAGCAACGTAAAGATGCAGAAGATACGCCCTGGCCTCACCCCTCCAAGTCTACGGGTTCCCTGGCTGAGCTTCACTGTGCCCCCCCGGGGGGCCTCCCCTGCTCCCCGCCCTGGTGCTCAGGGCACAGTGCCTGGTCTCCAGCACCAGGCAGAAACGCCCATCTCCAGATGGTCCAGGGAGGGACTCAAACTTACTTTCAGAATGGAATCAAGACCGCAGACTGACCATTTCCAAAGAAGCCAACGGCAGACCCATCATGAGTGTGGACCCTCCCATGTGGGCACGTGCCAGACTCCCGACACAGCCTGGTGGGTGTCCTGGTGCCCCTGCCAGGCCCACCACCTGCCTCAGGGGTCTCCCTTGCCCCTTCCTGAGGCCTTGGGGCATGGATGCCACCAGGCATTGCTGCGACACTCTGCCTCCCATCTGAGAAGTCACCTCCGTCACTGTCCTTTTATTCCATAACGTTACAGCTGTCAGGCACTCGGCAGATGAGAATCCCATTACGCTTGGTGTGGGTTTTATTTGGATTCATTGTCACACAAGAAATGATAGTAAATGGTGATAAAGGACTGGATTATTTTTAACGCCTTTCCCATCGCACCCCTCCTCGCAGGCAGCCACGCTCCCCTGGCCTTTGCAGTAAAGTCGGCCGGGGGACAGGAAATGGGCACACAGAGGGACAACCACCAAGTGACGCTGTTCCCATTCACCCACCTTCCGGGCCACCTGGGCCATGACAATGGTGCCTTCCAGGAGCAACTGGGGACCCCTCCTCAGGCAGCCCTGGGTCTCAGAGAGAGGGCAGAAGCCCAGCCCGGCCCCAGTCCAGTCCAGGGTGGTTACTTCACAGACACAGCTTGGCTGTAAGAACTGAGGAGAACACAGGGCTTCTAGAATTCTCTCTTCACTTAAACACACCTCCCCACAAGCCTCTCTGTCTTCCCTTCTGTCGTCACAGGGTGCTGACCACAGTCTTCCTAACTGAGAATGGCCTCCCTCCTCTCCAAGGCCTCAGGAGTCGACTATGTCCCTTCCCAACCCACAGCACGGGTGGCGAGCTCCCTGCCCACCAGCACCACCCACACCTGGGACACCACTACATGCGCGTAACCAGAACACCTTTTCACGAGCAGCAAATATTCCTGAAGGACACCTAGGCCCCACGAACTGTGTGCTGGTCCAATCCTGAGCTCCCCGTGCATTAACAGGGAGAAACTGACCAAGGGAGAGATATATAAAGACTCAGTGTCGGCTGCCCATGGTTAATCATCACTGTGCAGACCCATGGCATTCACACGGTACCCGCATATCACAGCCTTCCTCAGGCTGGGCACCCCCTCCTACCAGCCTCGTGTTTGTACAAGAACACCTCACTTCCAAAGTTAACTCACCGGCTCAAGGAAGTTGAATGCCGCAGACTAGACTGACAGTCTGCCCTGAGCTAAGCAGCCCGGGACACGCGGGGCACCAGGGGCCCTGCACTTGGTTCTGGAATTAAGGCCCCAGTATCCTGTGCAGTGCAGCTTCCCGAGAAGTTCTCAGTATCAGCCTGGAAAGGAAGCTTTATAACAGCTGGTACAACCACCTCTCACTCAGTCCCCTGCCACCGAAAGGCTTGACAGGGAGAGTGTTAAACCTGCTGTACACGTCTCTAGCAGGCAGCACAGGCCCTCTCCTTCCATCTGGAGAATAGGACTGCTCCGAGTGATGTCCCGACCTTCCGTGTCTCCTCCCTTATGTCCCAAACCGGAATCTCTTGGCCACTGTGCCTGGCAGCCCCGCCTCAGCTTTTGCGTCCTTGCTTTCTTTCTCTGGTGCTTTTTTCTCCCCTCCTGTTACGTAAAGGCTCCACACGAAAGCCATTCATCTGTGCTGCAGGGTCCACACCCGCCACGTCACTCAAGACTCAAAGACAACAGTCCAAAGTCTTTGTAAAAGGGAGTGGGAAATGCTTTTTTATAATTCTGGCTGTTTCCCTGGCTCTGCGTTCTGAACCCAAACACAATTACTGAGATGAAGGACCGGCTTCCCTCTTCCCCTCTGCGAGCCGAACAGCACACATGCCCCCTGCTCCCTCGTGACGCAGCTGTGGTTTAAATTGGGTTCCTGAGACACCCACCCCATGCCCTGCATACCCCCAAACTCACTTCAATGACAGCTCACAAACACGCAACAAAGGAGAAGGGTCAGAGCTTCCCCAAAGCCCAGAGAACAAGGGCACATGCCGACCGGCCCCTGGGGAGCCCTGCACCCCACGCCAGAGCCCACGTCCAGGGTGGGCCTGCTTCTTGGTCCCCTGGCAACCAGGGCTGGTGTCAGGAGCAGTTCTTGCAAAGCCCGGACAGGCCTGGCCTGCAATTACAGCCCACAGTGGGCCTCTCTCTCGGTTCACAGCCCTATTCATCTTCGGAAACACTGGGAGGCAGACTGGCCAGAGGGGGATGGATTAGCCACGGGGTGACCTGCATCTCCACACAAAAGCCGAAGTGTGGAAAAACGGCTCCCTGTGTCCCCCATTCTTCACCCCTGAAAAAAACCAGCTTCATGGAAATGGCTATTTAAACAGCTCTTTCCCACTCGTCCCCAGACAACAAGTGACAATTGTCTGCTCTCCTGCCTGCCTGCCTCCCTCCCGCTGGCCAGGGCGCTGCTGGAAGAAAGCAAACGAGAGCCCAGTGCCTGGGAGCCAGCAATGGCCCTGGGGTCTCTCTGGGAACCAGTTTTCCAAAGGGGCACCAGCCAGGATCAGTTCCCGGCCCTCCCCAAAACACTCACTGCAGGTCCCTAAGGCCCCCATCGAGGCTCCTGACCTGAGGGCTGAAAGGGGTCCCATGCAGCCACAGCCTTTCAGGCAGAGGGAGCAGGGAGTACTCGAACCTGGGGAGCGAAAACATAAGGCATTTGTACCGGATTGATAAACAGAACTTACCAGGACCCCAGCAGGCTGTGCAGACAGACACTGGACTTGGCCCTGACTGCGGTGTGAAGGCACCTGTGCCTCCAAGTACACACCTGACGTCCTCTGCACGTCCTGCCTCCCCACAACCACTGTCTTCCATGGACGGACCCACATGTGGCCACCTCAGAGTAAACACCACAGCTTCTGGGCAGGGACTCCTCTCGCTAAGGATAATTACCCATTCGAACTTGAGCACCTTCCCCACCGCACCTTCCAGTGTGAGCCAGAGACGCTCCCCTTGACCAGAACATAGTCCTGGAACGCACACCCTTGGAGACACCCACTGCCCGCTGGCTCACAGGGGCCGGACAGAGGGACCCTTCCAGTCACCTGGTGTCCAAACAGCCGGGGCTTCACTTACTGCTAATCACAGTGAAAAACTGGAAAACGTTCCCTTCATCCTGACAAATCGTAAGGCTGACAAGCACTTTCGACCTTCAGGTAAAGCACTGAAATTCTCACACACAAGACTAGCTGAACCAGGAACCCCCAGAGAAGGGAAGAGCAGTAGGGGGGAAGGAGCTGGCCAGAGAGGGGCCCAGCAGCACAGGGAGCCACTCCGAGGCCTGGAATGGACCATCTGGTAGAGGACCGACCCAGCCACCAGCTGAGGCCAGCCCTCCAGGGACTCACTAAGAGCAGGAAGGCTCAGAGTAGATCCCTGGGGACCATAGCCCCTGTGGCGGACTGCCCACTCCTGAAGTAGGTCAGTAGGAGGACGGCCGGCAGTGCCCTGGGCACCCTCGCTAAGCAGCGGAGCCTGCCTGGAGCTGCTGCCACGTTCTGCTCTCCTGCCGACCTGAGCATCCTCTGTCCCTGGGCTGCCTGGATCTACCATCCAGGAAGGCAAAGGAACACAGCACCTAAGGAAATCGGAAGCAGATTTCCCTGCCTACCTGCATCTCTGCAGCCAGAGGCTCCTTAATTAGGCATGGAAGCAGCCGAATGCTTCGTTTGTAGGAACCTGGGGCTGCTGAGAACCAGCACCTCACCACACCAGCTCACTCCGGCTCCTGTACCCTGAGGGCCAGGGAGAGCACGGGGGTCAGCTTGGCCAAGCATGTATGCCGGGCATGGTGTGGAACACAGCCCTCCACAGGGAGCTCGGTCCCCAATGACCGGAGCAGGCTTGCAAGATGGAGCCCTTGTAAGCTGAGGGCCAAGCCAGGGCCAGGAAGTTTCCAGGAGTGCAAGCAGGGTGCTGGGCTCACTGACCTCTGCCCCTGGGGCCTCCTGCTGCTGGTCCTCAGTGCAGGTCGCTCCATCCTAGGAGCCCCTCAACCAGCCAGGGTCCCACCATCATCGTATTCACCCAAGAATACGAGCCGAGACCCCGTGGCCGTGGGAGGCTGCGATCAGTGGGCACCAGGAAGAGCAGGAGGCTGAACTTGGTGCAGGGCCGGACGGCCAGGCGTCCCTGCCCCGTGGGCCTTGGAGGAGGGGGCTTTGATCCCGAACCCTGCCAAGAACGCCGCTGGAGGTGCGGGCGCGGGTGCTCAGGCCTCCCGGCTAGCACCCAAGGCCCCTGCCCGCGCCCGCGCCCACCCCAGCCTGGCCGCCAGCGTGGAGCGCGGGTGCCATCTACCGAGGGCCGCGGCCACAGAGCCATGAAAGCCAGGAAAGGGACCGGCAGCCTGGGCTGGGGCGGGGATCGCCGGGCGGCGCGGGAATGCCCGGGCCACTCGCGCTCCGACCCCACACCCGTACCTGCGCCCGCGCACCAGCTTCCGGGGGCCCTCGTTGGGCGCGGGGCGGCGCGGGCCCGGGGTCGGCGCCGGACAGGGCGCAGGGAAGAGGCGCAGCCACCGGCCTCTCCGGGCCCCGCAGTGGCGCTCGCCAGGCCCGGGCCAAGCGCGGCGGCGGCGGAACGTGCTGGAAGCCGGGGCGGGCGCCGCGAGCCGTGCCTAAAGCGGTGGTCCAGCCGGAGACCGCGGCCGCGCGCCGGGGACAATTACCTTCTTTGAGAAACTGCGAGTGGATGACCAGGACGAGGAAGCAGCAGAGCGCGGCGCCGGCGAGTGCCCAGAGCGCTTTCAGGAGCTGCATCGCGGAGTGCCAACTCGGCCGACGCCCCCGAAGTAGCGCAGCGAAGGTCCAGGCGCCGCATCAGCGCCCCGCCGGGTGCAGCCGCCGCGGCCGCCCGCCCGCGCCCTCCATCCGCCGCCAACGCCGCGCTCCGCCGCCGCCGCCGCGACTGGAGGCGCCACTCCGGGCGGGCGGGCGGCGAGCGGGGCTTTTTGGGCAGGGGGAGGGGGCGGGGGGCGCGGGGAGGGGAGCGCGGGGAGGGGGGCTAGCAGCGAGTCTCCGGCCGCGGCGGCCGCCACTCCGGCCGCTCGGCCACCATCGCGGGCTGCGGGGCGCCGGGGGCCCGGGCGCGGGGGGGCGGCCGCCGCGGCCCCATGAATCAGTCGCGCCGCCCCCGAGCCGCGCCGCCAGCAGGGCCCGGACGGCGGCCGCGGGACTGCGCCACCGGGGGTCGGCGGCCCGGCCCCTGCTCCGCTCCGCCGCCGCCGCCGCCGCGCGCGCTCCGGTTGGGCTCAGGGGGCAGCCGCGCCGCCGCCGCCAACGCCGCCACGCTGGGCCAGGCTCGGGGCCGGGGCTGCGCGCGGGGCGCGGGGACGCTGCACCATCGCCGCCGGCGCCGGGCTCGCGAACTTGGCCCGGGGCTGCGGCCCGGACTCCCGGACGGCCGCCCCGCGCCCGCGCCGCCGGGGCCCGCGCCTCCGCGTTGCGTCCGGACGAGGCCTGGGCCGGGGGCTACCGGGGCCGGCGCTGCTGCTGGTGGCGGCGGTGGCGGTGGCGGAGGCGCGGAGCCGACAGGTGGGGCCGGCGACGCCGCGCTCCGGCTGCCGCGGGACGCTGCTGCTCGGCCTGGCGCGCGCCCGCTCCCGGCTCAGCGCCGGCCCGGTTCGCCCAAGGCGGCGGGAGGGGGAGCGCGGCGCACGGCGCTGCAGCCCGGGCTGCTGGGGCCGCCGCCGCTCCGAGCCGCCGACGCCGTCTGCGCTGCGCCCGACCCGCGGAGCCGCGATGCGCACTGGGCCGCGGAGGGGACCCCGGGGACCCCCGCCGCCCGGCAGCGCCCTCGCCTGGTGCGCTGGCGGGTCAGGTGGGGCCGGTCCAGCCAAAAACTGCGGGTCGGGCTCCACCTAGGTGCGCAGGGGCCTCACTGCAGAGCCAGCCGAGTCCAGCGCCGGAGCGGGACCCGCTGCCTCAGGCCTGGTCAGCGTAACTGGGGTTGAGCCCGGCACCTGGGCACCCCACAGCCCCGGGGGAGGCGGGAGAAGCGGGCCGCGAAGGCAGCGCCACGGCTTACGGCCCAAACCCCGCCTCGGGATCTTGGATCCAGCAAGCTGCACTTGAGAGGGGGTGGCTCCGGGGGTCTCAGACACGCACATCTGCCTGGAAACACACACACACAGAGGCACCCACACAGCCGCACATCCTGGGCCCTAACGTGCGACATCCTACGGGCCAGCTGCCCGGCAGCACCGCGTGGGCTCAATAAATGGCCACCTCCCTCTCCAGATGAAGCAAGCAGCCTCTCCCTGCCGCGGATTCCCTTCCTGCTGATAGCAAGGGCAAGGACTGTTTCCGGTGGGTTTTCCTCACCAGCCCCACACCCCAGAGCAGGGCGTCAGGTGTCCTGCTCAGCCAGTAGCCCAGAGCCCTCCCTGCACGGGGCCAGCGTGGTAGGCAGGCCTCGAGGTGCTTTTTCCCAGGCTGAATTTCAAATTCAATTTCAAATGTGGCTCTCAGTGCCCAGCAAAAGGCTTACCCCCAGCCTCCACCTGACCTGTCTGTGCCCCCCTGTGCCAGGTGGAGGGGAGGGGTGAGGTACCTGAGTCCCACAGGGTACCTGTGAGTGGAAACTGAGGCCCAGGGGGCACCACTGGTGGCTCACAGCAAGTTTGCTTCTTTCAGATACAGGTATTCAGGTTGAGCACCTACCACATGCCAGGAAGGGGAATTCCGAATGGGCAGAGCTCTTAGAGGTCCACGGATAGGGTCCCTGAGTGTACACTTGGGGAAACAGGCCTGCCCCAAGCCAACCACAGATCAAACCAGAGGCCAGAATAGCCGCTGAGGTGTGCTCAGTGCTGTCTGCTGGGCTCTGCTGTGCCCTCTGGCAACTGGCCAGAGAAGAGGTGGGCGGGTGGGCAATTCTTCCCATCTTGCTGGTATCACCCACCCACCCCCAGCTCCACCCTTCTCCCTGGGAGACTCAGAGAGGCAAGAGTGCCTGGCCGAGCCCTCCACCTGCAGCCATGCCCCAGCCTTCAGCCGGCCAAGCAATTGCAGGGTCCACCTTAAGAAGGACGCAGCTCTCTCCCCCCACCCCTGTGCAGCTCCCTCAAGGCACCCCCATTTCCTGTGAGTTCCTCACTTTTCTTCAGTCCTTGCTCCTCTAGACACTTCCCAGCAAAGCGCTCCTCTACTTTGAGCAACCACTGGGGAAGCTGCCTGCCCAGCTTTGCAAAGCCTGACCTCCACCAAGGTCACCGCCCTCTGTTCCTCACTTGGAGCAGGGCTCTTGACTTGGGGCGGGGGATTGGGGGTTGTCTGGGGTGCTCCCTCGGCCACAAAGGAAACTTAGCTGGGGACACAAAGCTCGCCTCTGATGTGAGCTGTGCCCCCAAGCAGGTGTGTATATTTGAAATTGAAGAAATTGTAAAGTATTTGAAATTCACTAGGGGAACTGTTTATAACTACCCATTTGGAGGATACTTTTGTAAAGAGAATTAAATAAAAGAAAAAGAAGGACAGAAAAGAAAGGAAATAGAAGAGAGATCAGAGCATAGAAAGTTCACAAAAAAGAAACAAAACCCACTGATTTATCTTCCACAGGTAGGATGGGGGGGGGGCTCTGTGTCTAGCACTGTGGGGACGAGAAGCTTCCTCCCAGCCATGAGGCCCTGATAAAGAGCCCACGTAGGACATTGCCTCTTCCCTAAAGACGAGGCTTGAGGAAAAGTGGAGAAACCCTTCACCGTCATGGATTCTGACTCATGGCCACCCCATGAACAGAATTGTGCTTCATAGGGTTTTCAATAGCTGTGATCTTTTTTCCACAGTGCTGGTAGGTGGGTTCGAACCACCAACCTTCAGGTCAGTAGCCAAGTGCAAACTGCTTGTGCTACCCAGTGGTCCTACTTGGTGCCCAGAGGAGTCGGTTAACGGTAGGCACCCAGGAAGCTCATGGTGTCTTGGGAAGACAGTTAAAAGTGGCAGCCTGAGCACCTCTGGCTGGTAAAACCAATCCAGAGCTCAGGAAGAACTGCCAGGGCCCCACTGAAAAAGCAGGAAATATATTTTTAAAACAATAAAGCCATCACAGTGATGACAGCCGAGCAAGATAGCAATAACAGACAAAAGAGACTGGAGAACCCCAGCCCCGAATGATGGAGAGAACAGGAGGACAGGCAGCCCAGGCCACCAGATGGAGGTCCAGGTCCTCAGAGGCCGGGCCTGTGACACCAAGGGAGGAAGTGGCTCACCCAAAGCAGCACAGGTGAGGCACTCATGGAATTGTTTGAAGAGCTGTATTCCCAAAAGTGCTGGGTAGTCTGTCCTCCCTTCTCACCTTGCAAACAGCTCTGTCTGGCAACCTTAGCCAAGGCCAAAGCCAGAGAAGTGCTGCTCAGAGACGGAGAAGCCTCCCTTCCCTGGGAAGAGGCCCCACTGTGCTGGAGGTACATGAACTTGGATGGGAAAAATGTGGATGTTATCCCATGTGTCTATAACTAAAATGTCACATGACCTCCCGTTCTGAATGCGGGCAGTAAACCACCGCAGGTCAGCTGTAGCCGTGGTTCTGCCACCAGCTGAAACCCCAGGCATTTTCCCACCACGTTACAGCTGTTGCACAGACCTCGGGATACTGCCGAAGCTCATCACGGCTTCAAATTATTGTAGTTATTAGACTTGCCACTAGACATTTTTATTTAATGTTTTTAATAAAAAGGCAAACACATTATATCAATTTTTTTTTTTTTTTTTTAGCATTTGATAACTGCATTTCAATATAATTGGTTTTCTTAGTAGTCATATTTTCTTTCTCTTATTTTGGTGAGAATATACACAGTCATACACCATTTCAACAATTTCTACACACACATCTCAGTGACATGGATTACAGTCTTCAAGTCGTACAAACGTTCTTGCCATCTTTCTTCAAATTGTTCTACCACTGACTTGAGCTCACTGTCCCCTAAGCTTCTCATCCAACCTTTCGAGTTGCTGTTGTCAATTGGATCCCAGATAGATATTCTTTAAAAGAGCACAATGCTCAAGGCAGATGTACATTGCTTATTGAGATAAACTATTTTTTGGTTCAAAGAAGGCTTCAGGGGATAGTTTTGGTTTAAAGTTTAAAGATTATCTCAAGGCAATAGTTTTGGGGCTTCATCCAGCTTCAATGGCTCCAGCAATTCTGGATTCCATGATAATTTGAAATGATGTTCCACATTTATCCCCCTTTTGGTCAGGATTCTTCTATAGATTCTTTGATGAAAAGTAATCATATATTCTTATTTTCACCTGAGAAGGGTTCCATCAGCTTCTCCAGACAGTCAAAGGGGCCCATGGCATACAAAGGTTGAGAACACCCCACCCTAGTGAGAAAGCCAGGCCCGAGGGAGAAGCTGGTCTGAGGACCAAGGGTCTGAGGACCTTGATCTTCCGCAGCAAGTAGAGCAAGGGAGTAAAAGGCAGGGCAGTTACCCCTAGAAGGGAAATACACAGAAAGAGTCTATCCCCAGAGTAAAGCCTGCCAGAATAGAGAAAATGTGGGGGGCCTGCTTGTCCACCACCACCATGCCCACTGTCCCTGCAAGGAGGCCCATCTGTCCACTCACCCCACCCATTTACAGAGGGCATACATTCAGCTCTCTTGGTCAAGCAGGAAGCCTGTTGGACTGCACAGTGCCAGAGGTAACCCACACTGACCAATACCACACCCACCAGTTTAATCCTTTGGTCCTACACGGTTTGATAGGCAGGGACCACCAGGTATCTGTGGAAAGTCAATGGCACAAAAGAGAAGAAAGGCCCAGGACAGACATATTGACCATAAAGAGATTGAATAATTCAGGGAACAATAAATACTACTATTATTGATAATAATAACTCTAAATAGTATTATTCTCAAAAAAATTTGAGAGAATGTGGCACCCAAAGAAGAAAGCCAAGGTAACATAAAAAAAAAAAGAAGAAAGAAAGAAAACCAGACAAGAAAGAACTCTTACAATGAATGTGGCTAACAGAATTTAAGATTTAAGGGGCAGGCCGAGGAGTCAAAGACACAACTGAAGACTAAGCTGTTGCAAATAAGGTCACAGACACTTTCCAGAGTGGACAACGCATAGACAAACGGATGGGAAGGCAGAGAAGGGTCAGGACATGGAGGGCGGATCATGGTTGTCCACTGTTCACTTATTAGGAACTCTAAAGGGGAGGAGAAAGGCAACCAAAATCCAAAACCCCAACCTCATTGTCATCAAGTTGATTCCGACTCATAGTAACCCTGTAAGACAAAGTAGAACTGCCCATAGAGTTTCTAAGAATGAACGGCTGGTGAATTTGACCTTTTGGTTAGCAGCCGAGCTCTAAACCAATGCGCCACTAGACTCCAAAAAAGCCAACAGAGAGAAAGAGTCAAATAAATGAACACACGTGTTCAGATTCTACGGTTTCTATCATATTCTGAACAGACCCAGAGCACAGACCTACACCAAGAAATACAAGCAAATCTTGAAAGCTTCCAGAGTAAAAAGAACACCCCCCAGAACAATTTAAGTTCCATAAAGTGAGAAGTGAAATGACACTGGAATTTTCCATTAGAGATGCTGACTTCTAGAAAACAATGGAGCCTGGAGTTCACACCCCCAAACCCAGGATACCTCACACCGTGCTGTGGGGTCCTCTCTGTATGACTGCACCCCACCCCCAGGACACCCCACACTGTGCCATGGTCTTCTGTGTAGGACTGCACCCTACCCCAGGACACCCCATACTGTGCCACGGGGTCCTCTATGTAGGACTGTACCCCACCCCCACACTGTGTCATGGGGTCCTCTATTATGACTACACCTCATTCCCAGGACACCCCACACTGTACTGTGGGGTCTTCTATGTAGGACTGCACCCCACCCCCAGGACACCCTCACATTGCACCATGGGGTCTTATATGTAGGACTGCATCCCACCCCCAGGACACCCCACACAGCACCAGGGGGTCCTCTGTGTACACTGCAGCCCATGTCTCCTGCCCATAGTCTGAGACCCAGAGAAGCAGGACTGTGCCTTGGCTGTGCCCTCAGCCCTGGCCTGTGCCTGGTGTGGAGAAGGAGATGGGCACTTGAGGACTGACAGAGTGGGGCGATGGAGGAGGGCTGGGCGGGATTGGGGTGTGGGCCACACAGAGGAGCGGCCACGTCCCCTTCCCCTCTCGGTTACCTTCCAGGCCTGGCAGCCGCCCTCACCAGGAACCCCCCGCACCAGCCCCCCAGCTCAACCAGCCCCATCACCTATCCTGGCAGCATCTGTGGCAGCGCCTATGTTCTGACCCGTGACCACGATTACAGTGCTCTCCTTTTTTAAATTCGTATCCGTTCCCCGCACACGTTAACTCACTCCTTAGCTGAACTTAATGAATCCCCTTTGCTCAAAGTGGAGGTGGCCTTTTCAAAGCATTTCCTGACAAGGCTGAGGGAGCCACTTGGCCCATAGGGGGGCTTCTGGTGCCCCTTGTCCTCCAAGACAGGTGTGCACATGAGTATCCTTCCATTAGCCTCAGACGGCCGTGCAGGCAGGACATGGCAGAGGGACACAGCAGAACACTGCCTGCTCAGCCCCGAGTCCAGGCTCAACCTGTACTGAAGGGTGCAAACATTGGTATTCTGGCTAAGTTTTTGCTTACAAAGAATTATTTCCTGTTCGAGTATCCTCCTATGTAATCAAATAAATATGTTCCCACCCCAAATCCAGAAATTGTCATCCTCAGACCACGTCTCAAGGCAGCACTGGCCCGGGTGGACCAAGCCCCTGGACACAGACTACAGCAGCTTATTTATACCAGCACGATCTTGGAAGCTGCCTGAATGGTTTTCTGCAGGGGAAGGGGGGAATAAACAGTGGTGAATCCACACAACCGAATACGAGATACAGAAGAAAAGGAATGAACGGGATCCACGCGGGTCAACAAGCACAAGTCCCCAAACTGAGAGAGTGAGCACACCAAAGCCAGCATCGGAATGGGCTGCTGTGTGGACCAGACCCCTGAGAACACGCCGAAGGTATCGGAGGAAAGAAGGGGCAAACAGTATCATAGACTAAGCCACTGTTACATGCCCCGTGCTTCCACGACTTTGTCTCACTTCATTCTCACAACAACCTCCACTGCAAACACGCCTACGTATTGATGGGGAAGCTGAGGTCTAGGGATGCCCAGGGACTTGGCTAACATAGCACAAGAAGGGGCTCATCTGAAGCCTGGTCTAACTGGGCAGTCCTCGATGCCTCCCCAAAGAGGATATAACATTCTCAGCATCCCCCCTTCCTCTCTGCACTCATCGATCTATCCATTGATCCATCTGCCCACCCACCTATCCATCTATCCATCCATTTGTCCATCCACCCATCCATCCATTCATCTATCCATCTGTCCATCCATCCATCCGTCCATCCGCCCGTCCATCCATCCATCTATCCACCCACCCACCCACCCACCCACCCACCCACCCACCCACCCACCCATCCATCCATCCATCCATCCATCCATCCATCCATCCATCCATCCATCCATCCATCCATCCATCCATGCGTCCGTCCGTCCGTCCGTCCATCCATCCATCCATCCCTTGCCTACGTGGGTCTGGTTCTGGCCTAGTCAAGCAGCACCCAGGGGAAGTAAGACCCAGACCTGTCCTCCTGAGCTCACTGCCTGGAGGAGACTGATGCTGTTCCTGGTCCCAAAAGGCAAACACTATGATCAATCAAGGCCAACGTGTGTGCCTGTGAGAGGTGAACACTTAGGGTGGGAAGATGTCGAAGCCCTGGGAGTCCCCTCAGCAGCATCATCGGCAAAGCAGAGGTCCACTGTGGTGGTAGGCGTTCAGAAACCACCCATCCACTGCCACTGAGTCAAATCTGACTCATTGCAACCCCATAGGGTCTCCAAGGTTGTAAATCTCTACAGAAACAGACTGGCACCGTTCCTGGCACTGTGGACAGAGCCCGGTGGGCCATAAAGGCCCAACCCAGCCCTGGTGATCCTGGCAGTTTTCTGTGGGGGCTGCTCAGGACCCTCCCTGTAAACACCCCCTGTCCATTTTCTAGAAAGGGGCAGGGGGGGAAAGCTGCTGGGAATACTAACAGCAATAATAGGAGTAGGAGTGCTAAAAAAGTCGTTCTTAGCTGCCATGGAGTTGCCTCAACTCATGGCGAACCCACGCACAATGGAATGAAACATTGCCCATCCCTGAACCATCCCCATGACTGGTTGGGGATAGGATCAATGTGCTCTATAGGGTTTTCACTGGCTGATTTTCAGAAGTAGATAGCCAGGCCTTTCTTCCTAGTCTGTTTTAGTTTGAAAGCTCTGCTAAAACCTGTTCAGCATCACAGCAACACCCAAGCCTCCACTGACAGATGGGTGGTGGCTGCACACGAAGTGCATTGGCTGGGAATCGAACCCAGGTCTCCTGTAAGGAAGGTGAGAATTCTACCACCGCACCACTACTGCCCCAGCAGTAATGATATCAAAACCTGTGTAGTTGACTCCAACTCATAGGGACCCTATCACCAAAACCAAAACCAAACAAAGTGCCTTCGAGTCGATTCCGACTCATAGCGACCCTACAGGACAGAGTAAAACTGCCCCATAAGGTTTCCAAGGAGCAGCTGGTGGATTTGAACTGCCAACTTTTTGGTTGGCAGCCATAGCTCTTAACCATTGAACTACCAGGGCTCCAAATGGTAATGATTGATAGCACTATTTTACTAAGCATTTACTGTGCCAGGACCTAGTCCAAGAGCTTTCCAGGTATTGAATCACCCAGTTTGCACCACAACTCCATGAAATAATCACTCTTGTTAATCACACAGATAAGGAAACTGAGGCACCCTCCACCTGTGTCACAGGACTCCGAGTGCCTCTAGCTGGCCCAGCACCTGGGGCTCCTCCCTAAGCCACGGGGCAATGGGTGGCAACGGCCTGGACCCTGTGCCGCCTTCTCTGGAAGGAGCACGTCCTGGGACCTGACCCAGAGCAGGGATGTGAGAACACCAACTTCTAAATGTCAGAGCCGATGTCAGTCGCTCAGCCTCCCCTGTGAGCATCAGAAATGGCTTATTGATTTTGACAAGGTGGGGGGGGGGTTGTTTTAGAAGGCAGTTTATTACTGCCTGCTGGTGTCTGGAACTTTCTAACAGGTTCTGGCTTTCAAGTACTGTAATTATCACCTCAATAGTAAAGGAAGTCCATCAGCCCAGTCCTGCCCTTCCTACGAGCTGCCATAAGGAGCTGGCGAGAAGACAGATGCAAAGCGCCCTGGCCTGGGAGGGCCCTAACCCACAGGCTGAAAACCCGTTGCCATCGAGTTGAGTCCGATGCATGGCAACCCCATGTGTGTCAGAGAACTGTGCTCCACAGAGTTTTCGATGGCTGGTTTTTCAGGAGCAGATTGCCAGGCCTTTGTTCTGAGGCACCTCTGGGTGGACTCAAACCTCCAACCTTTTAGTTAGCAGCCAAGTGACACATATTAATTCAGAACCCGTTGAGGCTGAGTCAATTCCAACTCATAGTGACCCTACATGACAGAGTAGAACTGCCCATAGGACTTCCAAGGAGCAGCTGGTGGATTCAAACTGCTGACCTTTTGGTTAGCAGCCGAGCTCTTAACCACACTGGGGAGTCTGGGTTTATTTTCCGTCCATTCACCACTGAGTTCCTTCTTCCCAGGGCCAGCAGCCTCCACGCTCCACTCAGGCCCCCTCATCTGTGGAGCAGCTAGAGGCCTTAAACACCCACAGATGGACAAGGAAATGGCAGTTATCAGGGAAGTCCTGCACCCCGCAGAAGAAAAGACGTTTCTCTCTGTCCTGTAACCATCACAGGCTCCAAGCACCCACCTGTGCATGCGAAGGGCACTCCCAGTGTCCTCTATGTGCTGGCCAGTCCCCAGCCAGCCAGGATTTGGGGGCACAAGTACCACATCAGAGCCACAGAAGACAGTGGTTCTCACAGCCCAACCATGGCCAAGGGCATGCCCTCCCCAATGTGAAAAGTGTGGAGGGGAACGGAGGAGGCCACCTCCTTTGGTTAAACCTGAGAGGCGCCTTCCCCACACCATGCCAAGGAGACAGGGTGCTCACTGCCAACAGAATTAGCTTGGAGGGGTCAGGTGGGAGGGGGCCCCAGGGGCATAGGAAGGCCAGGTCAGTTGCTGGTTGCAAGAGAGGGCTGTGCCTTGGGACCTCGGCATCCTGCCCCCCAAGTCTGGACACCTTCAGGCAGGAAGGAGAGCTAAGGCTGCCTGTTAAGGGCCCAGAATCAGGATTTGATGGGGCCGAGACACTGAAAAGCACAGCTTGGGCCGAGGTCAGGGAGGAAGCTGGCCAGACAGGCGGTGGTGTATGGATGTGGGTCAGCCGGCCTGGCACTGACCCGGGAATGGGTGCCATGGCCGCCTCTCCCAGGTAGCATGGCATGAGTAGCCTTGCCCCAATGGATGTTGGGTCCGTTGTGAATTTCCACTCTGGTAACTGTTCTCCCTGGGAGCAGGTAGGTATGAGCGGACACCAAAGAGTTAAGTCCACTGTTAGGACTGCACCAGCGTCCTGGGCTTCTGTAACCAATTACAGGTGGTCCAAGTCACGAAAGAGATCTGTTCCTAAGTCTGTCTTTAAGTTGAGTTTGTAGGTAAGTCAGAACAGGTAGATAGGGTTCCTCTTTAGCGTCAGTTAGTCAAATGTATGTCAGTATATAGTATATATTTTACATTTCTATGCATAAAAAACTCTTAATAAACACTTCCAAACCATGGAATGTTTTCATGAGCATCACAAAGTAGAGACCATTACAAACCATTGTATTTAACTCAAATTTTTAATACAATAGGTCTTAGGGTAGTCTTTCTTAAGTATAAGTTGTCTATAAGTCAGACATTCATAACCCAGAGACTGCCTGTACCCCCAGCTCAGGGCTTAAAACATCAGGAACTGATCCTCTCACAGTTCTGGAGGCCAGAAGTCTGAAATCAAGTTGACGGCAGGGTCAGTTCCTCCTGGGGGCTCTGAGGAAGATTCTGTCCCAGCTTCTGTGGTGGTGGGTGCCATGGAGTCAGCTCTGACTCACAAGAGAAGAAAACACTGCCTAGTCCTGTACGTCCTAACAATCGTTGCTATGTTCGAGCCCATTGTTACAACCACTGTGTCAATCCATCTCACTGAGGGTCTTCCTCTTTTTCGCTGACCGTCTACTTTACCAAGCATGATGTCCTTCTCCAGGGACTGATCCCTACTGATAACATGTCCAAAGTATGTGATACCAAGTCTTGTCAACTTTGCTTCTAATGAAAATTCTGCTGTATTTCTCCTAAGGCAGATTTGTCCATTCTTCTGGCAGTCCACGGTATGTATATTCAATATTATTCACCGACGCCATAGTTCAAAGGCATCAATTCTTCTGTGGTCTTCTTATTCATTGTCCAGCTTTCCTATGCATATGAAGCAATCAAAAATACCATGGCTTGGGTCAGGTGCACCTTAATCCATAACGTGATGTCTTTGCTAAGCTTCTGGTAGTTTCTAGAAATCCTTGGCATCCCTTGGCTTCTGGCCGCATTGCTCCAATCTCTGCACTTTCTTCATGTGGTCTTCTTCCTTCTGAGTCTGTGTCTCTTCTCACAGGACACCACTCACTGGATTTAGGGTCCACCCTACTCCAGTATGACCTAGTCTTGTTGTTGCTGTTAGCTGCTGCCAACTTGGCTCTGACTTATGACTACCCTGTGTATAGCAGAACAAAACGTTACCTGGTCCTGTGCCATCTTCATGATCATTGTTATATTTGAGCCCATCGGTTAGGGCTATTGTGTCAATCTATCTCATAGAGGGTTTCCCTCACTTTTACTGGCCCTTTACTTTACAAAGTATGATGGTCTTTTCTAGTTATTGGTCTTTCCTGATGATGTATGCAAAGATAATGAAGCCGAAGTCTCGCCATCCTCTCTTCCACTCTGGTTGTATTTCTTCTAAGTCTTAATCTCAACTAACCACCTCTGCTAGGAGCCTATTTCCATGTAAGGTCGTCCTCTGAGGTCCTGAGTGGATATGGATTTCGGGGATACACGAATTAGCCCAGTACAGGGACGCTTGGTGTGTCACTCATGAACCCTTGGCCCTTCTTCTCATGTGGGAGTTTGCATCACTCCTGCTTCCCTTTCCCCTGTAGATTGGGGCCCACTTGCTCACTCCCTATAGCTCTGGAGACCCATCTCCATGATCACACCTCCCAGCATCCCAGCATAGAAGATGCATGAGCAATGGTCTTCCACTGGTGGAAAGAGCAGACCAGCACAGGGACAGAAAGGGACTTCTGACCAAGCCACCATGCTCCTAACGGCCACATGACAGGGTGGTGGGGAGAGTGGCGAGGACAGGCATGGACTCAGACTCCATCAGCAGCCTCATGATTGGCCTGAAGGAGACATTCCGGCAAGTAACTCGCAGCCTGGAAAAGCAGCTGACCATCAGCTACGCAACACGGAGAGGTGAGGGGACTATTAAAACACATTCAGCCGGTTCGAAGGAGGGCCACGTTGGAAAACAAGACTTAATCTGTCTATGTGTAAAATACTAGACTTTCAGACACACCTAGGGCAAGTGGAAAATGAGTGTGTGCTGCAGAAAGGCAAACACAGATTTGCCGGCTCCCAGCAAATGGGACATAAGCTCACATTATGATGCAGCCACAGGAAAGGCAAGGGCAATCAGGACTACGCTGGGACATTGCGACTGTGGCGCTGAAGAAGAATGAATCGGCACAGGCCGGGGTCATTATCCATCCGGAAGTTCCCATCACCTACCTTGCTGCCAGGAGTTTGGGCTGATCCTTCTGACAGGCAGAAACGAGGGGTGTTGGGGGGATGCAGAGCTGCCCCCTCCTCCCCTCCCCCAGAGCCAGCTAACACTGTCCCCTTAGAAGGTGAGAGAAGGTGCTACCATAGTGGCTGGACTTTGGCCAAGAGAGTTTGGAGGTGACCCTTGTGTCCTGGAGCCAACGTAGCCACTACTGGGTGGTGGCACGTCGCCTGTAAGCAGCATTTTCTAGAACAGTGGTGTCTTTGGGAGTAACCAGTGTCAGGTGAAGTATACAGTGTGCCCTCATGAGACCAGGCTGCCCTTCAGGCCAAGGATGGAACCACCATGATGGTCTCCAGTTTCAGGACCAGAGTCCCTGGGTGGTGCAAACAGTTAACATGACTGGCCGCTAACCGAATGGCTGGCAGTTTGAGTCCACCCAAAGGCACCTCTGGAGAAAGGCCTGACAATCTACTTCAGAAAAATCAGCCAATGAAAACTCCATGGGGCACAGTTCTACTCTGACACACACGGGGTTACTACAAGCCAGAGTTGATCAAGGGCAACTAGTTAACTGGTCTCCTCTCTACCTATCAAAGTCCCTGGGTAGTGCAAACAGTTTGTGTTTGACTACTAACCTAAAGGTGGGTGGGTCAAGCCCACCCAGGGGAACTGTAGGAGAAAGGCCTAACGATCTGTTTCCGTAAAGATGACAGCCAAGAAAACCCTATGGAGCTCGGTTCTACTCTGGCGCTTACAGAGCAACCATGAGTCAGAGTCGACTCAGGGGCAACTGGATTTTTTTTAACCTAACTACCACCGACACTGCTGTTGCTGCTGCTGACATCTCTCCCCAAGCCCCACTCTCTGCCCTGCCCCTCAGGACTTGCCCCAGGTGTGAACGAACGTAACCATACTGGGTTCTGCATGCAGCCTGCCTATTCTGCCAGCACTCTGCGAGAAGGCACGAGGGAGTCCAGCAGTGCCCCCCAGGCCCGCCTCCCTGGAGGACCAGCCGTGCCCCAAGGGGGAGGGCAGCGAGGCATCAGGAGTGCAAGAGCAAGATCAAGCTGTGTTGGAGGGCCCTCTGAGCCCCTGGCCACACTGATTCTGCCCCGTTCGCTGCATGCACACAGCCTTTCTCCTCTCTGCACAGGAGCCCACTTCAGCTCCTGAGATCTGGCCACCCCAGACCTCCCCAGCTCTCCGTGGGTATCCACTGGGAGGAGGTGGCTTCTCCACAGAAGGGGCCGTAAGCACCTTGCCCCCTGTGGTCACAGGAAGGACTCAGTAAGGGGTGTGGGTCTGGACCTGGGCAAGCCTGGCGTTCCCCAGGGTGAGGCAGGTGTGTGAAGACAGGGGAACTCAGAGATGGCTTGGGCAGCTGGAAGGGCATGGACTCAGGAGAGTACCACGAGAGGCTCAAGGGCAAGCTTTGCATGACCAGCTTCGTGACAGACCCTGGGCTAGGACTCCTCAGGGGCATGGGGAGGTGGGGCTAGACAGCGCAGGCCAGGGCCACTAGGCATGCAGCAGACACTGGTTCTCCTCACTGTCATGCACCAGCCTGGCTGGGACTCCTGGGGGCAGCTTTTGGGAGGGAGGGCCAGGACATTTAAAATAAACTTCAAATCAAAATACATGCTCAGTGACCAAACTGTCTCTACCCGCCAGAGGCCCTGACACAGAAATGGCATGTGGAGACTGGTAGATGTCACAGCCATCATGCAGCCTCCCCACCGTCTGTGGTTGGGTCTGGTGGCTGGAGTGCACTGTTGTCAAAGGACCCTCCCAAGGCAGAGGCTGCTTTGAGTCACAGTCTGGAAGGCCCCAGCAGCGGGATTAAGCACCCCGAGCAAGTCCAGCAGGGGCTTGGACTGTTTTCTCCACCTTCTCCCACATTTTCCTTGACACTGCATCCTTCCAGCCAACATCCCCTGCATGCCAGCTGGATGTCACTGGGCCTGGTGGGGGAACAGCCGGATCTGGCCCCCAGGAGCAAGCATGTGGCCCACCCAGGTAGACACTGTGCAGCACTGCCTGGTGCACCAATATCAGGGCTGCAGGAGGCACAGGTGAGGGCTGGTGGTGGAGTGTGAGGGGTACCCACAGATGGACTGGAGATGGCATTTGGGCTGGGCCTGGAGATGGGACTGCTCCGGGCCAAGTGGTAGCCCTGTGTGCTCTCTCACTGGGGTGAGGAGGCCAGGCCTACGGAGAGGCGACCAGAGGGCTAAGGCTGCTCACGGAAGGCCTGGAGCACCCACGAAGCCCCTCTCCCCAGCAGGCTGAGAAGCCTCAACCTCCAACACTTTTGTGAATTCTAAAGGGCCAAGCAGCCACAGTAGGAACCCAGAAACCTGGGTCTGAGTTCACAGTGGAGGTTGGCCCCCCACTCTCTAGCCTTCTGGCCCCTTGGAACTTCAACAATGGAGGCGATCTTGACCTTCACGAGGACCCCCACCCCAAAGGTGAGCTGAATCCTTCCAGCTCAGGAGCCGTTCTCAGTGGGGTAGCAGGCCCCGGGACACAGAGGGTGTAGGGGGTCAGCCCCAAGGTCCCGGGTACTGTTGTTGTTGTTGTTGTCAGCTGCTGTCCAGTCAGCTCCAACTCATGGCCATGCCACACACAGCAGAAAGAAACGCTGCCCAGTCCTGCTCATCCCCGTGATCGGCGCGGATCAGACTGTTGTGACCCACAGGGTTGTCACCGACTGATTTCCAGAAGTAGATAGCCAGGACTTCCCTCCTGGTGCTCCTGAGTCAGGAAGCTCCACTGAAGCCTGTCAGCATCACGGCAACAGCCAAGCCTCCACTGAGAGCCGAGCGGTGGCTCTGTATGAGGTGCCCTGGCCGGGAATCGAACCCAGGGTTTCCACATGGAAGGTGAGGATTCCATCTCTGATTCACTACTGCCCTCTTTTGCTGCTACCCTTGTTCTTGTTGTCGGGTGCCATCAAGTCGATTCTAACTCCAGCCACGCCTGTGACAGAGTAGAACTGCCCCATAGGCTTTCCTAGGCTGTAATCTTTAAGGGGGCAGATCACTTGGGCTTTCTCCTGTGGAGCCGTTGGCGGGTTTGAACCCCTGACCATTCAGTTAGCAGCCAAGTGCTTAACAACTGCGCCATCAGGGCTCTTTTTGCTGCTATTGGTGCAGGTATTTCAAACGCAAACTTCGGACAGCTTTGGCCACCTTGACCTCCAACTGCCCTCTCCCCACCTGTCCTAACCTCGAGATGGGTCACTCACTAAGGAACCTGAATGTCTAGAAATCATGCTTCAGTGAAGGATGACTCGCGGGAACGTCAATAACTAAAGAAAGGGCTGAAGGCTGAATTATGCAGACAACAGATACAATCATTTGCACAAATGCTACCACTGAGCCGCCATCTCTGCCTGACACTTGGCTCCGGTGACGAGGCGGTCCCCAGTCGGTATTCCGGTGACGAGGCGGTCCCCAGTCGGTATTTCTCCTCTCTCCGTACCTGGCTCCTTTACCCACGTCTGATTCCCAGGTCTGGCGGGTGGTTGCATCCTGAGCGCCCCCTCCCTCTGCACTCTCTCGGGAGAGCTGGGGCGCCGTGTCCAGGTCTTCCAACACAGCAGATACACGGCCACTTCCTTTGGGAGGGTCACGACGTAACCCCCAGGCCCCATGAGGAGGCAGGGCCAGCTGGGGGTGGACTCAACCAGGGACAGTGAGCGAAGCCTGGACTTGCCTCTGGGAGTCCACGCAGCCCCAACTGTACTGGGAGCATGTGGCCTTATTCATGGTCAATCACACCCCTGGACCGAGCCCCCCACCCCTTTCCTGGAGGACAGTCCTGGGGTCTCCTGCTTTCTTGAAGCAAACTGAAGGTGTCCCCACGTCACCGCCTTCCTGCGCAGCATGTCCCCCATGAATACGGACGACAGAGGCTGATTTAGACAAATCTATTAATTACCTGCAGCTTAGCGTGCGTGTCTGTGTGTAAGCTGCTGCGCCTAAAGAATGCAATTCCAGAATCTGAGCATCTATTACATTTAATTACTTCTCCCTGTGGTGAGCGGGATCCAGACGTAGGGATCACCGTGCCGGGCCCTGGGGAGCAGGGGGACCGGGGGAGGCTGCCCTGAGGAGGGGCTGGCACCCTCTGCCCTATGGAGGCTGGGGCTCGGGGTTCGGGCACACCTTCTCCAGGACCAGTCTTTTCTCCCAGCCTCCTTGGAGTCTCCCAGCGACCAGGATGGAAAACATCTCCTCCCCTCGTGCCAGCACAACCCGAATCCCCTTCCCCTGCCTCCAAGAGAGTGAACCCGAGCCTGGCCCTGCTGCACCCCTGCCGCCCTGTCCAGCGACCTCCGAGGACACCAAGTGGGGCCTCCCAGGAGCCCCACACAGCCCATGCAGCCCCTGACAACTCAGCAGGAGACCCCAGTGCCAGTGTCTCTGCCAACTCCGACATCTGGAGAAAGACGCCCCACATCCCTCAAAACCAACACCCGCTCCAGAGGATTATGGCTCACAGAGAACCTCAGCGCTTAACAACTCTTAAATTATACTCCAGACACCTGGGGAATTTCGAAATAATAATTTTGGAGGCCTAATCTGTTAAAACAATAGCTTTTAATATTCGTTTGTTACTGGCAATAAACGGCCGTAACAATTTGGTGATTAAGCTGCTATGACCTTCATTGAACCTTAACAGTTTTCATTTGCATTCTCATTAAAATGACACTTTCTGGCTCATTCTTTGAAATCCAGAAAACTCTCCTTCCCAGAATTTCCAAAGCCTCCCCAAAGAGTAATTAACTCCTGTGATTAAAAATGTAATACGTTGGGAACATTTTTTACTTTTCGGAGGTACCAGGTTAAAAGTTTTAATACGCGCTGTATTAATCATAAATCATTTGGATTAAAAAAAAAACTCACAGAACTAGAAGTAAATGGGAGCGCTTCATTGTCAGTGTTGGATTAGGATAATTTCTTTCCCATCCTAATTTTCATTAATGGAAAAAAAGAGGAACTAAGCAGTCTGTCAAACCTTCAAAGCTGCAGCCCACTCTCCCAGGTGCAGCCCAAGAGGCCACCTTAAGAAACCCTTTCTTCTCTCCAAGGCTTCAAAGATTCTGCAAAGCAAGTCCCTGCTCCCCGCTCCCCAGTCCAGGTGGGCAGCCAGCACATCAGACTTGCCCCCAGGTTGGGACTCTGGGAGCTAAGGAGCCAGAGACAAAGGAGGTCCTGGGATTGCACCTCGCTCTCAGCTTGGCAGGAATTCCCCATCTTCTTTGATCCTCATGTTTGGAGAACAGCAGCCTGGACAAGCATCGCTGTGGCCTCGACAATAGGGGAGTGAACCAAGTGACAGGCAGGTCCAGTGTGTTCCACCCATAGGTGTTAACACCTGCTGGGTCCACATCCTTGTCAGGTGCCTTCTGAGCTAGGAGAGCAGCCCAGGCTGAGCCCATGAGGGCAGGGGGCAAGGCAGGACAGCAGCAGAGTTCAGGCAGAGGGGAGAGGTAGCCCACCTGGCAGAGTGCTTACAGCCCGGGCAGCAGTGGGCACAGGACAGAGATCCGGAGGCCACAGGAACAACACAGCCCCCTCCACTGCACCCTGGAAGAGGGGAAGGGCCCCCCAGGCAGAGCAGGAAGTGAGGAAGTGAGCAGGGTACAGGACAGCTAAGGTGGGCAGGGGTGTGGCACCACGGTGCCCCCTCCAGTCAAACCCCCTGACATAATCGGGGGAGCAAATCTCTCTAAAACACTAGTTGGGTTGCTAGGGACTGAACTGTATCCCACCCAAAATATATGAGTCCTAACTCCTGCACCTGCAGATGGGACCTTGTCTGGAAACAGTGTTTGTCTTTTTGTTCTCAGTTAAGTTAAAAAGGTTGTACCAGAGTAGGGCAGGTGCTAAGCTCTTTTGAGTGGTGCCTTTATAAAAGGGGAAAAGAAACATGGCAACAGCCACCCATTGGCAGAGCCACCTACGTGAAGACAAACCTGTAAGTCAAGAACACCAAGAAATGTCCAGAACCTGAAGGAGACAGGGACGGATGCTCCCCTAGAGTGACAGTGAGCGTGGCCCTGCCACAGCCCTGTACTCCCCGCCTCCAGAACCCAGAGCCCATCCATTGTTGTCCTTTAGAGCTGCCCACTTTGCAGTGTTTGGTTACAGTAGTTTCAATCACATGACCATGAATGGTCCAGCTCAACCACAGGCCTTGACCTCCGGAACACTGGATCAGGAACACCTCGGTGTTGGCGGGATCCTGAGCCCAGGGCCCATGCCTCATCCCTTGGGTGGGTGGGCCAGGAAGCCCGGAGCAGAAGCAACTGGGAGCTGTGCCCTCTCCTCTCTAAGAGCCTTCTGTGCCCCACCGCGAATGATAAATATTTATTTAAGGTTTTTTGAGTTGTCATCATGACAAACAGAAGCTTGACAAAATCAATAAATCAAGTAAGCCCAGTTAATTTATATCACACCCTCCTGGAGAGGTTCCCCATTCTGCTGGCAGTTCTGAGGGCCATGGGGGCAAGTTTAGGATGGTTGACCCAATTAAGCACTGAGCCAGGGACGGAGAAGGTGGGCCGCTGGGCCTGCAGAAGGCGGAGTTGCCTATCTCAGTGTGGAGATGGCGGAACACGGCCAGGGCCAGCAACCCCTCAGAACTGCGGTCTCACAGGGAGGAGACTGGGGTCACATACACACATCTCAAAGGAGAAGAGGACCCCACCACCAAGCTGCCTGGCCCTGCCCACACTGCTGGCCTCACCTACATTGCCAACCCTGCCCACATTGCCAGACCTCCCCTACGCTGCCCAGTCCCCGCCCCCCCACAGCGCCCCAATGGCCTCTCAGCCCCAAGGGTCCTGCTGTATGAGCTGCGGGAAGAAATAGATCCCGTCCCAGGCTGGCTATGGCTAGGACAGTATCCCAGGAGTCACTGTGAGATCCAGATAGGGACTCAACACAGGTCAGCAGAGAAGCTTGTCCATCAGAGTCCCAGGAAGGGGCCACGCTGGGGGCCTAACCTCGCCACACTGGCCCCCAGCAGCAAGCTCACCTCATCCCTTTAAGTGCAGACCAATTCAGTTCACTAGAGTGCAACTCGGGATGACCACATGACTGACTGAGGTTTTAACATCTGGCCTGTGGACTCCCTTCTCCTGGCCCAGCTGCCAGGTGAGCAGAGGTGCCCCCGGCTGCTCCAGCCCTACTGGTGCCTCGGGTCTGTAATTTAAGAGAACTATCTGCCTTCCTTCTGCTGGGTCTGCTGCCACCTGTTTTGGTAAATAAAGTTTTATTGGAACACAGCCCCACTCGCTCAGTCACTATCTGTGGCTGCTTTCACACTACCGAATGGCAGGGTTGACTTGCTAGGACAGAGGCCTTGTGCTCTGCAAAGCCAAAACACTTACTGTCTGGCCATCTGCAGAAGAAGTCAGCTGGCCCCTGGACTGGAGCCCCAGCTCCTTCATCCTGCAAGGACCTGAGGTACTGTCCCTGTCCCCCTGGCCTAGGATACTGTTGGGCCGGGGTCACTGAAGGCAAGGAGGAAATCCAGGCCCCGTGCTGGGCTGTGGGAGCCGTGGGGCAGCCTCCTGGCCTGGGGGCAACTGGTAGCCCCTGTACACACTCCCTCCACACCCACTCTTCCAAGCACCTAGCTAAAGCCTGGGGGTGGAGCTTTCTGGGAGTCTCCTCTAATGGGGTAGGGGGACCTGTGATGCCTGCCCTCCACAGATGGGGGTCCAAGGGCCTCAGGGGGGAGCCAGGCGGGGCTGTCCCAGGAGGAGGAGGTCTGGCTTTGGTCTCAGGCCAGAGTGAGCTGCCCCTTCTTTCAGAGTTGCTGAGACATTAGCTGTCAGCCCTTCGGGGCCAGAAAGAGCAGAGCTGGCTGACCCCTCATGGGACTATCAGGGACCCGGAAAGGCTGTCCCCCTGGGTGGTAGCCAGGGAGGACCCAGACTCCAGAGGGCCAGATTCGTGGGATCCTCCAAATGAACCAGCCCGTGCTTGGCCTCCCACCTTCTGATAAGGGACAAGACCTCCCCACCACCTCCTCGCCACAGAGCGGTGCCTGGCACGCCCAGGCCCCGTCTAGGGGCCAACAGGCTGACCGGGAGACGGTGGGAGAAGCTCAGGCCCACCACACTCCCTCGCTTGGGAAGCCTTCTGAGCGCCTGTCTCCTCCTCGCAGGACCTATGAGCGGGGCACCACCACCATCACCTCTACTTTGCTGTTCCTGCAAGCTGCCATCGAGTTGGCCCCGACTCATGGCGACCCCGTGCACAAAGGGGTCTGCCTGGCCCTGTGTCATCCCCACAATCGGTCGTGGGCCGGACTGTTGTGATCCATAGGGTTTTCGCTAGCTGATTTTCAGAAGCAGATTGCCAGGGCTTCCTTCCTAGTCTGCCGTAGTCTGAAAGCACCACTGAAACCTGCTCAGCATCTCAGCAACAGGCAGGCCTCCAAGGACAAACAGACGGTGGCTTTGCATGAGGTGCTTTTGCCAGGATCGAAGCCGGGTCTCCCGCACGGGAGGTGAGGACTCTACCACTGAACCACCTCTGCCCCCATCACCCCTTTAAAGAAAGAAATAGACTCCCAGAGACCGGGATGTTTGCTCCAGGCCACCGGGTAGCACAGCAGGCTGGCCCCTCCCAAGGCCATGCTCCAGCCCTCCGTGAACTGCCCCTCATCTTTTGGTGCCAGCTTACACCCCAACCCCTGCAGGATGAGGCTCCGCTGGCTGCTGGGGACACTGCAGAGAGCTGTCAGCATGGAGGGCCGGCCTGTCCTTCCTAGCCTGAGTGGCCTGGCTGCCTCGGGGTCCCCTGCCTGCAGCAAACAGCACCCCACAGTGGCTTCATTGAGCCAGGGCAGCAGGTGAGGCACCTCCAGGTTTCATGGGACCAGGGCCTCTGGAAAGAAGAGAAGGAAAAGAATTCATCCACGAGGTCCCACAATCTCATCCCTGTCCCCCACGCTACGTTCTCAGGTGCTGCAAACAGACCACAGGGAAGATGAAGACTCCAGTTTTCACATTCGCACTGTTAACAGCCACCAAAAGGTGGAAACAGCCCAAATGTCCACCCACAGATGGAGGGATAACCGGTGCAGTCCATTCATACAGTGGAGTGCTAAAAAAAACAAAACCCTACTCAACCATAAAGAGACATGAAGTCCTGATTCCTGCTACACCATGGATGGACCTTGAACACATGACGCTGACAGAAATAAGTCAGTCACAAAAGGACACACACTGTATGATCCCAAACCAAAAACCAAACCCACTGCCATCGAGTCGATTCCAAGTCATAGCAGCCCTACAGGACAAAACAGGTCTGCCCCATAGGGTTTCCAAGGCTGCAACCCTCCCACACCTTTCGCCTGTGGAGCGGCTGATGGGTTCCAACCGCCTACCTTCTGGGTAACAGCTGAGCACTTTAACCACTGCACCACCAGCGCTCCTTGTATGATCCTACTTATGTGAAATATCTAAGACAGGCAAATGTATAGAGACCAAAGTTTATTAGTGGTTACCGGGGGAGGGGGGGAGGATCTCTGTTTGGGGGCATGGAGTTTCCAGTGAGGGTGACAGAATAATTTGAAAGGCAAACGATGCTTGCACAACATGGCGAACGTAGTCTATATCACTGAACTGTACACGTGGAAAATGGTGAATTGCCAAAGGTTTTGTTGTATGTACTTCACCACAATAAAACAATAAAAAAAAGAAAGATGCAAAAATGCTGCCCGCCAACCACATGGCCACACACACGCCTCAAAGAAAACACGGTCCATATTTAGACTTAACTCTAAGTCAGATATCATGGAGCTGGGATGGGATCCTGATGGTGTCCCTCCGCCCATGCTCATAGAACTAGTGATCTAGCTGTCCTGGGCCACCCCCCAGGTAGGATTTCTGCTGCTCTTTTCCCTCCTAAAAGCCTTTCCCATCCACTGCCCCCCAGTTCTGGGAAGTGAAAGGAGAGATCACCTGTGCTTTCAGAAAGGGGGTCACTGAGGCCAGAGGGATGGGTACCAAGTGTCCCTGGGTATTGCAAACAGTCTGCACTCAACCAAAGAGTTGACCGTAACTGAAAGGTTGGCAGCTTGAACCCACTCAGTGGCACTTCGGGAGAAAGACCTGGCGATCTGCTCCCATAAAGATTACAGCCAAGAGAGCCCTGTGGGGCAGTTCTACTCTGTAACACACCAGGTCTCCTAAGTCACAAATGAGCAATAAAAACAATATCAACACCAGGGTGGGTGGCACCAGCCACAGCCAGGGCAGACCTCTGGGCTGGAGCAAAGATGCCCAACCCTCAGCAGTGTTTCTCCTCAGCTCTTAGTGGACATTGCCTTTCTAGGGTCAGCAGGAGTCCTACACCAGCCTCCAGTTTGCAAGAGGGATGCCTGGACCCAGCCGGCCAGATGAGGCCTGGGAGGTGGGCTCAGTGGTCACCAAGTGGCCCCGAGGTCAGACACCTGCAAGTGCCCTGACGTCCACCTCCTGCTCGCTGAGATCCCTGACTGTGTACCTAATCTCCTTGAGTTCCAGAGGGTCCTTGTGAGCTCTGAATGGTGTCATACTGGGAGCGCCCTCAGAACAGACCCAGAGGGTAGTAAATACAAAATGCAACCAGCCCACGGGACCACCGCCAAGGAAGGGGCAGGAGCTGAAACTGGGTAGACTCATTCCAACAACAGAGTGATTTCTGCCTCATCCTTGTCACGTGGATCCCAACACACTGCAGAGAAAGAATCCTGGAAGTCCCTGCTCGATCTCCAGAGCATGAGGTTGGAGAAGGTTCTTCTGGAACCCCTCAGAGAAAACAGCCCTGGGCCAGGCTCCCCTGTGAACAGCCAGGTGGCTGGACAAGCCCCTGACCTCTCTGAGCCGAAGGCCTCAAAAAACATGCAAATGGCTCTGGGGGGACTCCGTGAGCAAGCCAAGTCTGAAAGGGCTTGGGGGCCGTAAGGAGCTTTCAGTGGTTTGCTTTTCTACAAGATGATCCTGTTTGGCTGGATACCAACACTCATTTCCCTACACAAAATGTTGTTCATCTTTCAGTAACAAAAATGAAGAAAACTGGAAGACTTCTGGACCCCAAATATCTACTCAGAGCTCTGCAGCCCCCAAGGGTAGAAGATGGGCAGGGGGCTTCTCTGGGTACCCAAAAAACTCTCCCCTTGGCTCCTCCCAGGAATACCTTCCTCAGGCCACGGGGGGCAGAGCTGCGAAAAGCAGCGCTGGTCCTCATTAGTCAAGGAGGCCTGTTGGGGAATGCAAAGAGAACCAACACCCAAAGGCCCCCTAGGTAAAGCTCTGTAGATCTCAGAGGGGAAGCACAAGGGGCAATGCCCCATCTTCTGAGTATTTCAGCCAGGGCATCGGATGAGGTCAGATAACCAAAAAACCAAACCTGTTGCCACCGAGTCAATGCTAACTCACCAAGGCCCTATAAGACAGAGTAGAACTGGGCCACAGAGTTTCCAGGGAGTGGCTGGTGGATTCAAACTGCGGAAATTTTGGTTAGCAGCCAAGCTCTGAGCCACTGTGCCCCCAGGACTTTTTCCAAAGTACAGCCAGAATGCTCCTTAGAAGCAAGGATGGTGAGACTTTGCCTCACTCTGGACGCATCATCAGGAAGAACAATCCCTGAAGAAGGACATCAAGCTGGGTAACGTGGAGGGCCAGCGAAAAAGAGGAAGACCGTCAAGGAGATGGACTGACAAAGTGGCTGTAACGACGGGCTCAATTATGAACCCGTAATTGTGAGCAACAATTCTGAGGATGGCACAGGACTGGGAAGCTTTTCGTTCTGTTGTACATAGGGTCACTAGCACTCAGATTCCACTCGACAGCACACAATAACAACAACAACAATAAATTCCCTCCAGGGGGCCTCATAGGTTGATTAAACCCCAAAATCGAACGTGTTGCTGTCAGAGTTGGTTCTGATTCATAGCGACCCTATGGGACAGAGTAGAACTGCCTGCCCCATAGGGTTTCCAAGAAGCACCTAGTGGATTCGAACTGCTGACCTTTTGATTAGCAGCTGTAGCTCTTAACCACTATGCCACCAGGGTTTCCGGAGGATGGGTACAGGGATGAAATTTGCTCCCAAGTGTAAGTCACTGGGGCCAGAGCTTGGCGTGGAGCACACTGTCAGTAAATTCCAATGAGAAAAACTTCAATTGTGAGCACACAGGAAGCCACCAGTGGTGGCCTCGGCACTTTTCCTCTGTGGTTGCCTTTAGTCTTTATTGTCCTGGGTGGCGAAAGTGGTTTGTGTTTGCTTACTAACCTAACCTCTGGTGGTTTGGACCCACCCAGCAGCACCGTGGAAGAAAGGATTAGCAACCTGCTTGCAAAAGGTCACAGCGTTGAAAACCGTGTGGAGCACGTCTACTCTGCACATATGGGGTCGCCATGAGTCAGAATCTACTAGATGGCAATGGGTTAAACTTTGGTTTGATTTTACCCTGGGGTGGGTGATGTTATTGTCTCAGGCAAGGGGCAGGGTCAAGGCCACATGGTCAGTCAGGGCATAGTTAGACCCATGCAGCCTACTCTGAAGCCCACGTGCACATCTCCTGGCCCCAGCTCTGCCTGCCACCCCCTTGTCTCAGAAGCGCCCTGTCTGGGTTGGCGGGTCCCAGAAGGCGCAAGGTCCAGGCTGAGCAGAACCAGCTGCATGTGACAAGGAGCCTGATCCTGGGAGTGGCACCTGTGCTGCCTTTGCTCTGTCCCCACAGCATGCTTGGCAGTGCCACTGTATCCTCCTTCTGCAAATGCCACCACTCGAATACGATGAATACCGTTTACACCCAGATGAGGGCCACTTGGGAAATGCACGCAGAGCCATTCGCCGAAGCCAACTTCTGGGTCAGCGTGGACCTGCAAGCAGAAATCTGCCCCTGCTCAGCGCCGCCAGCCGGCTGCCCTGACAGGGGTGGCACTTGGCATCTGCAGCTCATGCTGTCCCTGGTGTTGATTGATGGTCCACGTAATTCAAACGTAGGTATCCATATCAGACCCAGGTGGCAGTCCTCAGCGTCTACACATTGCCGGCAAGGCAGCGATTCATCTTTGGTGGCTGTCGAGAGAGAATAAAGACGGAGGAATGGGATCATGAATCCTCCATTTGACTAAAAGAGTTAGAATCGTTCCAGTTGAGAAAGGAGTGATGTGTGTTTACTCTTCATATTTCCATTTAGGAGACAATTTACGACGAAACTGACAATGCCATTTCATGCCAATGAATTTACATTTTCCATTTGAAAACGCTTCTTTAGGTCGATTTGATTCCAATGAAGAATTTCTTTTCGGCCAAAAGGTGCTTTGTCGTGTGGGTATGGTGGCAGCAGATCACCTGGTTCCCTCAGAGACAATGAATGCTGTGAAAACAATGGGCTTCGGCTCAGCCGTGAGCCAAGCGCATACTAAGCACCTGCAGTATGCCAGGCACTGTGGGGAATTGGACGACAGGGTCAAGGAGATAAGGTACTGAGGTTGTTCGCAATGTTTGAGCAGATGTTCAGCCCCTCCTCTTCCCTCCTTAATGTGGGGCTTGGCCATGGGACTTCTTTTGACCAGCGCGATGTGAGTGGCCAGGTACAGGACAGGAAGTGAGCAAGAGCTTGCAATATGCTGAGAAGCCTGGCCTGGACTCTTGTCCCTCACTCCTGGGGCAGACCTGAACCCAACCTGCAGCCTGGAGCCCAGCCTGCCCAGATCAGCTGAACCCAAGCAAACCCACTGGAGCTGGAGCCTGGAGTCCTGTGCTGCAGACCCCAAGACCCAGCCGGAGCTATGCCAGCTGACCACAGACCAGAGTGAGAACTGAGTGAGTGGCACCTGGAGGCACCAAGTCCTGGGTTTATTATGCAGCATCCTTTTAACCAAGGCAGGTACTCCATCTCAAAACCACGTGGACAGGTGAAGACCCGTGCTGAGCTGGCCTGGAGAACACAGAGCCACACTCAGCCTCACTGTCCAAGTGGGCAGCAGGGCAGGACAGGGCACCTGTGGGTGCTGGAAGTTTCCAGGAACGAGGCAGGATGTGGCGCTTCAAGTCATCTCTTGGAATTTTACCAAAGTCCCAACATCTTCCTCATTGTTAGTAGTCATCGAATCTATTCCAACGCATGGCAACCCCGTTATGTTTCACTTATTAGAAAGAACACCTCCACCAGGTTCTCCTACAGCGTGCAGTGGTTCTCCTGCGAGGCTGCAGGTACCCCTCTTACGGGCTGCCAGGTACAGGCCACATCCACCAGGACTGGGGACTTCAGGCCACCCCTCCCCACTTCTCCTGTAGCACCAGGAAATTCAAGAAGGCAGAATAAGTAGCATAAGCAAAGCTGAAGAGCGGGAGACTCATTGCTTAGGTTCTGGAAGCAAGCAGCCTGGTGTGGGTCACTGAGGAGCCGTGGGATTCCAGGCACTTAGTTAACATCAACATTCTCAGCTTTCTCCACTGATAAAACAGCGTTGAGGGGGCATATCATCTACCTTGGAGCACGGATTAGCAAACTTGAGCAAGCATCAGAACCCTCTGGTGGGATTGGGAGAAGGGGGTCACCACCCCCAAAAGTTCTGGTTCAGTGGGTCTGGGGTGGGGCTGAAAATCTGCATTTCTAACAGGTTCCCTGGACATGCTGATCTGCTGGTCTAGGGCCCACACTCAGAACCACTGGCACAGAAGGCTGCTTTGGAAATGAAGTGAGTTCATGTCTGCAAGGTCCTGGGCAAAGGCTGGCATAGCATTCGTATTCCCTAGATGGGATTGCTATTGCTATGACCATTACTATTTGTTGGATTGAATTGTGTCCCTCCAAAGTGTGTGTTGGAATCCTAACCCCCACACCTGTGGATGTGATCCTATTTGGGACTAGGTTTCTTCATTACGTTAATGAGGCCACATCAGAGAAGGGTGGGTTCTAAACCTAATCACTTCTGAGTTATTAGGAGCAGATTAGGCACAGAGACAAGCAAGCACACACGGGAAGACTGATGCCTCGTGGAGATCACCAAGGACCTGAGGAATGCTGGGGCTACAGAAGCTGAGACAAAGGCCTTCCTCCAGAGCGCACAGAGAGAGCCTTCCCTGAGAGAGAGTGCCCTAAATTCAGACTTCTAGCCCCCGGAACCGTGAGAAAAGATACATCTGTTCTTTAAAATCACCCCCTTGTGGTATTTCTGTTACAGCAGCACTGAGAGACTGTTGTTGTTGTTGTTGTTGTTAGATGCCGTCGAGTTGGTTCCGACTCATAGCAACCCTATGCACAACACAACGAAACGCTGCCTGGTCTTGCGCCATCCTTACAATTATTGTTATGCTTGAGCTCATTGTTGCAGCCACTGTGTCAATCCACCTCGTTCAGGGTCTTCCTCTTTTCTGCTGACCCTGTACTCTGCCAAGCATGATGTCCTTCTCCAGGGGCGGATCCCTGCTGATAACATGTCCAAAATATGTAAGACGCAGTTTTGCCATCCTTGCCTCTAAGAAGCATTCTGGTCGCACTTCTTCCAAGACAGATTTGTTCAAAGTCCATGGTATATTCAATATTCTTCGCCAACAGAACCTGGCAGTCTAATTCTGAAAAGCATTAGCCAGTGAAAACCTTATGAACAGCAGTGGAACTGAGAGACTAAGACACTATTATTATTCCTGTTTCTATAGGTATTACTATTATGATCACTATGACTACTACAGAAGGCCCTGGGCATTGCAAACAGTTAAGCGCTCAGCTACAAAATGAAAAGTTGGCTGTCTGAACCCCGACGAGGTGCCTTGGAAGACAGGCCTGGCGATCTGCTTCCAAAAGGTCACAGCCTTCAAAACCCTATGGAGCAGTTCTACTTTGCAAAACATGGGGTCACCATGAGTTGGAATTGACTAGACAGCAACTAAAAACAGCAACAACATGACTACTACTATTATTATTACTATGACTATATTATTACTGACTGTGACTTTCATTATTACTATGAGAGGGACTAGCATTATTACTATGACTGTGACTAACATTATCACTATGACTATGACTATTATTACTGACTGTGACTATTATTACTATGACTGAGACTGTCATTATTACTATGACTGTGAATATTATTACTAAGACTGTGACATTATTACTATGACTGTGACTGTCATTATTACTATGACTATGACTATTATCACTATGACTGTGACTATTATCACTATGACTGTGACTGTCATTACTATGACTGTGACTATCATTACTATGACTGTGACTATTATCTCTGACTGTGACTGATTATTACTATGATGCTGACTATTATTATTACTGACTTAGACTTATGACTATGACTTTTATTATTACTATGACTGTGACTATCATTACTATGACTGCAACTGTCATTATTACTATGTTATTATTACTATAACCGCATTATTATTACTATCACTGTGACTTTTACTAGTACTATGACTGTGACTTTTTATTATTACTATGACTGCGACTGTCATTACTACTATAACTGTGACTATTACTATGACTGTGTCATTATTACTATGATTGTGAATATCATTTATTACTATGACTGTGACTATTACTGACTGTGACTGTCATTATTACTATGACTGTGACTTTTATTATTACTATGACTATGACATTGCAAAGAATGGGAATTCCAGAACACTTAATTGTGCTCATGAGGAACCTTTACATAGATGAAGAGGCAGTTGTTTGGACAGAACAAGGGGATACTGATTGGTTTAAAGTCAGGAAAGGTGTGTGTCAGGGTTGTATTCTTTCACCATACCTATTCAATCAGTACGCTGCACAAATAATATGAGAAGCTGGACTATATGAAGAAGAACGGGGCATCAGGATTGGAGGAAGACTCATTAACAACCTGCGTTCTGCAGATGACACAACCTTGCTTGCTGAAAGTGAAGAGGTCTTGAAGCACTTACTGATGAAGATCAAAGACCACAGCCTTCAGTATGGATTGCACCTCAACATAAAGAAAACAAAAATCCTCACAACTGGACCAATGAGCAACATCATGATAAACAGAAAAAAGATTGAAGTTGTCAAGGATTTCATTTTACTTGGATCCACAATCAACAGCCATGGAAGCAGCAGTCAAGAAATCAAGAGATGCATTGCATTGGGCAGATCTGCTGCAAAGGACCTCTTTAAAGTGTTGAAGAGCAAAGACGTCACCTTGAAGACTAAGGTGCGCCTGACCCAAGCCGTGGTATTTTCAATCCCATCATATGCATGTGAAAGCTGGACAGTGAATAAGGAAGACAGAAGAAGAATTGATGCCTTCGAATTGTGGTGTTGGAGAAAAATATTGAATACACCACGGACTGCCAAAAGAACGAACAAATTTGTCTTGGAAGAAGTGCAGCCAGAATGCTCCTTAGAGGCAAGGATGGCGAGACTGCGTGTTACATACTTTGGACACGTTGTCAGGAGGGATGAGTCCCTGGAGAAGGACACCATGCTCGGCAGAGTACAGGGTCAGCGGAAAAGAGGAAGACCCTGAACGAGGTGGACTGACACAGTGGCTGCGACAATGAGCTCAAGGATAACAACATTGTGAGGATGGCGCAGGACCGGGCAGTGTTTTGTCCTGTTGTTCACAGGGTCACTATGAGTCAGAACTGACTCAACAGCACCTAACAACAACAACATCATTATTACTATGACTGTGGCTATTGTTACTATGACTGTGATTATTACTATGACTGTGACTACTATTACTATGACTGTGACTTTTATTTTTACTATGATTATGACTGTTACTATTCCCATTAGTGTGACTATTATTACTCTGACTGTGACTATTACTATTACTCTGACTATGACCATTATTGTTACTCTGACCTTGACTATTGTTGTTACTCTGACTGTGACTACTATTATTACTCTGGCCATGACTATTATTATTACTCTATTATTATTACTGTACTTGTGACTATAGTTATTACTATACATGTGACTATTCTCTTGGAGCCCTAGTGGCATAGTAGTTAAGAACTACGGCTGCTAACCAAAAGTTTGGCAGTTCAAATTCACCAGCTGCTCCTTGGAAACCCCATGGGGTAGTTCTACTGTCCTATAGGGTGGCTATGATTAGGAATTGAATGGATGGCAACGGGTTAACGGGTGACTATTATTATTACTATGACTGTGACTATCACTGTTACGTAATAAAAAGCCTACCCTGCCCATCCAAACATTGGTCAAGCAGCTACCTGGTGCCAAGTCATGTCTTCTGTTCAGTCCTCAATGAGCACTGGAGCTCCAGGGTCACTGTTGACATTTCACAGCTTGGGGGACACTGTCCCTCATTTTCCCTTAACGGTGGGTCTTGAAAAGCAAAGAGTGGAAACATCAAGGAAAGGGCTAGCAGAAAGGCTGTGTTATGTGGGGATCCCTGAACCTCGAGAGTTCCCCTGATGGTTCAAAGACAGTGATCCAGCTGTTACCTACCCGTGAACATCTCAGGGACCCCCTTAATCAGCACGGTGTGAGCCCCACCAGCCAGGGGCAGATGCCCCAGTGGAGGAGAAAGTACTAACTCTCAGTCTCCATCAAGGATTGCTCCCTGGCTGCTCGGATCCCCGTCCCTGGCTTGCTGGAGCACCTTCTGCTTCCACGGAAGACACAGATACCATCAGGACACTTTGATCATTTCTATTTTTGTTTCTACTCTTCAATTTTGGCAGTGCTCTCCTGGGAGCCAGTGGGGGGAAAACACATTTTTCTCTACCATTTTTAATCTTCTTTTATTTATCAAACTTAGCTCCTCTTTTGGTGGATTAAAGCAGACTTGGACAGAGTGTAGAAAAAACAAACGTTTTTAAACAAGAAAAAGATTGAGTCTGGCCAGCTGGCTATTTTAGGTCTTTGCTGAACGGAGTCAAGGCAGTTGGTAGTAGCAACCTGGTTTGATCAACTTGCCATCTACCAACACAAGATGACGGGGCCCTCATGGCAGCAACCAGAGCAAGCTACTTCTTTCTAGAACCAACCAGCCCGAACCAGTCACTGCCGGACAGGTTCTTTCTGGAACCGCAGATACACGTTTGATGGGTGAACACATGTGCCAAGTTTGGGGCGTGATACCATGTGTGCGTCCCAACCCTGTCTGTGTCTTACAGGCAGCTGGCCAGAGGAATCAGGACAAGAAGCCGCGAGGCCTGGCTTCCTCCCGTCCTTTTAGAACATCTCCTGCTCTGTACTGGTGTCTTGCTCAACGGTCACCATGATTTCTGTGCCTCTCATCCCATCAGAAGCCTCAAGATTGGGAAAACGGAGGCGTTCACTGAGCTGGTGATCCCCCTCCCCTGGACTTCCTTCCTTCCTCTCACAAGTTCAGAACAGGCAGGAGAGTGCCTGATGGGTCACCCCAGATTTCCGAGGGCTACGTGGTGGCCAGCATGGCTGTTGTTAGCAGCTGTCACGTCAGCCTCCGACTCATGGCGACCCCATGCACAACAAAACGAAATGCTGCCCAATCCTGCACTATCCCCATGATCGAGTGTGGATCGGATCTATATGCTCCACAGGGTTTTCCCTGGCTAATTTTCGGAGGTAGATCGCCAGGCTCTCTTCCTAGTCTGTCTTAAATTGGAAGCTCCACTGAAAACTATTCAGCATCATAGCAACAGGAAAGCCTTCCACTAACAGATGGGTGGTGGCTGCACATGAGGCGCATTGGCCAGGAATCGAACCCAAGCACATGCTTGTTGAATGAACAAAGGACTTTGCAATGGCGCACCTGGCTCCAGCCCTCATGACTTGGGACAGGGAGGAACAAAATGGCTGGATAAAAGTGTGTTGGACATGCAAATGGGGAGCTGGACAGAGGTCTAAGGTCTCCCATAGGCCACTTGAAGAAGCAGTCCCTATGGTAGGGGACCCCCTCTCTCTCCCCCTCCCTCCGGGATGGCTGGGTGGCCCTCCTCTCAACTCTGCCAGCCTGCCTCCTAGATGGTCACAGTCCACGCGCAGCATGCAGCACTCACTCACTCACTCACTCACTCACTCAGCAAACACTAGCCCTGTGGCTCTGTCAGGTCACAGTCCCCGCTCAGCACGCAGCGCTCACTCACTCACTCAGTCAGCAAACACTAGCCCTGTGGCTCTGTCAGGTCACAGTTCACGCTCGGCATGCAGAGCTCACTCATTCAATCAGCAAACACTAGCCCTGTGGCTCTGTCAGGTCACAGTCCACGCTCAGCAGGCAGCGCTGACTCACTCACTCAGTCAGCAAACACTAGCCCTGTGGCTCTGTCAGGTCACAGTCCACGCTCAGCACGCAGCGCTCACTCACTCACTCAGTCAGCAAACACTAGCCCTGTGGCTCTGTCAGGTCACAGTCCACGCTCAGCACGCAGCGCTCACTCACTCACTCAGTCAGCAAACACTAGCCCTGTGGCTCTGTCAGGTCACAGTCCACGCTCAGCACGCAATGCTCACTCACTCACTCACTCACTCAGTCAGCAAACACTAGCCCTGTGGCTCTGTCAGGTCACCGTCCACGCTCAGCATGCAGTGCTCACTCAGTCAGCAAACACTAGCCCTGTGGCTCTGTCAGGTCAGACCTGAGGCGGCACCCTGCTGACAAAGCTGGTCTAAAGGTTTCTAATCAACATGGGTCATGGAGGCGGTGTCCCTGGACAGGAACGTTTGTGGGGCTCTTGGTGACCTCAGCGACTCTCCCTCCCTACCCCAAGGGCTCTGTGGTGCCCAAAGCCCCACCTTCGACTCCCCTGCATATCCTGTGTCTTCCACACTGTCTGCCATTCCTGGAGCCCACCTCTCCAGAGTGTTGCAAAGCAAAGGTGTCACCTGGAAGACTAAGGTGCACCTGATCCAAGCCTTGGTGTTTTCAATCACCTCATATGCCTGTGAAAGCTGGACGATGAATAAGGAAGACTGAAGAATTGATGCATTTGAATTGTCATGTTGGCGAAGAATATCGACTATACCAGGGACTGCCAAAAGAACGAACAAATCTGTCTTGGAAGAAGTCCAGGCAGTATGCTCCTTAGAGGCGAGGATGGCAAGAGTGTGTCTCAAGTACTTTGGACATGTTATCAGGAAGGATCAGTCTCTGGAGAAGGACATCATGCTTGGTAAAGTAGAGGATCATCAAAAAGAGGAAGACCCTCAAGGAGATGGATTGACACGGTGGCTGCAACAACAGGCTCAAGTATTAGCAAGATTGTAAAGATGGAGCAGGTCGGGGCAACTTTTCCTTCTGTCGTACGTAGGGTCGCTGTGAGTCAGAACCAGCTGCAGGCATGGGAGAAGTCTGCACGGGGCCATCTCCCAGCCCAGGGCGACGGGGAGCTCTTGACCCCTCTGCAACACCCATGACTGCTGGCAGTCTGGATGCTGAGTGCTTGTTCACACCTGTCCCCTTCACCAGGTAAGCGGGGGCAGGGCTCTACTTCAGGGACATCCAGCCCTTTCTTCTTCTTCAGGTAGCATAGCTGTTCCCCCCTGGGACAGCAGCCCACCCCCACTTTGGGGCTGGTGTCTTGGGTGTGGACCCCACTTCCTGACCTGCAGTGGGCCTGTCACATGTCCCTTGTGCACAGACTGTGTGCCTGGCCGCCCTGGGACCCCCAGTGAAGGATGGTAGAGTCTTGCTTGAGCAGACACGCCTTCTGGTTGGGGAAGCCACCTGCATCCCCCTAGAAAACGTGCCAAGAGAGCAGAGCCCCATCCTGAGAGGGCTCTCAGCAAGCAAGGCAGAGGCTGAGGGCAAGGTGAAGGCAGATGCTGTGCCTGGGAGGAAGGCGTGGCCAGCACGAGGCCTGGGGACTGGGCACCTTCCAAAGGTCAGAGCAGGCAGGGAGGTCAAATGACACACAAGGGAGGGAAACGGAGGCTGGAGATGTCCTTGAGGGCCCTGTAAGCTCCGTTAAGGGTGGGGGCTTTGTTCTAGGCACCACAGGAAGCCACTTCCAGGAATTAAGTGGGAGTGCCATGTTCTCAGCTCACTGGGTAGAGCAAATGGTTAAGGGCATGACCATTAACAGAAAGGTTGGTGGTTAGAATCCACCCAGCAATGCTGTGGAAGAAAGGCCTGGCAATCTACTCCAGTAAGATTAAAGCCATTGGAAACACTTTGGAGCAGTTCTACCATGACACAGGTGGGGCCACTCTGAGTCACAGAGGGCGTGTAGGTACTGGTTTGGGTTTGGTTTGCCATGATCTCAGCCACGTTTTAGGACTGTCGTCTGGCCGCTGGGTGCACAGTGGATTTCAGGGGCCCGAGGGGAAGCAGGAGGGCAGGTGGAGGCTTTGCCGTGGTTGTCCAGATGGAAGACAGCGGTGCTTGGCCGAGAGGTTGGTGGCAGAGAGGGACAGTGGTGGGGGAGGTGCCAGGGCCTGGGGAGACCTGGACGAGAGGTAGGGATGAGGGGAGGTCAGTAACAGCACCGTCAGTGAGAGGGGAAGGCAGGGGAAGGGGGGAAGGGTTTGGGTTTTGAGAGTGACAGGAGCTTGGTCTTGGCCTCTTTCAGTGGAAGATCCGCTGTCATCCAGGACAAGGTGTGGAGAAGGCCGTGGGGTCCCTGGTCATGCAGACAGCAGTACGTGCACGGGACCAAGGAGCTCTCTCTGGGTGAGGCCTGGGGGCTTCAGAGTTGGAGGTCTCCAGAGCCCCCAGCCCATCCCAGCAGGCACTCAGGGTCTGTGGGTGCTGGCTGAACCTGGTCACCACCACCAGAGGGGAAAAGGAGCCAGAATCTTGCTGGCCTGGCCTCCTGGGGCGGGACCCTGGGGCAACGCTGCCTGGGTCAGGGTCTTCTGCCGTAGGGCCTTGTGGTGAGGCTTCCTGAGGCAGGGTCTCCTGGGGCAGGGCTCTGGGGTGAGGCTTCCTGGGGCAAGGCTTCCTGGGACTGGGCCCCCTGGGGCGGGGCATCCAGGAAAGGGCATTCTGCTGCTCCAGGCCACCGTTGCCAGACCTCAGAGCCCCTCACATCTTCAGCCCCGGTGGTTCTGAAAAGTCTGCCTGATTCTATCAGGGCCCAGCTACCCCTATTTCCTTACAGCCCAAGGTTGGCCAGGACTCCCAGGGGGCAACTCGAACCTCCCTGCATGGGGATCCAGGCCTCCTCTCTGGTTGTGGGGGGCACGTCCTCAGCCAGCATGCCACCAGGTGAGAGCAGCTGCCCACCTGCCCAGAGCCAGCTCGTCCTAATGTGCCAATGCTTGGGTCACAGAGCAGACCAGAGCAGTGGCTCTGCCGGACAGGCCTACGGCCTCCAGGACGGCAAGAACCTGGCAGGACGATGGCAAGGAAGGAGACGTGGGCCTGCGTGAGCTCCCTGCTGGCCAGCCTCCCCATTTGTAGCAACGATGCTATCTTCCATCCAAACTCCCACAGCCACAGACGCTGATGGGAATGAAGGCCCAAGCTTCCTTCTCACAGCCATGGGAGACACTGGCTGTTAGGGTCCCCTGCAGGCAGGCAGCAGCCAGTGGGGGAGTCCCACACTCCTCGACTGCCCTTCCCTGTGACATTTCTTCCCGACAGTGTCCAGAAAGGTCACCTCCCTCCAGCCAGCCGGCTTCATGGCCATGATTTCGTTTTATGATCCCTTTATGGAGAGTCTTCTCTTCACGTTTCACAAATGTTATTGCAGACAATGACCTGGGCCCCATCTCTTGCCCCAGGGAGGGTGACTGGTTTGGCAGATGAGTGTTTGCTAGTAAGAGTTCAAGCTACTGAAAATCCTCATTTCAGTAGAACTGAAAGACATTAGAAACAGCTGGATGGTGAGTCCATGAAATATACCATAACAGGGATGGACCTGGAGGGCATAATGCTAAGTGAAATAAGTCAAGCATGTAAGGCAAATATCATATGATCTCTCTTGTATAAGAAGACGAGAACAGATACAGAGAGACCAGGGTTCACTGGTGGTTACCAGAGGGTAGGCATACACTTTAGAACCACCAGAAGGTGGGCATACACTTTAGACCATAGAGGTTTGCTCTTTGAGGTGATGGGAAAAGAGACACCCAATGTCGATGATGAGCACGGCATGACCGAAGTAAAAATGAGGGTGTGAGCACATACAGATGGGTACAGGCAAACTGGTATACAGGTAGGTACAGGGTGTACATGGGTAAGAACTGATAGAAATATTCATATAAAACCAAACCCATTGCCATTAAGTGGATTCCGACTCCTAGCTACCCTACAGGACAGAGTAGAATTGCCCCATAGCGTTTCCAAGGAGCAGCTGGTGGATTCCAACTGCTGACATTCTGGTTAGCAGCTGAGCTCTTAACCACTATGCCACCAGGGCTCCAGAAGTATCTATAAAAAAAAAAAAATGAGGTACTTGTAAATACAAGTATGTGGGTGTAGGCAAATATATTCATTGAAGACACAAAAACAGATACTCCTCAGACATAACCAAATATCTTCCAAGATTGGTTTTCTGGGTTTGAAAGCTTGGGACCATAGTCTCACGGGACAGCTCAGCCAAGTGGAATGACACAGTTGCCAAAAATCACGATCTGCATCCTAGCAAAGTGAGCAGTGTCTGGAGTCTTCAAAGCTTGCGAGTGGCCCTCTAAGACACAACTACAGGTATCTACTCACCAGTAGCAAAACGGTAAGGAAAGCAAAAGCTCAGAGAAGAAGCAAATCTACGCAAACCACAACCTCATCTACCCTGAGTCCAGAAGAACTAGATGGTGCCCGGCCACCACCACTGACCTTTCTAACCAGGGTCACAACAGTTGGTCTGGGATAGAACGAGAGAAAAATGTGGAGCAGAACTCAAATTCCTTAAAAAAAAAAAAAACCCGGACACACTGGAACAGTAAAGAACAGAGAACTCCCTGAGACTATCACCCTGAGACACTCTTTAAACCTAGAATGGAGCCTATCCCCTGACATCTGCTTTTAGTGAGATAGCAGAGCAGAACACAAAATAAAGGATGCTACTGGTAAGATCGGCGCTCTACATAAAAACCGTCTTATGAGACAATAGGTCAACAATTTCTTAAAAGCAAAGAAGAGAAGATAGGGGGCAGGGAAACTAGAGTACTGGAGATGGAACAAATAGAACACCACTGACAAGAATGTTGACACATTTTGGTAAATATAACTAATGTCACTAAAGGATTTGTGTGGAAATTGCCAAATGGGTGTCTAACTTGCTGTGCAAACTTTTACCAAATAGTCAATAAAATATTATTAAAAAAAAATAGGTGGAAATGACCCACCTTGCTTCCCTGAAATTATCTCGTAATCAGGGAGCAGCCTCTGAGCAGTGCCAGGAAAAGGCTGGGGCCACATAGGGTCCAGACGCCGCCCCCTCATCCATGACTCACACAGCCTCTTCCCCTGGGTTCGAATTAGGGGAAGTCAGGGTGACTCCTGAATGCAGGTCACAGCACATCTGAGATACCCATCCTGGCAATGCTCAAAGCACCCACCCAGGGCGCCCCCTCCCCGAGCCTCCCTGATCCCCTCCCAGAGGTGTTCTAGGGGTCACCTACAGCTAGAGGTGCATGGCAAGGGTGTGGGGCCGAGGTGCCACAGCCTTCTGCTACTCGAGCTGCAGAGCACACCTGGCTGGGCTGGGTGCTCCCCTCTCAGCCTGGTGCTCCCCTCTTACCCGGGTGCTCCCCCTCAGCTGGTTACTCCCATCTTGGCCCTGGGTGCTGCCCTCTAGGCCTGGTGCTCCCCTCTCAAACTTGTGCTCCCCTGTCACCTGGGTGCTCCCCCCTTACCAGATGCTCCCGTCTTGGCCCTGGTGCTCCTCATGCAGACCTAGCTCTCTGCAGCACTGACAGGCAGAGCCACTGGCCGTGTCCCTGTTCCCTGCATGCGCTACGCTGGGCTGGGCTCACTGGAGCCAGGCTGAACCTGGCTTTATGTGCCAAGAGATGTGTGTGTGTCGGGGAGAGGAGGTGCTCCTTCTATGTGGAAGAAGAGGACAAGAGGAATGGAACTCCTCAGTCTCTCTAAGCGGTACCCCAAACTCAGAGACCCCTGAGGCCTGCAGGTTACCCCCACTGTGTCCCTCAATGCCCATTTCCTCGCATGGCCAGTCCTGGATGGGGGCCTCTGCTGACTGCTCTTCTCCCATCCTGGCCAGGCACCATCACAGACCACCCCCCCCTCCACAAGCTGGAACTGCCTCCACCCCCCTGCCAATGCCCGCTGACGCCCTGGTGGTGGGCAGACAGGGAGGACAGCCTCTCTGATCTGCTAGGGGCACCCTGTCCCTCTGATGGGGAGCTGCACAGTGTTCTCCCAGGCTAAAGCCCCCCCAACACAGGGAGGTGTCAGAGTGACCTCAGGGGTTTAGCTCTGTTTGCAAACAAGAGTGGCTTCCCCTGCCTACCACAGGCTAAGTGTTCTCACAAGCACCTCCCCAAGCCAAAGAGGGTCTGTTAGGCAGGAACCAGGCACACAGACGTGGAGGGACCCACCAAGGTGACATGCCTGAGAGCCAGTGCTCTGCAGCCTACTCTGGGGGTCGCCACTTACTTCTTCTTACTTCTTCAACTGCAGGCGCACCTGGACAGGACCCTGGAGCCCCATCCTCCATCTTCCCACCATGGATGGCTCCATCTTGCTGTTCTGGGGTCAATCTTCCTTCTCCACTTCCACCAGCCTCACCACCAATGGCTGTTCTAGACTCCTGCAGGCTGTGGACCAGACAACCACACTCTCTCCTGCATACCCCAGGAAGGACAGTGCCATGGGTCCCTGAGTACCCACACACACACCCCAGGAATAACAGGGCCCTGGGTCCCTGGTCCCTGCACAACCCAGGAATAATAGTCATGGGTCCCTAGTCCTTGCACACCCCAAGAATAAGAGGGCCGTGGGTCCGTGGTCCCCACACCGACACCCCAGGAATAACAGGGCTGTGAGTCCCTGGGTCCCTACACACACCCCAGGAATAATGGGGCCGTGGGTCCCTGGTCCCCAAACACACACCCCAGGAATGACAGGGTTGTGGGTCCCTCGGTTCCCACACACACCCCAGGAATAACGGGGTCATGGGTCCCTGTGTTAGGGGACCTTACAGGCTGAAGACAATTAATTAGTACTCCATTAGTTATCAGGCCACTCCCAGTCACCCTCCCACCACATCACTCACTTCCTCTAAGTTGTTCTTCAGACTCTCCAGAGAGCCCCAGAAGAGTTCAGATCTAACCAGCTCCGAGTAGCCAGACATGCGCTGAACAGACCATGAAGACTGATAAATGACCCTGGGCCGCCATGCATCCTCAATAATGCAAGAGAACTTGTGTCAAGGAACCAAAAGACTCATGCCAAGGAGCCAAAATCACTGGGAACACATCATTAGCAGTAGTCAAGCCCATTTCAAAAGCAAAGGGTACGTCAGCCACTTCCAGGCCAAGTTTTAGCCCCGCCTCATAATGAATAATCAGTAGAAACCATGAATAGTTAAGACTTTCTGATCCTGCCCACCCCATTCCTCCACCCTTAAATGAATATAAGTATAAATTGCAAATTGCTATCGCAGATTGGGGAACTCAATCTGAGGTCGATACCTCTGAGTTCCCGCCTGGTAGCCTGTGAAACAAACTTTCTTCCTCTCAAAGACATTGTCTGATAGTTTGGCTTCTTGCATGCTGGGCATGGACTCATTGGTCTGGTTCACCTGGGTCCCCACACACACACCCCAGGAAGGTCAGGGTCATGGGTCCCTGGGTCCCTGCACACCCCAACAATAACAGGGTCATGAGTCCCTGGGTGCCTACACACACACACCAGAAATAATGGGGTCACGGATCCCTGAGTCCCTGCACACACACCCCAGGAAGGAGAGGGTTGTGGGCCTCTGGGTCCCCCCACACACCCCAGGAAGGAGAAGGTTGTGGGTCCCTGGGTCCCCCCACACACCCCAGGAATAATAGGCTCATAGAATGGTCCCGTCCTTAGAGTCAGGGCTGGGGCTTGACCCCCAGCCTGCCACTTCTGGCCAAGTGTCCTTGGGTCTGTCTCTTCCCCTGATGTCCACGCCTCTTTTCTATAACCCACAACAGACAAGCCGCCTGCAGCTCCTGAGAGCAGAGAGGCCACTCTGCAGGCACACAGAGCGCCTGTCAGCCACACCACCTGGCCGTTCTTACTACACAGCAGCTTTGTGATGAATGAAAAGCGGTACAACACAAACACAAAAACAAACCCATGACCCCGAGGGCCACAAATCCCCTGCAAACATTGGAAGCTAAGATTGAGGCCACACGATTTATAGCACCTTAGCAACTAAATTCTGAACAACATCATTTCGTAAAGAATGAGTAATTTGTGAATTATGAGATTACTTTGGTACGCTAACTTGAGAAAGAACTGGGAGGAGGGGAACCAAGGCTTGGTTTCAGGAAAAGAACAAAAGATGCATTTGGGGCAAACTTACAAATCCCACACAGTTCTGCACCCTGAATTGTCTAACCACAAGGTGCAAGCGGATGGATTCCACCAGAAATGGGAGAAGACCCTGGAGGTGAGGAGAGCAAGTGTCCACCTCACCTCATTTTTCCATGGGGAAAACAGAGAACAAGGCCGTTGGTAGTCGACTCAGTTGTATTACTCATGGAGTGTGTGTGTAATAGACTGAGTTGTGTCCCCCGAAAAGAAGTGTGGAAGTTCTAACCCTTGTACCTGTTTGGCAACAAGGGTCTTCTTTTGTTGTGTTTGGAGTCCCTGGGCGGTGCAAACAGTGAAGGTGCTCAGCTGTTAACCAAAAGGTTGGAGGCACTCGAAAGAAAGGTGTGGTGATCTACTTCCAAAAATTAGCCACTGAAAACACCACGGAGCACAGTTCTACTAAGGCACACATGGGGCTGCCGTGAGTGGGATCAGCTCAGTGGCAATTGATTGGTGAGCTATGTTTCTGAGGTCATACCAGTGCAGGGTGGGCCCTGAGTTATAAAAAGGGCAGATTAGATACAGAGACATACACGGGGAAAGACAGATGCCACGTGAGGATCGTCTAGAAGCAAAAGAACGCCAAGGATCATGGGCAGACACTAGAACAAGGAAACAGCCCACAGAAGGGATGACACGTCCCAGACCCTGAGTTGGACTGTCAGCCTCCAGAGCTGGAAGAGAGCAGATGCGTGTTCTTTAAAGCCGCACACTTGCGGTGTTTCTGTTACGCAGGTCTAGGAGACTAAGGTGGGGTACACTCTCTTGCTCCAGGGGACCTGGGAAGGTAACCTTTGAAAAGATTCTTTTGGGGGGCCAAGGCAGCACCCTCTCAGCCTCTCCTGAAGCTTGCCAGGTTTTCAACTCAGGGGATCAACCTGCCCGGCAGCTGCAGGCCCGACAGAGCTGTCCTTAGTTCCAGGTGGGCTTGTGACATTGCTAGCCTGGTCACGGCAGCCCTTAGCCTTCTCCTGGAAGGCGGGAGAGCACATGTCTCCCAGGCTGGGAGAGAGGAAGAGGCAGCCCTGGTGCAGCTGGCAGGGTCATCTGGGCCCCAAGGGAGCTGGCTGAGCCAGCACAGCAGTGGAGGGCCTGAGTCCTCCAGCTCTGGACTGTCGTCCCCGAGCCCTCTACTGGTCATGCCATTTGAGTTAAGCTTTCTGTTACTTTCCACTGGAAGCTTCCCAGATTCCACAGGTCTCCAGAGCCTTGTCCCGGTGGAGTACACAGGCCAGCAGGGCAGAGCTGGCCTAGAGATGATGTGGGGCGTGCCAAGCTTCCCCTTCCCGTGCTGCCCAGATTGCTCCATCAGCCTGCCCACCGCTGTCCCGTTCCCACTTCCCTGCCCCCAACCCACTCCCCCCTTCAGCAGCCATGGGAGCCTGTGAGTCTGCATCAGATTCTGTGTTCCTCCTGCTTCCCCTTTCAGTGGCCTCCGTCACACCTAGAATCAGACCAAACTCTCTTCCAGTACCCAAGGCCCCGAGACAGGCCTGCCTGTGTCTCCCATCCCCACAAGGCCAGCCCTAGGTCCCAGAATGCACCACACATTCCCATATATTGCTGGTTTGGGACTCCATGGTTTCCTCATAAGAGGCTGCGCCTGGCCCCTTCTTGGTTTTCACCACCCTGCAGAAATGTCACCATGGTTCGAGCTTGACTACTAACCTAAAGGTTGGCGGTTTGAACCCACCCAGCTGTACTGTGGAAGACAGGCCTGGCAATCCGTTCTATGAAGATTAATGCCAAAAAAACCCTACGGAACAGCTCTACTCTGCATACAAGGGGTCGCCATGAGTTAAAATTGACTGGATGGCAACAGGTTTGTTTCATCTTTTTTTTTTTTTTTGGTGCGTTCTGGAAACAAAAAAACAAAATCCAGGAGATGGAAAAGCAAAGTTGCACTGACAAACTACAGCCATATAAATGTAACTCCGTCCTTAGGAAAAGTCAACAGCACAATTCTCTGTTTCAGACCAAGTGTCAAGGGTGAAATCAAATGCTTTCCTTTTCCTTCAGAAACAGTAACTGCCACTTCGGAGTGACCCCCGTCCCCATCCCCCCCATCCCTGCCGCCCGCCGCAGCGACAGCACAACTGATCACGGTGCCTCCTGGCAAATAAACCAGCGTGGGAGCCTGCATGGGTCCTCTGGCCACCTCTCCAGGGCCCTGGCTGAGCAGGCCTAGTCTTCATTTACATACAGATTGCAGCCTGGATGAGGTGGAGAAATGTGGTTATTTACTAAGAAAGCAAGGCCTGAAACGCCAATTACTCAGCAGGTTAGTGGAAGGCCCTGAGGGACTGCTCTCAGTAGAAAATGGCCAGCCTGGTGGGAGCTAGAAGACAGGGTGCCTTGTCTAGCCCAGAGTTCTCCAAACCTCTGGGAACTCGGATCCCATCAGTGTAAAGAACGTGCATCTCCCCAAAATATGCATTTATGTATGTGTGAGGATATAAATCTGCTACACACTTTATAAAACAAACACACACGCACACACACTCAAAAAGAACGTACGTAAAAGAAAGGATGAGACGAACATTGAAATATCCTAACGTTTGACTTGTGAGCCTCGTGGTGGGTCTCCATCCTCCAGGATGTTCTGAGGCTCCTGGGGGTGGGCGCAGATGGAGTGTTATCCTCCGTGACCTTGTAGTTTGCGGTGGAACTGTGGTCCCCCAAAGAAATCCTAACCCCTGCTACCTGTGAGCATGACTGTGCTTGGAAGTAAGTCTTTGAATATGTGATCAGTTAACGTGAGGCCACACTGAAGTAGGGTGGGTCCCAATTCCATCTGAGTGAAAACCAGCTGCCATGGAGTCCACTCCCACTCATGGGGACCCCATGTGTGTCACAGTAGAAATGTGCTCCCTGGGGTTTTCAATGGCTGATTTTTTGGAAGTGGACTGCCAGGCTTTTCTTTGCAGGTCCCTCTGGGTGAACTCAAACCTCCAACCTTTTGGTGAGCAGCCAAGCATGCTAAGCATTTGAACAACCCAGGGACCGTCTGAGTGAAGTTCTAATAAAGGATGAGAAAAGACAGAGACAGACACAGAAGAAAGATGGCCTCGTGAAGACACAGGAAGAGACGGAATGAAGCTGCCACAAGCCAAGGGACACCTGAGACCACCAGAGCCTTCAGAGGGCATATGGCTCTCCTGATGCCTTGATTTCAGACTCCTGGGCTCCACAACTGCTAGGGAATAATGTCTGTTCTTTCAAGCCCCGCAGCTGTGGCATTTGGTGAGAGGCCTTAGACACTCCCACAGGTGCACATAGTGGGAGGAGGCTACTTCTCCGCCCACTGACGCCAGCTCCACCGTTTGGCTGACCCTGGCTGTGGGGCGTCAGAGGACATGCCCCGAGCAGTAGCCTTGGGTGTGCCCATGTAGCCGGGCTCGACACCTGCGATTTACCAGGAGAAGAGCATGCCAGGAAGAGAGAACATGCCAGTCAAGAGAACAGGGAAGAACATACGGGGGCAGGGAAACTAGAGCACTGGAAACAAGACAACCAGAACTCAGTGACAGACAATGCTGACACACTGGGAGCACATGTAACTAACATCACTGAACAAGTGGTGTGGAAATTGTCAATAGGAACCTAACTCGCTGTGTAAACTGTCACCAAAAAAAAAAAAAAAAAGAAGAGAGACAAGAACAGGGAGCCACGTCAGAAGCATGGATAAAGCCTGAAGTTCAGCTCATGGGCAGCTGGGAGTGGAGCTGCCCGGCCGACCTGCAGACTCCGGGAGAGGACATCCGTGCTGTAGGCTGCAGAGCTCAGGGACATTCGCGTGGCAGTGCTGGCTGATGGCTACCCTGACTCAGCCATTGTCCGTTTTTCAGTGGGTCCCACGTGCTCGCCTCCATGTCCCCCATGCAAGGTACCGTGTGAGGCCAACTTCGCGGCTAATCCCACGCAGGCCCCCGCTGCCATTCCCCCTCTCTGGCCAGCTCCACCATTCAAAGGGGCTTGCTGGACAGTTCTGAGCAGCTTCCCTGTGCCTAGATTTGGAACACGCTGCACGGTGTAAACTGTCCTCAACAATGGTGAGGTTGCGTGTCCACGTGTGTGTGCACCACATGTGGACCCCACAGCTTTGAACAAACACACTCTGTCCTCCCTGCATGGGGACAGAAGCCCAGAAGTCTTGGCGAAACGAAGCCGGGCAAGCAGTTGACATGGAAACCTAAGGGTTAAAATTCTTCAGTCGTTTGGAAATGTCAGATTCTGATAACCAGGCTGGAGGCCTTGTTCCTCCATCGTGAAATGTTTGGCAAAACAAGCTCTGCCGTGAATTCCTGACAACAAACGTATCAATGTCAGCGGTAGCTGGAGCCAGATGTCCGCCTCAGCGGGCGGTGCTCCTTACGCGGGTGCGGGCGTCAGGCCCCTTGCCGACAGGCTCGCTGTCAGCGCAGGGAGGACGGCCCACTTCTGCAAGTCTCCTATGCGAACAAAGGAGTTCCACTCGTTTCCGGCTTGACGCAGGGAGAGCCCTTTGATGGACAATCCTCCCTCTGTGTCCTGCCTTAAAACTCCCTGGGCTGCCTGGTGTTGGCTGGAGCCAGGGGAGGCTTCCAAGTCCTGGCTAATTAATTGAAATGTGTGAGTTAGTGTGTGTGTCTGTGTGTGCACACACGCTCATGGGTGTGGGGGGAGGCCTGAAGGAGCAGTCCTATGCCTACATATGGATGGGGGCCTTTGCCAAGTTAGTTTCAAGAGAAAAATCCAACCACTGCTGAGAAAGGCTGCTGGTACCCAGTTAGCATTATTGGCACCTGGTTAGCATCACTAGGACCCAGTTACCATCATGGGGACACGGTTGGCATCGCTGGTACTCAGCATCACCAGGATCTGGTTAGCATCACCGGTACCTGGTTAGCATTATGGTACTCAACATCACCAAGACCTGGTTAGCATCACTGGTTCTCAGTTAGCATCACCGGTACCCAGTTAGCATCACTGGTACCCAGTTGGCATCACTGATACTCAGCATCACCAGGATCTGGTTAGCATCACCAGTACCCAGTCAGCATTATGGTACTCAGCATCACCAAGACCCGCTTAGCATCACTGGTTCTCAGTTAGCATCACTGGTACCCAGTTAGCATCACTGGTACCCAGTTAGCATTGCTGGTACCCAGTTAGCATCACTGATACTCAGCATCCATGGTACTCAGCATCACTGGGATTCGGTTAGCATTGCTAGTACCTGGTTAGCATCACTGGTACTCAGTTAACATCACTGATACCTGGTTAGCATCACTGGTACTCAGTTAGCATCCACGTACTCAGCATCACTGAGATTCGGTTAGCATTGCTAGTGCCCGGTTAGCATCACTGATACTCAGTTTAAATCACAAAGACCTGGTTAGCATCACTGGATTCAGTTAGCATCACTGGTACTCAGTTTACATCACAAAGACCTGGTTAGCATCAATGGGATCCAGTTAGCATCACTGGGACCCAGTTAGCATTGCTAGTACCCGGTTAGCATCACTAGTACCCAGTTAGCATCACTGGGACTCAGCATCACTGGGTCTGAGATCACAGAGCAAGAGGGTCACCTCTGCTTCGAGGCTATGAGGTGCGTGGGTGTGTGTGTGCGTGTGTCTGTGAAGTACACACCCATACATATGCGTACACTCATACAGTTTCCGTATACACGTGTGTATGTAAAATGCCTTTGGGGAGCAGTGGTGGTACAGTGGTAGAGTTCTCACCTTCCGTGTGGGAGACATTGGTTTGATTCCCGACCAATGCGCCTGGACACAGCCATCAGCCCTCTGTCAGTGGAGGCTTTCACGATGCCAAACAGCCCTCAGTGGGTCTTCCAGACTAGGACAGACCAGGAGGAGAGGCCTAGCGATCTACTTCTGAAAATCAGCCAGTGAAAACTCTGTGGATCACAGCGGTCTGACCTGCACCAATCCTGGGAATGACCCAGGACCAGGCAGTGGTTCGTTCTGTTTGTGCATGGGGTCGTCATGAGTTGGAAGCTCCCTCCAGGGCTGCTGACAACAACACAGCAATACGTGTTTATAATGTGGACCCAAACTAAACCCAACCCGCTGCCGTCGAGTCAATTCCGACTCACAGCCACCCTACGGGACAGAGTAGAACTGCTCCATACAGTTTCCAAGGAGCAGCTGGTGGATCTGAACCTCCAACCTTTTGGTTAGCAACCCAACGCTTAACCACCACGCCACCAGGGCTCCATACCCGCGTAATACTGGAATCAGGCATTTTCCTTACACACAAAAGCCCGTCTTGTTCTTTTGTCCACACACACACGTGCACATTCTGTCATATAGGAGGATATATGTGAGTGTATAAGACATACTCTTATAAACGACACATTCATAATACTGGGACTCATTTTAACATAAATCCATAAAAACATTCCTACTTCTCATGAGACAGGCAAGTACACACGTGTGCATACACATGGACACATGCACACACATACAACACACATGCACACAGGTACACAACATCAGACCCAGATGGGAGGCCCCACCCTGTCTGCCACGGGCTCCACCAGGTCCTGGCACCTGGCCACATTGCCCCCACCCACCCAGGGTGCTCCTCACTGGCCCAGCCACTTAGGGGCCTGGGACCCCATTCCCAGCAGCACAAGGGGGCTGAGGGAGAAGGATCCTGAGGGCAACTGCTTCTGGGAGGGGCAAGTGAAGGGGCTGCTGTGGGGTGGAGGAGGGGAAGAACATTCCCGGAATGGCTTGGAAGCTGGAGGTGGCCCACTTGGCATGGATGCTCTGGCTGAGGTGGCAGAGCTAGCTGAGGGCCCAACAAGTGCCAAGAGACAGGGAGAGGAGAGGATGGGAGAAGCCATCTCTCCACCATCCCATGGGCTGCCACCCCACCTTCCGGCATCCACCAGTGACTGAGCTGGACCCGGCCGGCATCCTGGCCATCCTCTCCTCCCTCTCAATGCCCCAAGGGCCCGCCCACTGCATGCTTTTTCCCAAGCCCCAGAGGTCACCCATCCCATCTCTCTCCTCTGTGTTGCACCTTCAGTCAGGCCCCACATGCCCCCCGATGCCATGCCCCCTCCCCAGCCGCCTGCCCCGCTCTTGCCCCTCTGAACACTGCAGAGGTACCATGCCCAGTGCAGACCCGACCATGGTGCTGGGCAGGGCCAGGCCTCTCCAGATGCCCACTGCCTTGGGTGAAGTATACAAATGAGACAACACTCAGCACGGCGCACACAGTCGGCGTCTGTTAACCGTTACGACACCCCACAAGGAGGCACGTGTGCCCCACTGAACAGTTGAAGGATGGGGCATTTGAGAGATTTTGCAAGTGGCTGGCCAGTGCTCACCTGAGGTCCGGACATGTTCTGACTGCAACCACGCTCTGTCTGACCTCCAGGCTCTGCCCCCTCCCCACCCCGCCCCCACCCTCCTGCACCCATACTCTGCCAGGCCTCCAGGCTCTGCAAACCCCCCATCCCCAGTGCTCCTGCCCTCTTCCTCTCCCCTAGCCCTCCCACCCAGCAGGCACACCCCTCATCCCTAAAGCAGGCTTCTGGGAATCACCAGCCTGGAGCCCCTGGCAGATGCAAGAGAAGGCCTGGCCCTGCTCACCTGGATACCTCCACACCTGTGTGCCCACCCCTGCTGGGAAGGTGGCAGTGGAAGGTGGGGACTGTGGCCCACTCACCTTGATTCCAGCCTGCCCACACTCTTTCGACAGAAGGCCCACCCTCTCCACGCCTTGCTCAGCACCAGCTCCAGGGAAACACGAGTCCCGAGGCACCCCCGCTGAATTGGGGTGCTGACCCACCTTGGGCCCCTGCCACAAGATATTCTCTGCACCTCCTCTATTCCCGAGTCTCTCATCTGGCAGCAGGTGTAGTCCGGTCAGGTGCCCTGCTCTGATCTGCCCCCAGAGGCTGGATTTCCACCCAGTGATAAAGGACAGGTGGAGAACAGAGAAGCAAACAGTGGGGGAAAGTGGAAAATGTACTTCCCTTGGCAATGGCCCAGCATGAAATTTCATTCTGGCTGTGTGCCAGGCTCTTTCAGGGGAGGCTGGGACCTGCGGGAGGAGTGACCAGTCCACGCAGACACGCAGGCGTGAGTCGGAAAGGGGATCTAGGACTCTACATCTTTCCTCTAGATTTTCCTCCCACAGACGTATCCAGTGGGACCCGCCGGGCTCCAGGCCCACAGCCTATTGGGTAGAGCTGCATCTGTGTCCACTGGTGCCAGGTGTGTTTAAGGGTCATCTGCACCACGAACACCTCAGATAAGGTAGACCCCTCCATGCTGGGGTTGGGGGAGGCAGGGAGGGCTGCTGGGTCTGAGGTGTGGGTGTACATCTGACCACATGTCCTGTGAGCTGCACCTCCCCACATGCACGCTGGGTTTCCCAGGTGAGGTTGCAGCATCTCTTTCCAACCTTCACCACCCTCTTCATGGGGTGCCCAGGCCCAGAGGAAAGGCTGGAGCTGGAGGGCTGGGTGGGGAGTGACCCTGCCATTGTGAATCAATGCGGTGGCTGGGAGAGGCCCCCAGGAGGCCACCCCGATTCCTGACCCTGTGAGGATACCCGCTGCCAGACCCCTCCCCCTCCTGGGGCCACCCCCCGGGAGGGGGAGGTTGGTGAGTAGACCCAGCACAGGGGTGTAAAAGAGAGGGTGGGCATGGGCACCCTGTTACCCACTCCATTTGTTCACCAAGACTGGCACATCCTTACCACTATGGAGACCGCAGAAGGCTCTAGAAACTGAGTGTTATATGCAACAGAAAGAAATGTGCTGGGCTCAGTTCTGCCCCCACCATTTCCAACATCACAAGTTAGGGGTTCCCCCAGGTCCTAGGCCCCCAGCGACCTTGTCCATACCATGAGTCATGGCAGCACCCCCTCAGAGGTGTGTTGGGAGGTGTTGTTACAAGTGAAGGATTTAGCGGACAGCCAGGGTATACTAAGCAAGCCCGGAGTAGGCATTTCTGCTTGATTCCTGCTGTTATTAGTTTGAGCAATTAGGTCATATCAGAACCTGGGCCAGGCACATGAAATCTGGGGGTGAGCAGCACCAACACCGTTTCTGTCCTGGGGAACCTGGCGTTAAGAGCAGAAACGGCAAACAGTAACAGTTGTGAAGAAGGGGAAGGCACAGGAAGAGCTGGGGCTGAGTTCCAGCCTGGCTGTGGGGACGGACAGTCAGGGAAGGTTCTAGGCCTTCTTTCCCTAGCCCTGCCCCAGCCTGGTCCATGGCACATTCATGGGATGGACAGTCCATCTCTGTCCCCTGGCTGGGGGAAGCTCCAAGGAGCACAGCAGGCTGGCTGCTCTCGGCTGTGTCTCCAGTGCTGTAATGTGGGTTCAGTGAACCGGCGTGAGAGGAGCTGGGTCCTCTTACAGAGACTCGAGGGCCATCAGTAAGGAAGGCAGCCCCTGCAGGCCCAGAGCTGGCCTGTGACAGGTAATACAGAACTGTTGACCGACCCAAAATTAATTATTTTGCATTCTAAACCAAAATACCTAAAGAGATCATTCTAGAAACACAATGAATACTTGTTGAATAAAGGAATGGCCTTGGGGTTGGGGTGTAGGGAGCTGGCTCTTGACAAGTTACTATTGTTGTTAGGTGCTGTCGAGTCGGTTCCGACTCATAGTGGCCCTATGTACAACAAGACAAAACACTGCCCGGTCCTGCGCCATCCTCCCAATCATTGTTATGCTTGAGCCCATTGTTGCAGCCACTGTGTCAATCCATCTCCTTGAGGGTCTTCCTCTTTTCCACTGACCCTGTACTCTGCCAAGCATGATGTCCTTCTGCAGGGATGGATCCCTCCTGACGACATGTCCAAAGTATGTAAGATGCAGTCTTGCCATCCTTGCTTCTAAGGAGCATTCTGGTTGTACTTCTTCCAAGACAGATTTGTTCATTCTTTTGGCAGTCCATGGTATATTCAATATTCTTCACCAACACCACAATTCAAATTTGCCAATTCTTCAGTCTTCCTTAGTCTTGAGAAGAAGAGATGTATATTTCAAAAGGGTACCCCCTCCCCAAGTTGGGGCATGGTGGCTGGCCGTGGCCTGAGATAAATACTCCCAATATTAGCTGTCCTTCCCCTGTAACCTGTCCTAAGGCTCTGAACACAGTCACTAGGCTGGAACATGTGCATAATCTTTGTGGAAAAGCCCTCACAACCAGGGTTATCATCTTTGTGATAAAAAGAAAAGGGAAAGAAATCCCTCTCTTCCATCGTTCCATCACAGCAGAGTGCACACTGGGGTTCAGTGTCAGTGGGTGTCGAGGTGGGAGGAAGGGGAGCACAGGGCTGGGGGCTGGGGCTCAGAAGCAAGTCGCCCCCCAGGTCCTCACAAAACAGTGACTGTCTGTGGGCACAGGAGGCTGAGCAGGCTCACAGCAGCAGCAGCAGGAACACCGTTCACCAGCTACCACACCAGCACCTTGCTGGCAGTAGATTCTAGCCCACCACGGGGCCACCCTCCCTGGACCATCAGCTTCTGCCCTCAGACTCTCTTCTCCTCCGGGCCCGGGACCATCAGACTCTGCCCTCAGTCTCTCCTCTCCCACAGGCCTAACCTGGCCAGAATCATTGACAGAGGGGCACGGTGTCTTGTAGCCATGCTGGATGCCTCTCTGGGCACTCATTGCCCATGCCAAGGGTCCATAAAGGGCACATGGGCTCTGTGGGCTGGATTCTATACCATCTTCAGTTCCTATGACTGGTGCGGCTATACCGGGAACAGCCCGAGGGTCCAGGCTGGGAACCCCCCTCACAAAGCCGTGAACAGGGACCACCACTGATGCTGCCAGGTCCAAGTCCATGATCAACCTGCCACGTGCACCTGCTGAGAGACACTGCTAGGGAGTTGGGAGCCCCCATCACAGTCAGAGCACAGGCTGCTACAGGGTCCTGGACACACTTTGCAGGAAAAAGGCTCCTGGCCTTGGGCCTTACAACCTGTAATGTCCCCTCATTACGCCCCCTACCAGCTGAGAGGCAGGGGTGCTGGCGCCTCCCCCAGGAGAGGAGGTGGGCTCCAAGAGGCGGGAGGCTCGCAGATCCCTGGCCTGAGAGGCACAGCTAGGCTGGACCCGCTCAGGGCTGGCCTGGGCTTCCTGGAGCAACACAGCCAAGCTCCACGAATGGCTGAAGGACCTGAGGGGGCCAGTCAGTGCCCCAGAGAGGGGCTTTGCTGCCCCATGTAGTCCTGCATCCCCGGGCAGGGTCCCCCAAGGTCAGATGGCATGCTGGGGAAGCCCCTCAGGATTCCAACTGGAATCCAGCCACCACCCACTAGCCAAAGGCCAGCACTGCTCCTCAGCCCCACGGTGTGAGTATGGCCTGGCCCCCCGGCTCGGTGGAAGGGTAAGAGGGCAAGGGTTGTAGTGGGAACCCCAGGGGGGGCCACGCAGCAGGGGGTTCAGTGGCACAGGTGATGCAGGTGGCACCTCTCTTCTGCTGTGCAGATCCCTTGTGCCATCTCACCTGCTGGGGGCTCCTCTCCACCCTCCAAGGGCAGGTGTACACTAGGTAACGCTGCCCCCACGGATGACACCTGGCCAAAGGCCAAAGGCAGATTGATAAGGAGGATTTGAGAGGAGGGTCTGAGAAGAAAGGGTGGAGAGCGAAGACCACCAGGATGGTGGCACCAGTTGGAGGAGGTGGGCCTCCAGCAGACAGGGAAGATGAAGGAGCTAGGAAGCCTCTGATTTCCTGCCCCAACCATGTTCAGGCAGAGGAGCTGCAAGGACCCTGACAGTCGGGCTGTGGTGCTTGCCTCAGTTTCCCTCTCGGTAAGACAGGCTGGACTAGGTGCCCCTAGCTGCACTGGCAGCTGAGACAGGGCAGGCTGGGACTCCAGCCACATCACTTACTGGAGTCCAGTTCAAGGAGGGCCCAGTATGTGGCCAGGGGCCATGCCTCCCCCAGGGTCGAGGCCTGCGTGACTGTGCAGCTTGCTGAGACTGGCACTTTCCCAGGAATCACCGTGCCGGCAGCACAAAGCCTCCTGATTGCTCCATTTGTCAGGCAACGGCACTTGGATGTCATGGGCAGGAGCAGAGGAGACTTCGGCTAAATTTCTGTATGCAGAAATGTAGATGGAGCCCCCGCCTCCGTCTCCCATCTCCATGGCGACAAAGCTCCCGGTGCCCATCACCACAGGACAGGAGAGGCTGCTGCAGCCCCGGCCCCCTCCCAGGAGCGCTGCACAGGCCCCTCGAGAGCCTCACTGGAGATAACTGGGGGACAGAGAGCAGGAACTGTACCCCTGCACCAGTAGTGCGTCTGCAGCAGGGTCACACACCCCTGGCCTGGTCTGAGACGGCGTAGCCCAGGTAGGCTGCAGAGGAGCCACCCAAGAGGCTCAGCCCTGGCTGATTCAGAACGTCCTGCATTCACCTTACAGCTTTCCTCCCAAGCGTCCTCTGCGGTGCCTCTTCAGCCTCATGGCCCAGCACTGCACAAGGTACAAGTTCCCTACCCTCTCCACGAGAAAACGAGGGTCTGCAGGGATGGGCCCCTCGCCAGCCTCTCCTCCCACACCACTCCTAACCCATCGCCACATCTATACAGAGAATCCTGACGCTGCCCACTGCACCAGCCTAGCCAAGGCCCTCCTCATCTCCTGCCTGGACAACCTCAATAGATGCCTGCTCACCCTCCCTGCCCCCACCAGGCCCTGGAGTCCACAGGCAGGAGCCAGAGTGAGTTTTCAGAAATAACCACGGCATGGGCACCATCCCCCAAAAAGATATGTACCTTGTTTGGAAACTGGGCATTGAAGATGGAGTATGGCAGCCCTGACCCCAACCCGTTGTCTTAGAGACCAGGAGACAGGAGAAAGGCGGCCAGGAGAAGGCAGAAGCAGATACAGCTGTGAGCCAAGAACAGCTGGAGCCAGCAGAAGCCAGGAGACGGACACCAACAGGTTCTCATTCAGAGCCTGAGAGGAATCAACGCTGCCGACACCCTGATCTGGACTGGCAGCCTCCAGGGCTGTGAGAGAACACATTTCTGTTTTTATACCAAAACCAAACCACACTCACTGCCGAATCAATGTCAATTCCGACTCATAGAGGCCCTATAGGACACAGCAGAATTGCCCCATAGGTTTCCAACGAGTAGCCAGTGGATTGGAACTGCCAACCTTTTGGTTAGCAGCTGAGCTCTCAACCACTGTGCCATAAGGTATTTTGTCACGGCCAACCTAGGAGATTAAACAAAACAAAAAAACAGTTGCCCCGGAGTCGATGCCAACTCATGGCGCCCTGTGTGTGTCAGAGTAGAACTTTGCTCCACGGGTTTTTCAATGGCTGATTTTTTTGGAAGCAGATTGCCGGGCCCTTCTTCTGAGGTGCCTCTGGGTGGACTTGAAGCTCCAGACTTTCACAGAGCGTTCACCATTTGCACCTCAAGACTCCTAGGACAGACAGTAGGACACCTGTTATAACCCTCCATGGCTCTATGGCTCATAGGGGACCTAGCCCCTGGCAGGGACCTTGGGGCACCCGTGACCTGCCCACCCACTTGGCCCTGGACACGATCCCCATTCTTGACTGAGTGAGGGTCCCCATCCCTGGCCTTTGCCTAGGCCCAGACTTCCACCAGAATGTCTTTCTCCCTCCCTGCCTCCCAGGCCCATTCCTTCCCATCTTTTCCTTCACCACTTAACACGTGTCTCTTCAAAGGCCGTGGCCATGGAAGTAAAGCTGGGTCTGCCTGCTCTAGAAGCTTCTGTGCCCTACCCTGGGGGACCCTGAGCATCATCCACCAGGGCACAGGTTTGGCTCTCATATAGCCATAGCTCTTTCTACGGACTTAATCAATCAAACAAGGGACTGAACAGCTGCACACCTGACTGATAAGTTGTCTTGCCCCTGGCCAGGTGGGCAGCATACCCACACTCCTGGGTCCAAATATGGCCTCCTGCCAAGTAGCACAGAGAAGACTCGCTGGCCTGGGAGGGGAAAACCTGCAGAAGGAGGACCTCGAGTCTTAGTCTCCTGGAGCTGCTGTGACACAAACACCATGGGAGGTGGAGGGGGATTTAACAAACAGGCATTTACCTTCTCACAGTGCAGGAGGCTGGGAGTTTGAATTCAGGGCACTGGCTCTAGGGAAAGGCCCTCTGTCGGCTCTGAGGGAAGGTCCTTGTCTCTTTTCAGCTTCCGTTTCTCGGCTCCTTGGTGATCTCCACGTGGCAGCTAGCCCCCTCTCCCCCTTCTCTGTGCCTGATTAGCTCTTTTATAGTGGTTATGAGCTCAGCTGCCAACCAAAAGGTCAGCAGTTCAAATCCACCAGCCGCTCCTTGGAAACTCTATGGAGCAGTTCTATTCTGTCCTGTGGGGTCACTGTGAGTCGGAATCAACTTGACAGCAATGGTTTTTACTTTTTTTTTTTTTTGGTTTTTTTAAGACCCACCCTGCGCTGCTATGGCCTCATCAACCAAACAAAGCAAACCCTGTTCCCACATGGGATCACATCCACAGGTACAGGGTTAGGGTTCAGGGGGACACAATTTAACCCTTAACACCATTCAAGGGGCACAGGGAAAGAGGGTGTAGAGGGGAGAGAAGAAACAAAGGCCGGGGTGCTGGCCGGTGCTGGGCTGTGGAGCTGGCCTTGTGGGGCTGCCCCACATTGGCCTTTGTGGTGGATGAGCAGGCCTCAGAGACGTGATACCACAAGTAAGACCCCACAGACGGGGTCACACCCAGGGACCAAAGACCTAGTATTCTCTGCACCCCGAGGCCCCGGGAGACTGGAGGGTGGGCTGTCCCAGGAGGAGGGCAGGTGTCGGGGTCTAGGGGCAGAGGGAAGCAGGGCTGGCTCTATACCTAGTGACCGTGAGACCAGCACAGAGTCCTGGATAGGGGTGGACGAACTGGGCGTGCAGCACAGAAGTGGCAATCTCACTTCCACCTCCACCTGACAGCTCTTCTGAGGCCTCCCTTAGACATCCCCCTGATCCCTGGTCATTAGGCCCCCGGAGCCCCAGGACACAGTGGACCCTGGCTCCTCCCACCACTTCAGGCAGGGGTGGGGTGCAGGCTCCCGGAGGACCAGATGCTGGAACAGGAATGGGGACCTCTCATGTCCGGGGCTGACTTTGGGAGTCAGGAAATAGAAGGAGCAGAAAAATTAACTTCCTCCCGCTCCTCTGTCCTTCGGATTGTTCCAAGGCACTTTTCCCAGAACATTCTGCCTGGAGGGTTCCCAAGTGGCTGAGTCCCCAGGCGTCTCTGGGAAGCCGGGGCTGCTCAGGAGCACAGCATCCCAAATTGCACACCCTGGCTGCGCACCTCCTCACCCACAGAGCCCCAGCCCTGCCTCTGCTCTGGTCTCCAGGAAGCCGGGGAGGGCTGAAGTCGTCTGGTGCCAAGGAGATGACGTAAGTGTTCATTCAGAAAAGATCCGGGCAGTGTCAGCAAACAGGCGTGCCTGGGGGTACTGGGTGTGAGGGAGCCCGTGGGGAGAGAGGCAGCCAGGTCATGGGCCAGGCTCCGAAGCCCAGGGCACAGGCCCCCACAGGTACGGCCCCATGATCCTGGGGAGCCTGGGCCTCGGCTTCCAGAGAGGGGACACAGATCAGTCACAGAGCCCAGGGTCAGTGCCAGGCTGAGCCTCACCGGGTTCTCGAGAGCCGTCAAAGGCAGGACAGGACAGACAATGGAGGGCAGATGGGGCGGGGGAGTAGGGGAGAGGAGGGGAAGGGGAGAAAGTCCCCAAGTTCCCACCACACAAATCCCACATTTTCTCAAAGTCCCTTTCCTTCCGGTGGCCAATTTCGAGAAGGAAACGCAATTATTTTCCTCCACATTCTCTCTCCCTGGGTGTCTCTTCACACCCATGGCAGCCACTGGGAGCCAGCCAGAGCCTGCAGAGGCCACAAGGACGGGGTGAGGGCGACCAGCCTGGGTGTGCAGGTAGGGGCAGGCAGAGGTGCCCGCAGCTCAGACAGAGCCTCAGGCCAGGAGGGAGCAGGCTGAGCCCAGCCCATCAGAGCCCTCAGCTCACACACACGTATACAGATGTGCATACGTGTTTATACATGCATGCACTCATTCACAGACGTGCAGGCACATATATAAATACATGCACGCATTCACATACATGTATACAGCTGAGAACGTACACTTACACAAGCACACCGACATTCACACATGTGCAGGCACATACACACATGCTCACACCCACTCACATTCATATATGTACATGCACACATACACACACACTTATACACACGTGCACACACACAGATGTACAGGCACACGCAGCACACATTCACATACACGCAGGCACACACATGCACTTACACAAATTCATACTCATACGCTTATGTGAACCCACAGACATACGTGTGCACACATGCACACAAGGCATGTACACACATACACCCATGCACTCACCTTCACACTCATACACTCGTGTACACGTGTGCGCACACAGACGTGTACATATACATATTCACACATACACATTTACACACAGTACGTGCACACTTAAACACACACTTAAACACACCTATGCACACTCACACATGTGCACACACACACACTGGAGTGTTGGCCTTCAAGGCTGGACATTCTGCCTGGCCTGTGCTTCTGTGCCTGGCACGGTGCCAGGGCACCAGGAAAGGTGTGTTGCTTGGACTGAACGTGGGTCAGCAATCCCCACTATTGCGCCAGGGCGGGGTTGATCTTCTCCCCTTAGGACGGGCAAGAGTCCCATGCTGACAAGGCTAGGGGTCCATTTGCCCATTTGGGGTGCTCCGAGGACACCTCTCCACACGGGCAGCACCATGATGGAAACTGGCTTTGTCGTGAGGTTTGGAGGCCAGGCTGCCCATTGGCCGGCCTCCGGCTGGCAAGACCAGTGCCCCAGATCACATTGGCTCTTTGAGGGCTCGGGCCATATGGAAGCCCACCTCTGCAGTGCACTCCTCCCAGCATAGCCCGCGCTGCTCCCACCACCCCTGCTCAGGGCCCTCACGGGCTCCCCAACCCTACCCATGGCCCTGCCAGCCTCTCCAAGCTCGCTCTAGCCACAGCTTGTCCCCATCTCCCAGTCTGTCCTAGCTGTCCCCTCCCTGGATGCTCTCCCCTCAATCTTAGGACAGGACACCTCCAGGAGGCTGCCCATGACCACCCCTCACAGTAGCTGACCCCGCCCACCTGCTGCCCCTTGGGCCCTTACCCTCCTCTGCTTTTCTGTGGAGCAAGCATGGCCTCCTAAAGCAGTTCATGTGAGTGACGTTAATCCGCTAGCGGCTGCCCATGAGGACAGGGCCTGGCCTGTCTCGTGTATCCCTGGCCTGGGGCCTGGCATGCAGCAGGGGCCATGTCGGCCTGCGGCGGGGGGGGGGGGGCCCTGCCAGTGGGCAGAAGGCACCCTTCAAGGACAACTGCATGTCACCCACATATTGGGTATAGTATCAGAGCCCAATGTGAGGGCAACTGGAGGTCCCTGGCAAAAGAGAGGGCCCACTGGCCCCCCACTGCCCTCCTGGACCGCACTCTCTGGAAGCCCCTTCCCTCCCATCCAGGTGCTTCCGGTTTCCCTGTGTTTGCCCATGGCAGCTCCCGGTGTGGTACTCAGGGCTATGCAGGAACCTGCAGGTGTTGGCCTCTGTTGTGGGTCGAATTATATTCCCAAAAGGTGCTGTAACCCCTATACTTGAGAACGTGACCCTGTTTGGAAATTGTGTCTTTGCAGATATAAGTTTGTGTGTGCATGTATGTGTATGCATGTGCATATGTGTGTGAACATATGAGTGCACACATGTGCATGTGTGTGTGCATGTTCACGTGTGCTTGTGCATCCTCGCACAACCATGCCCCTGGCCATCTGGAGGACCATGGACGAGTGCTCATCCTTTTTCAGCCTCTTCTGCACACCTGGGGTCCCCACCCACTCAGCATGCACCGGGAGACAAGGAGGGCTCCCAGCTCACACAGACTAGCAGAGCAGGACAGGGCCCCATGCCAGCCAGGTGGCAGAGCAGCCGAGAATGCCCACAGCCCAAGGTCCCAGCCTCAACCGCAGAGAGCCCATCAGGCCAGAGGTCCCCAGACCCCAGCTCCCCTAGCCTCCCAGGTCAGGGTGCAGCCACTCACGCCACCCACCCTTCCCCAGACAGCACTGGTGAAGATCTGTGCTGAGTCAGACAGGGCCTTGTGCCACTCTGCACACCTGGCGGCTGCAGGCAGACCCTCCACTTCTGGGAGCCAGGGCTCCATCTGCTGAGCGGTCCCGGACGTCCACCTGAAGGAATGTCCCTTTCTTCTTTGACTCTGTGACCACACATCTCTTTAACCTTCCTCGACTCTGCTGAACACCCGTTCACTCAGTGATCTATCACACACACAGACTCCATCACATAAGGCACGGTCACGAGCTCATGTGTCAGCGCCCGTCCACGCCACCCCGTTTTGTAAGCATCGTCCAAGGGTGGCACTCCACTGGTCTCTAAGACACGCCGGGTGCTCGGTGTGAACACCAAAAGCATTAAGGGGCAAGTCAGGGTGCTCTGCCCGCACAGCTGACCACTGTGCGGCTGGGGTCACAGCGGCCACCACGCCCCCACCTCCCATCTGCAGTCCCACCCACGGTGAACCCAGCCCAGGGAGGAAATGGTATTGCAGCCAGCTAGGACCCTGATGAGGGGCTGGGGGCCAGGCTGCCCCTCTGCAGCATCCTGTGTGTGGCTGCCCCAAACGCACACACCTGACTTTGAGAAAAAAGGAAAAATGTTACAAGGGAGCTTCACGATGAGACAGACAATATTCAAGGGAAAAGACACCATTCTGAAGTTACCAGGACAGCTCTGCGTCTCCTTCCTTTCTGATCAACCACCTCACCCCACCGCTGATGTCACTGTTAATTTTTCTTAATGACGCATTCAAGGAACAAAGCAAAACAAAAGAACTGTCAATTCAGCATTTACAACATCGTATTTTGACAGCGTGTTTTTAAACTCACTCCCCTCTTCCCCTGGAAGTGCCATCTTTCAAGCTTTTCAAGTCTCTTCAGTGTATACCAACATGATTATCTCATTCTTCCTGTGACAGAAACTCTGAGAAGCACAATGGGGCGTGATCAACATGCAAATGCACTCAGGGGCTATTGTCAACTCCCCTAAGCACCAGGAAGAGGGGACAGTGGTGTGGCCCAAAATGCATGCGTGGCCAAAACTGAAGGCCCAGTATGCACGTTAGTGTGGATGCTGGCTCAGCATTTGGGGGTGTTCGCCCAGCCAAGAGGATGGGATCTGAGGGCCAAGGGGCTCTGGGTGCACCAGAGGCCCGCAGCAGCACCTGCTTGGCTTGGTCCCTCGGAGAGGACCCTAGCATCAACCCCTAAGCACAGTGAGCCCCCTCCCAGGTGAGCCTGAGCACCCTTGGCTCCTGACAAGCACTCACGGGATGAGGAATTTTAGCCCAGGAGAGAGGACCGGGGGATGAAGGAGGCCAGATCCACTTTCTACCCTGCACAGCCCCCTCGCGCCTGGAACACCTGGGCAAGGCACACACCTATGTGCCCCCGGATTCCCTAGGGACACCCTCCCTCCCACCTCACAGGTGATGTGGCCAGCACAGGAAAAGGCAGATGCAGAGGTCCCTGAAATCTGCCAAAGGCGGCACCCACACATTCATTCTAGAAGATTCTGTTGAGCACTCCTGTGTCCTTACTGAGCCCCAGTGTGACCTGGGGGGCAGTGCTCAGCAGCAGTAAGATCCAGGTGCAATCTGGGCCAGTGTAGGGTCAGTAAGGCAATGGTAAGCAGCTCACGTGACTAGGTGTCTGTAGGAGTAAAGGAACGGCAGCCTGAAGACACGGAGCTCAGGTAGGACAGGTCCTCATTGTGGCATTCGTGGGGCAGCAGCCACTGATCACCTGGGAGTTGTTACATGTGCACATTTGAGGCCCAGCTCAGACCCACTGAGTCAGAGATTCTGGGGACCGGTACCCTCCAGGGGGCTCTGAAGACCGCCCAGGTAGACAAGAGCCAATGACAGAGAGAAGGCAGGTGGGACGTCAGCCCCAAGGAAGGGGCTCAGACAGCCTGATACCATAAGATGGGCGAGCAGTGGCAGCCCAGAGTGGGGGCATGGCAAAGGCCCCAGGGGTCCTATTGTGGGAGGAGGGTCCCTGGAGTGAGGGAGCTAGGTTGTTCCCTGATCCTGGGGCATCAGCCGTAGGTGGGACCCACTCCTTGGTGGTGAGGTCGGCTGAATCATGGCCCCAAAGATGTCCCCGTCCTAGTTTCTGGGGTCTGTGACGATGTCACCTGACATGGCAAAGGAGCTCTTCAGGTCTGGCTAGGGGAAGTCTCGAGCTGGGGATGGGGTCTTGGATTGCCAGCTTGGCCCCATGAAGTCACGAAGGTCCTTTCAGATGGAGCAGGAGGTCCAGAGTCAGAGAGAAGGTGAGGTGACCATGGAAGTGCAGGGTGGGTCAGAAGAGGTGCCACACTGCTGATTTTGAACATGAAGGAAGGGGCCCTGAGCCCAGCAGTGCAGGCAGCCTCTGAAAACAGGAAGACTCCGACACGGATCTCCCTTGAGCCTCCAGAAGAATCCAGGCGTCTAGCCCCTCCATCGTGGCCCAGTGACCAGGGCCAGCCCTTGGGCCCCAGAACTGGCAGAGAATCCACCTGCACTGTTTAAAGCCCCAGTAGCTGTGGCCATCTGTCACAGCAGCCACGGGACCTGAAGACAGAGACGCCTGCAGAAGGATGCAGAGCGCCAGATATGGTGCAGGTGGGACGGACGGGGGCACTGGTGCCCGTGACAGTGCTCTGTGCTGGGTGACGTGTGTGATCCGTGTCTCTGTGTGTGTGTGTGCTCTGTACTGGGTGATGTGTGTGATGCACATGTGTGTGTGCATTTTGGTGTGTGTGTGCTCTGTGCTGTGTGATGTGTGTGATGCGTGTACGTGTGCATTTTGCTTTGTATGCTCTGTGCTGTGATGCGTATCTGGGTGCATTTTGGTGTGTGTGCTCTATGCTGTGTGGTGTGATGTGTGTGTGACCGTCCCTCCGGTCATCCTCTCTGTTAGCACTGTCACGGTGCAGTCCCTGCCTTTCCCTCCTGCACCGGCTGTCAGAATCCCTGAATCATACCCCCACTTGTCCTCACTCTCCCTCTGCCCCAGATGCGCTGGCCCGCAGCTCCCGGGACTGCCCCTGGCCAGCCCCTGCTGGTCCTCAGGGCACCCACAGTGCTTCCCTGGACTGAGCACCAGCCCCAGGGCACTGCCTCCCCCCAAGACCTACCCCTCACCCCACCCTGCCGGCCACACCTTAGAAAGCAGGGCTGGAAGAGCCAGGTTTTGCAGCCTGGAGCCTTTGTGCACTCCCCCTTCCTGGAGCCGAGGAGCCCGCCTGATGGAGGAGCAGCTGACGCTGGTGGAAAGAACCCTCTATGGGCCCACGTTGTTTCAGCCCACCGGGAACAGAGGGCAGGGGGAATCACCCCTCAGCTCAGCTCAGGGGCCAGAGCAAAGCCAGGGGACAAACGGAGCCATCCCTGCAGGCCTCACCCACAGGGACAAGACAGGCTGGGTCGGACCACCTTTTCAGAGAAGGGCCCCAGCAGAGTCCTGAACAGTGGGAGACCCCTCGGCGGGTGGAGGAGAGGGTTCCTATGGACGCCCCTGTGGACAGGAGAGGCCAGCTCTTGCACGTCTCCTGGTCATCACCCTCCAGTGCAGAGCAAACCCCACTCACAGACACGCACTTGCTCAGAGAAAGTGTGATCCGGAGATGCCTTAGCCAAGGCAGCTCGCCGGACAGAGCCTTGGTGTGAGAATCGGCACGGTGCCTGTCGGGGGCTCTGCAGACTGGGAGACACAAGAAGGCCAGGCACCAGGGCCAAGCTATTCCAGCGGGAGGTAGCAAGTCTCTTCCATGCAGGACATATCTTTGGTTCCAACCTCTATCCCAGGCAGCATGTGCTCCAGGAGAAGTCCTTGGGTGGCCCAAACAGTTAAGCAATCAGCTGGTAACTAATAGGTCTTAAGTTCCAGTCTACCTAGAGGAGCCTCAGAAGAAAAGCTTGGCAATTTACTTCCAAAAAATCAACCCTATAGAGCATATTTCCACTCTGACACACACAGGGTCGACTAGATGGCCAGGGCTTGGTTGATTCATGTGTGCCCATGTGGCATCCCAATGATGGAGTGTCCAGCACCAGTTTTGGGACCAATTCAACTCCACCATCTGGCTTTGCCCTTCACCATGGCCCAGAAACGCTGGGCCAATGAAAATACTTCCCTTTAACAGGTGACAGGGAGCTGACAGGCTGAGCCTGAATGCTGGGCTTCCTCTCTCTCAGAACCCACAAGACAAACTCTAGCAGTAGCCATGCACACTGCTGAAATCACTTAAGCTCTGCACCCAACATGCCATGACTGCAAAGGTAGATGCCCACGTGCGGCCCTCAGACCCGGGCGGGCTGCAAGCTGGGAAGAGGACAGTGGCTCAGCAGATGGGGCAGGGCACACAGAGAAATCCCGGAGAGAAGCTGCACAGTCAGCTGAAATGAGACCAGCAGACGAGAGAGAAAGTGGTGCACTGTTTTATCTCTCCATTCAGCACTCACCTTCTGACTCACATCAAAGGCACGCTGGCCAGCCGCAGGGCAGGAGGCTGCAGAGCAGGCCAGGTAATTCAGGAGTGGGTTCAGTCGCCATGCCTGGGCATCCGATGGGGCAGCTTCACAGGCCAGTGACATTGCTGTGCCCCTCTGTGGGGAGGACCCTGTCCACACTCCAGCCTGGTTTTGCTTTCTGCCTCTGCCAGCCAGTTTTTCAGCTACTGGGGGCAAGCTCCCTTGGTCGTAAGGCCTGTGGTGCAAACAGTTAAAGTGCTTGGCCGCTAACTGAAAGGTTAGAGTTTTGAGTCCACCCAGAGGGGACAAAGAAGAAAGACCTAGAAATCTACTTCCAAAAAATCAGCCATAGAAAACTGTGTGGAGCTCAGCTCTACTCTGATGCACATGGGGTCGCCATGAATGGAAGTGGACTGAACAGCAACTGGCTTAGAAAGTCCGGGCTACTTACAACATGGAAGGTGGCAGGATATAGCTCCCTCCTGGGGCTCCTTGGTGCCCCTCCTCATGCCAGGCCTACAGCACCTGCTCAGAGCTGGGCAAGGGGGCAGTGGACAAAGTCACATCTGCTGACTGGAGCGAGAGGGCCAGAATCAAGGCCCAAGGGTGTGGGAGAGCCACGGGCCTTGGGTGAAGGTGAGCCAGAGGCCTGGAGTAGACGTGGGGCTGCCCGAAGCAGGTTGGGCAATTCAGGTGGCCCAGACAAGGCCACTCAACATGGCATCACCCAATGTGGCAACATTCAACATGACATCACCCAAGATGGCATTATGTTGCTGTTGTTTGTTAGGTACCGTCAAGTTGGTTCTGACTCATAGTGACCCTACGTACAACAGAAGGAAACACTGCCCAGTCCTGCACCACCCTCACAATCATTGCTATGTTTGAGTCCATTGCTGCAGCCACTGTCAATCCATCTCATTGAGGGTCTTCCTCTGCTTTTGCTGACCCTCTACCAAGCATAATGTCCTTCTCCAGGGACTGGTCCCTCCTGACAACATGTCCGAAGTACATGAGATGAAGTCTTCTCATCCTTTCTTCTAAGGAGCATTCTGACTGTACTACTTCCAAGACAGACCTGTTCATTCTTCCGGCAGTCGATGTCGTATTCAATATTCTTCTCCAACACCGTAATTCATAGACATCAATTCTTCTATCTTCCTTCTTCATGTCCAGCTTTCACATGCATATAAGGAATATGAAAACACCATGGCTTGGGTCAGGTACACCTTAGTCCTCAAAGTGACGTCTTTGGTCTTTTAACTCTTCGTATGACAGTACATTATTCCAAATGCCATCCTTCAATGTAGCCTCACCCAACATGACATCACCCAGCATGACATCATCCAACATGGCATCATTCAATGTAGTGTCCCTCTACATGGCATCACCCAATGTAGCAGTGTTACCCAACATGGCTTCACTCAACAAGGTGTCTTCCAATGTGGCATCATCCAATGTGGTGTCATCACACAATGTATATCCCTTGACGTGGCATCACCCAGCCTAGCAAATCAATAGAGCCTCACCCAAGGCACCCTGGGCAGAGAGAGAGCTCCCCGCAGGTCTGCCTTGTGGGGTCATGGTGCCAATGGGCTCCTGAAGCCTCCTCCAGACCTTGAGGATGAGACTTCCTAGCATCTGCCTTCCGGCATGTGGGAGATCCAGAGGGAACAGGAACAGATGGCCCCAGGAGCCTGGAGATGAGAGACCAAGATTATTCTCTGAGCTGAACTCTGCCTTCCCCCTGGGAGGGGTCACAGCTGCAGGGAAAAAGAGTGGCACAGTGGGGCAGCCCATCCCAGTGTGACCTGGCCAAGAAAGAGGGGCAGACATCTGTTGGGCATTCTGGAAGCCCCCACCTTCCTGAGAAGTGGCAGGGGTGGCCGGGATCATCCCCCCCCATCTTCTTCCTGTCCTGAGGCAAGGACAGAGCCCAGAGCCACATCACGCTCCCTGTGGCCTCAAGACAACACGCCCAATGCTAAGAGGGGCAGATGGAAAGACGGAAACACCCACATGTTGGATAACCTCAGTCAGCCCTTCATCCAATGTGAGTGTCCCACCCACTGCTGGGCTTCTTCATCAGGAAAAAACACATAAACCCCTCATTGCCCAAGTCCATGCATGGGGGGGTGGGGAGGGTCTGTTACTTGTAGACAAAGGCATTCCAAAGGAATTAGGAGGCAACTGAAAGGAAAAGTGGAAGATACAAGAACCAGGCTTCTTCTATTCCACGCTCCCGGCTCCAAAATCCCTGCAGCCGCTGGGAGCTTGGGGTGCGTGACTGACAGAAAGTTCCAGAAATGCTCCTGTGTCACCGTTCCACTGCCACAGGCTCCAGCCGAGCCCCACAGCGCCACTTTGCTCTTCGAAGGCCCTAAGGAGAGTGAGCTGAGCGACCCACCTCTGCCCACCGAGCTCCCAGCAACCCCGTGGCACCTCGCTTCCGCAGTCACTCAAAGTCTGCAGACACAGATGGGGGATGGATAACCGCCCTGAAGGAGCAAACAAGACCCAGAAATGAATATGACACTTTAATGACAAATGCAATAAACAGCAGGGTAATTCCACGTGGCAATTTAACCTTCTCCCTGTATTTACCTTTTCTGCTTAATGGATCGGGTGCCATTTACAGCCATGCTCCCTCCCCGCCCGGGTGTGATGGATCTCCGAAACCCCACATTTGTAATAAACACCGTCCTTATCGCAGACACAACGCCCATCCTGCAAACAGCGCGTGAGGATTTTTTTGTTTTTACCACCAGCTTAATGATGACTAATGCCGGGGTGATTATCCTGCGCTTTTTTTGTGTGGCACCAGGAACAAACAATATCATTAGCATTGCAGAAAGGGAGAGGAAATGGGAGAGAGAGGCAGACTGGGAGAAAAGCTGGAAGACAGACCAGAAGCCAGCTCTGCCCAGGGGACCGAGAGAGAGCGCCTGCAAACTTAGCCCCCAGGGTCTCCGGCCGTGATCTGGAACCTCCGCACTCTTTACTGTTCGATGTTGCAAAATAAAACAAACCCAAATCGGGGCACAGCACTCCCCAGGTGCGTGGACATTATTTTTTTCTGAAGTGCCCAGATGTGCACTTGGGAACAGCATCCTGCTGGGTGACTAAAGCCAGAGGAAGGATGGTAATTGGTGAAATGGGCTAGAAGAAACCCATTTATGGCTTCCCTGACACACCCTGGATCCCGCGTTGTTACAGCTGTGGTGGGAAGAATTCATCAGGCAATTAATTTCCAAAGAAAACCCCATCCACACACGTGTAACTCCTACAAACAGGCATCTGTCTGAATACAAGCACCAAGACTCGCTCACGGGAGCATCTCCTCCAGCAGCGCACCACAGAGGATCCCGCGTGGAATGGTCCTGACCTGCGGGATGGGGCCCCCCACTCTCCTCTGCACCAGCTGAGGCCTCTGGTCCCCGGCAGGGCCAGGCTGGCCAAGGCTGCAGGATCCATCAGAGCCTGGTGCCTGCAATCAACGCGGACCTGTTCTTTCTTTCTTCTTCTTCTTTTTTTTAATCTTCTATGTCTCATTTTTTGTATTACAAAAATATATATAACACGACATTTGCCAATCCAACATTTTTCATGTGTACGATTTAGTGATATAGATTACGTTAATCGTGTTGTGCGACCATCGCCCTTACTCGTCGCCAAATTTCCCCTCTTCACAAACAGACGCTCACTCCTTCCCAGACAACGGCCGCCCCCCACCACCCCGTAACCACTCATAAACTTAGGTCTCCTATTCTTGTGGTTTCTTGTAAGCGAGATTATACAGTATTTGTTCTTTGTGACTGACTTCTTTCACTCGGCACAAGGTGCTCAAGGTTCTCCCACAAGGCGGCCATTTCTCTCCATGGCTGAGAAGTCGTCCATCGTACGCTTACCCCACACTTTGTTCACCCATCACCTGCTGGTGGACACCTTAGGCTGTTTCCACCGTTGGTGACTCCGAGCAGAGCTGCAGTGAATGCTACTGTACATGTGTCTGTTCACACGCGCCTGTCCTGAAGGAACCTTCCAGAACCCACCCCTATGCCCTCCTTCCAGCTGCATCGCGTCCAGCTCCCCCTGGTCCTCCAGTGCACCATCCTCTCCCGTGGCTGGACGTCACTCAACAACTCCAGGTAAAGAGCATGGGACCTTCTGAAGGGGCCGTTTTTCTAGTCTCTCTTCCCTAAAGGATGGCCTGGGTGAGGTCTGCCTGGGACACATCCCGCTAAGAGGAAGAGCTGGAGTTGGCAGAGGAGCCAGGCTTCTCAGCAAGCCCGAGCCAAGAGGCCCCTGGATGTGAGGACGTGCTGGCACCTCTCGGGCAACACCAGGCAGACCTGCTCATCCCCAGAGCCCCCCACATTCCTCTTGCCTTCCATGCTCTGGCCAGGGGTCCTCCCAGCCCCTCCACTCACTGCATCCTGACTGTTACTCCACACTGAAGTCCAACCAATCCCTGCCCACCTCTCAGCCTCTCCCTACTCTTCCACACCAACCCCTCCAAAATCCCCTCAGTGGGTTTCAGGACCACCCACGGAGCATCCTCAGCTCCTACTTCTGTCTCCAGGGCACAGCTCGCCTGCCTGGGGAGGTGTTCTGGATTCTGGTCCTATCCCCATGGGCTGCTGGGCTTGCAGGAGCCACGTGATAAACTCCCTCGGAGGCACTGGGATGTATACGTGGATGTCACTGACAGAGCTGGAGCTGGTCTCTTCATGGAGCATTACAGCAAGCTATCCCCTCACCAGCCCCCCGTGTTCAGATGTGGGGCTGACCAAAGGTGCTCCGAGCACAGCTGGGCCAGCGTGCATGTTAGGGGACAGAGGTGGCATGTCCAACCACAGGGCAAAGACATCCACCCTGCCTCCACTTGCCAGGCATGGCCCGAGGGCTGCACCAGTGTCCACTCATGTGGTCCCACCTCTCCCCACGATTTTTGTGGGGGAATTGTCATTGCCCCTGTTTCCCAGAGCACAGAGAGGTCAGGCCACAGGCCCAAGTTTGCACAGCTAGAAAGACTGGCAGGCAGCTCTGGAGCCCAGACCCTCACATTTTGCTCCTTTGAAAGGTCCGCTCAGGTCGTCCACATGGCAGACGGGGAGACTGAGGCTCTGAGGGGTGTGATTCACCCAGTCACACAGTGGTTTGGGGCCAAGCTGCCTGTGGGAATCAGGTCTCAAGCCACACTGCCTGTTCCTGGTCAGGGCTACCAGAAGCCTGCCCCCAAGTCTGGTCTCTCAAAGGGCATCCCTGAAAGTGGAGTCTGCACCTCCTGGGATACCAGGCCAAGCCGGGCAGAGGAGACTCAGGTTGCGAGCAGGCTTCCCCCTGCACAGTGGCCCCCGAGACTCAGGTCTGACCACAGCCCTCTGAGTCTGTCCTGGAGAACACGAGAAGCATCAGCCAGGACTGCATAATAAATAGATTAGGGCATCCGGCACCAGAATGATCAGAAGTGAAAGGTCTTCGAAGAGAAAGCGAGGGGCTCTTGGAGCTGCTAGCGCCTACAAATATGTAATGAAATTTAAATTGAATCTGGTTTAAAATCATTTTCTTTCTGACATCGTATATCAGTATACTAAGCATCGGCTGAGAAAGCAAATAACCTTTTAAGCAGAATGAAAAATTACTCTGTCTCTTTTGATTTAATGTTAATTTTCAAATTTAAACTACCCCATAGCTGTCTGCTTGGGGTCGGACACTAAGAGGCTGTTGATTTCACACCCATCCCAGCAAAGGGCAGAGGCCTGTGTCCCCGGGCACCCTCCGGCCTGCACCTCGGACGGCTCCGTCCTCCCTCCTTGGGCCTCCGAATGGCTCGGGAGCGAAAGGTCGAGTGACCAGGAAATGCCCTAGCCGCATCACGTGGGCAAAGGGGGACGGTGCCTGGGGAGAAACGGTGGTCGTTGCTGCTGTCCAGTCAGCTCCAACTCATGGTGACCCACGTACAACAGAGCGACAGGTTGCCCCGTCCGGAGCTATCTTCACAATCGTTGGTGTGCTCAAGTCCCTTGTCATGGCCACTGTGGGTTTTGAGTCTTCAAAGCTGGGGGGCTCATCTTCCAACACCACGTTGTTGCTGCTGGCTGCCAGCAAGTCAGCTCCAGCTCACGTACAACCTTGTGTGCAACAGAACGAAACACCGCCCAGTCTTGCATCGTCCTCATCATCGCCAGCATGTCGGAGTCCATCTTTGCGTCTGTGGTGCCAATCCACCTCACTGAAGGTCTCCCTCACCCTCACTGGCCCTCTGCTTCACCAAACATGATCTCCTTGTCAGCATTTGATTCCTCTTAATAACGCGTCCAAAGCAAGTGAGTCGGACAATGTTCGGTTGTGATCCATGAAGTGTTCATTGGCTGATTTTCAGCAGTAGATCACCAGGCCTTTCTTCCGAGTCTGTCTTAGTCTGGAAGCTGGGCTGAAGGCTGTCCACCATGGGTGGCCCTACTGGGACTTGAAATGCCGGTGGCATAGCTTCCAACATGACAGCAACACACAAGCCACCACAATATAAGAAGATGACAGACAGGAGATGGATGGAGATGTAAGTACCCCATTTTACAGACAAAAGAACTGAGTTCACAGGAGCTGAAGGAGCCCTGCCCGTGCCTCACTATGCAGGAAACGGATTAGACCTCCCGGCTGGGTCTTCCATGCCCACATCTTCACTGTCCCCCAGAATCCTCTCACCTCTCAGACCTGAAGAAGGAGCCCAGGGAAGGGTTCTCAGGTGGGAGGGCCCTTGGGGAGCCGAGGGCGTGCTGTGCTGCCCAGGAGGTCTGACTCAAATCCCACCTGACTGCCGGCCACGCCTGTCCGGCCTCCACGACCATGGCCATCGTCCAGAGGGGCTATGGGCCTGGCCCAGTTCGAGGCTCTGCTATTTCTTAATCAGCCAGAAGGAACAAAGGGGCTTTTCATAAGGACTGTCCCCTGCACTGTCACATGTGAGCGTCACTGGGCTGGAAAACAGAGTGGGCTTTGCCAGGGATTCCGTTACCTTGGAGCCTGTCCAGGGAGGATGGCGGGGGGGGAGGGGAGGAGGCTGGCCAGAGCTGGGCGGCCTAGGGATTCCACAGAGGGATGGAGTGGATGTGAGGCTGGGGTGTCCGGGTTCAGGAGCCTGCGGGCCGACCTGTGCCCGGCCCAGGGTCTGCTGCTTCCACGGAGCCAGTCAAATCTTGGAGTAGCCCAAGCCAAGGCTGGCAGTCAGAACCCCAGAGGTCTGGGTTCTGGGCCAACCCCAGCCCAAGGCTCTGGCTGAGCTGCAGTGTGGCTCCCAGGCCCGTTTCGTTTCAGTCCTCCAAAGTCCCCTAGTCAGAGCCCAGCCCAGCACACAGTAGGTGCTCAGACATTGCAGGTAGCAAGGACACAGGCAGTGTGCATTCGGGAGGCCAGAGGCATGAATCTGCCCACTGCTTCCCTCAGGTGGGTTCGGGCCTCAGAGGGCCAGGCCTGCACCTAGCCCACCACCCTGTGCAGCCGTCCCGGGGTGGGGGTGCAGCCTTAGGATGTGGAGCCCCTGATGGTACCAGTGTGACCGGGAAATACCCCATAGAACTGCCAGCCACTCCAGGCCCAGGTCTGATGAACTGGAGGCCCTGGGAGGTCGGATCTAAGGTCACATGCATCTGGGAGTGGGGAGCAGGGAACGAACGGCACCAGAACCAAGTGCCCCAGCAAAGGTGTGTGCTCTCTACCCAGGGGCAGCGGGGGGTGGGGTCCACCGCTTCGTCTAACTTACTTGGTATGTGCCGTGTGCACACCCACTTCCCTGTCTAGCCCAGCCTCCAGGCGTTTGCTTCAAAAAGGCTAAGACTTTTTTCCTGGGGCTGGGGGTGGAGGCGGGGTGGCAGAGACTGGTAATAGATGTGGGGTCTCCTTCTGGGAGCATGAACTCGCTCTGGAACCAGGTAGAGGTGGTGGCTGGGCAACGCTGAGAATGTTCTACAGGCCACTGGAATGTACACTTTACAGTGGTTGGATCTACGGATGGAATGTCATGGGGAGATGCACAGAGACCAAGTTTGTCAGTAGCTGCCCGGGGATGTGGGGGAAGGGGAGCTATCGTTTGAGGGGTGCTGGGTTATGGTTTGCGGGATTCAGGAGTTTTGGAAATATGTGATGAGGACTCCACCACACGGCGAAATGTGAGCTCTACGCTCTCGTCGGTATTAGTTGCCATCGAGTTGGCTCTGCCTTGTGCCCACGTCCACAGGTTTTCAAGGCTGTGGCCTTTCAGGAGCAGACCACCGGGCCTGTCTTCGGAGGTGCCTCTGGGTGGGTGGGAACCGCCAGCCCTTCCGTGAGCAGTCCAGCGCTTAACCATCGTGATTCAAACGGGAAATTTCCTGTGATGCATATTTTACCACCATCATTTTTAAAAAGGTAAATATCATACTGTGAATTTCACTTCAGCAAAAGAAAAAGGGGACCCGGGAGGGCAAATGGGCACTCTATGCTTGTTGGGGGGGTCCGCTGTCCCCAAAAACGTTCCTGGCAAGGCTGCATGCACCCCCAGGCCTCCGGGCCCCTCCCGCTGTACACACCTTGGCAGACCCATGGGCCATAGACGTGGCCTCAGGGGTCTCGGCACCGGGGGCGGACGCCAGGGTGGTCACATCTGAGCCCAAAGGCGCCCGTAACTGTGTGTGCCAGGAGACACTCACGCAGCCAGGGCCTCACAGGCTCCTTGGCCTGCTCCTGAAACACGTCGAAGCTGCTCGGCAGATCATGGAGGATGGGCTTTCTCCACTGCACCTGGGGAAGGCAGGCAGGCTCCCGACGAGAGCGAGGGGCCGGCCCCCTCGTCAGCTCAATGCTAATGTCTCAACGCGGTGGGGATGATGGCTGCGCCAAATAGAGCGCCCCTTTAAATCACCCCAAAACCCAGTGGCCCGGGGTCCCGAGGCAGGAGAACAGCAACAGTCAGAATTAAACGGTTTCTGAGGGGGAATCTGTGCTGAGATCGCCAGGAAGAGTATTAGGAAAAGCCGTTAATATGTAGTTAAAAAATTCTTAATCTCCATGAACATATGCCGTTCCACCTAATTTTGATCAACTTCAATGTAAAAACGTCTCTATGCCTCCAACCGGGTTTTACCGCCATCTGGTTTAATTAGTCCTTGGGTAGCGCACAGTGAAGTTAATGGCGGGAACGCGCCTGGGCCAATCAGAACGCGGGCTGCCACACAGTATTTTACCAACTTTGTTTCCCCCTAATCACCAGCAGGGAAAGTCAGGGTCACGGGTTTGCTGAGCAGGCAGTGGGGGCCGTGGGGGGCAGGTGCAGTGGGTGTGAGGCCGGGGGTGGTGACTGCCTGGGTGGTGCTTCGTCCCAGGAAGGGTGAGGGGTCTCTGGGTTCCATCACACTTAGAGAAGGACACCTGCTCACAGAGACTGGCAGAGACCCCCAGGGTGACCCCTGCTAGGGGCTTTGATAGAAAGAGCCAACAGAGACCCCGTCTGCTGGCAAATCCCCATAATCCCCCCAGAGGGGTGGAGTCCCTGGGTGGTGCAAACGGTTAACAGGATAGCTGCTAACTGAGAGTCGGAGGTTCCGGTCCACCCTGGGATGCCTGGGAAGAAAGGCCTGGTGAGCTACTTCCAAAAAAGCAGCCACTGAAAACCCTGTGGGGTGCAGTTCTACTCTGACACACATGGTGGTGCCATGAGTCAGGGTCATCTCAACTTCAGTGGGTTTGGTTCCCGGGATGCGGTTCCAGCAGCACCTCGGCCAGCTTCCCCGAGCCCCCGCACGCCCCCTCCATCCACTCTGCCCTTCCCGATCCCCACAGAGACCCCCACTGTACCCCAAGCCCGGGCCTCCTGATTGTGTATGCTGTCTCTCCGTGTCAAGGGGCCCTGGTGGCGCAGTGGTCAAGCAGCTGCTAAGCAAAAGGCGAACCATTCAAACTCACCACGGCTCCACAGGAAGAAGGTCTGGCAATCCGTTCCCATGATGATCACAGCCACGAAAACACTGTGAGCCAGTCCCACTCCTTCACACAAGGCAGCTATGAGTCAGAGTCCAACCGACAGCACCCAACGTCTATCCTGTCAGACTCCTCGGTCAGCCCAAGCACAGACCCCAGCAGAGGGTGCTCAGTGACAAATGGTGAGGGGTCAGCCCTGTACGACAAGGTGCATGGGCGGCCTCTGTCAGGGCTCTGGGTGAGGCCCTCTCCGTGGCAGGCAGAGGAGGAGGCCAAGAAGATGGGCCCAGGGTGAGGGTAGAGAGGGGCACAGCACTGAGGCTGAGGGGCCTGGTCCAGCGGGGGCAGGGACGCCAGGCTGCTAGGTGCCTCGACACAGAGAAGTCCCCTTAGAATATGGCAACTGGAAAGTCCAGGACAGAGAGAGGGAAAGGGACTGGGAGATGGCAAGTTGGGTGTGGCAGGTATGGACGGAGTGGGCGGGGGAGGGAGCACTGACCACACAGCAGAGGCATACAGCCCTGAGCATGAGTCTGGAGGCTCCATGCCCCTCTCCCCTACTCACTCACTCTTCTGTCTGAGGAAGGCCTGGCTCCGGCTCTTGGCTTCATTTTAACCCTTATATTAAACATCTCAAAGAATGGGAATTCCAGAATACTTTGTTGTGCTTATGAGGAACCTGTACATAGATAAAGAGGCAGTCGTTCAAAGAGAACAAAGGGATATTGCGTGGTTTAAAGTCAGGAAAGGTGTGTGTCAGGGTTGTATCCTTTTACCATACTTATTCAATCTGTATGCTGAGCAAATATTCTGAGAAGCTGGACTATATGAAGAAGAATGGGGCATCAGGATTGGAGGAAGATTCATTAACAACCTGCCTTATGCAGATGACACAACCTTGCTTGCTGAAAGTGAAGAGGACTTGAAGCACTTACTGATGAAGATCAAAGACCACAGCCTTCAGTATGGATTACACCTCAACATAAAGAAAACAAAAATCCTCACAACTGGACCAATGAGCAACATCATGATAAACGGAGAAAAGACTGAAGTTGTCAAGGATTTCATTTTACTTGAAACCACAATCAACGCCCATGGAAACAGCAATCGAGAAATGAAATGACCCACTGCATTGGGCAAATCTCTGCAAAAGACCTCTTTAAAGTGTTAAAAAGCAAAGACTAAGGTGCGCCTGACCCAAGCCATGATGTATTCAATCACCTCATATGCATGTGAAAGCTGGACAATGAATAAAAAAGACCGAAGAAGAATTGACGCCTTTGAATTGTGGTGTTGGCAAAGAATAATGAATATACCATGGACTGCCAAAAGAACAAACAAATCTGTCTTGGAAGAAGTACAACCAGAATGCTCCTTAGAAGCAAGGATGGCGAGACTGTCTCACATACTTTGAACTTGCTATCAGGAGGGACCAGTCCCTGGAGAAGGACATCATGCTTGGTAAAGCAGAGGATCAGGGGAAAAGAGGAAGACCGTTAAGGAGATGGGTTGACACAGTGGCTGCAACAACTGGCTGAAGCTAACAACGATTGTGAGGATGACGCAGGACCGGGCAGAATTTCATTCTGTTGTGTGTAGGGTTGCTGAGTCAGAACCAGCTCCATGGCACCTAACAAAACCAAAAACGTTAAAAGTTCTGTTCTTACACCGGCCTGTTTGGGCTTCTGCTTCCTCCAGGTGAAAGTTTCCTATTGAGGTCCTGCCACTTGCCAGCTGAGACACCTGGGGCAGGTCTGTCTTTGGGCCTCTGTGGCTTCCCTGTAAAAAAAGGAGACGGTGGTGCCGACTCTGCGTGGTTTCCAAGGTGGGGGATTTTTCATCAGAGCACCTCTACAGCACCTGCCCAGAGGGAGCCCAAGGGCACAGCTGTTAGGGGTGTGTCACCAACAGACAAGAGCCACACATTAGCGGGATTTCCCTTTTTGCCTTATCTGCCAGGAAGCTCAGAGCAAGTTTTATGCTCAATTTCAGTAGCTACCCATGGCCTAGGCTGGTGGTTCTCAACCTGAGGGAAAGCAGGGCCAATAGGGTATCCGTGTCGAGTCCACGTCCAGGGAAAGGTAACTAATGGGAACGTCCCCTTGGCCCTAGTGGGAAAGCTGCGTTTTCCTAAAGGACAAGAAACAGTGGTCACGTTGCTTTTCCACCAATCGACCCAGCCAGAAGTTAATCCCACCTGACTCTGCGACAAAGAGAGCCAAGATTCAATGGGTTAGGAAACTTATCCTCCAATTAATGAAACTGAATTTGTTAATAGGTAATTGGTTTTAAATGAATTTATTAATCAATCTAACAATGTCTGGGGATTGTAACATGAAAATAATCAGTTGGCCTTGTCAGCAACGTGAGATACCGAGATGGTGTCATGGAATTTTCCACCGCATGCTGCCGCTTCTCTGGAAACTCAGTGTTTCATCAGTTCAGATGAAAACCTTGCAGTTTGGAATTCCAGAGGCGCCTGTGGGCCTAGAGACTGTTCATCCCTTACGGAGCCTGTACCGCCGTGCATGGCAGCAATGTGGAGCTCCACACTGCAGGCCGGGCTTGGGAGCCGGTGAGACAGGAAGAGCCATGACACCAGCTGGGGCCTTTGCAAACCACCCCACTTCCCTGAGCCCTGGCATCCTCAGCTCTCAGATGGGAGCCTCCCCTCCCTTGTGTCGGGGGAGTTTTCTCACGCAGTGGCTCCTGAGGTCCCTCCTAGGGGTGAGGTCTCACACAAAAAAAGAAATGTTCTTTGTGGTAGTATAAAGGGGGGAGGAGACATGGCACATCTGTCAAGACCCAGGGACTGTTCCATACAGAGTGAAGCCTACTGCCAACTAGGGGTCCCCGGGGGTGCAAACAGTGAATGCACTCAGCTGCTAACTGAAAGGGTGGAGGTTCACGTCCACCCAGAGGCAACTGGAAAGAAAGGCCTGGTGATCTACTTCTGAAAAATCAGCCACTGAGAATTCCATGGGGCACAGTTCTACTCTGACACACGTAGGGGTGCCCCGAGTCAGGGACAGTGGCAACCGGTTAGTGTAAACAATGGACTTTAGTGAATACCAATGTATCAATACTGGCTCACTAACTGTAGCAAATGCACCCCAGGAATGCAAGACATTAATAAGGGGGAAATTGTGTGTGTGTGTGTTTGTGTGTGTGTGTTGGGGGGTATAAGAGAGCTCTCTCTACTAGTTATCCATTTTATAGCTGGTTTTTAACGTTGCCTGTGAACCAAGGTGTCTGTGTGATTTGAACAGTGCCCTGAACACAGTGCCCTGAACCCACAGAATGCAGGCCTTTCACTCTCTGCAGGGTGGTACCGGCAGCCTGGTCAAGGTTAAAGGAGACATGGAGCGACCCTGACCTGTCTCCTCCTCCTCCTCCTCCAAAAAGTGCTCCGAGTGTGGAAAACCCTCCACAGAGGGAAAGCTGCCCTCTGAGCACAGAGTGGTGGTGTAGCTAATACATGGGCGTGCACACACACACCCAACATGGTCTACAAACCACTCGATGTTTTGGTACTGTCCTCATTTCAGACTTAGTTATTTCCCTTTACTTCTTCGCTAATGTCTTTTGTTAAAATTACCACTTGTCTCCGTGAGCCAAGAAGAAAGGGGTTATTTCCCCGCTGGAGTGTGGCCAGGCATGAAAGTGAGTGCAGGGACAGGCGTGCAGGGCAGACAGCTGTGCCACTGGGCGCTGGCCGGGCTGCGGTCACCTTGCAGCCTGGCCCCCAGGCCACCCAGATCCAGACCCCACAGCAGCGGGCTGTGCGACCCTCAGCTGCTCTCCCCAAAATCCAGCTTCCAGCCAGGGCTGGGGCCGCCTCCTGGGAGCTGCCTTCCAGGTGGCTGCCTTCCCAGGGCCAGCTCCTTATAGCCTCCCCCACCCCCCACCCCCCACCTGCTCTGTATCCTGCTCGCCCTCCCCCTGCTTTGTGGCGCACACAGGGAGAGCCTTCCCTCTTCACCTCAGCCTCTCTCGGGATCTGAGATCAAGTAGGGGAGCTCCATCCACTGCTGAAGATGAAACACAGCGCCTCAGCCCTGGAGGCAAGACCAGCTCATTGGAAGGCTGGCTCCTTCCCAGGAAACCGCCTGGCAGAGGGGACCCGTGAGCCTCTACAAATCCACTGAGAAGTCCCAGGTGCGGGGGTCAGCTTTGAGGGGCTGGGCCTGACTGAGTGCCCAGGGGGTCTGCAGTGCAGAGAACCCTCCCAGTCCTGCAGAAGACAGACAGATGGAGGTGTGACTCACCCTCAGCAACTGCCTTCTGTCAAATGCAACTTAGAAACGGCTTCTCCTACAGGACAGGGTACGGCATTGCCTGAGCACACTGTCCAGCAGGCCCATGCTGAGGGTCTCACACCGCTGCCCCTGGGGGCTGCACAGTGTGTGCCTCACTGGGAAACGTGGGGCTGAGACAGCCAGGCCCTGGACGGCTGCCACACCAGGGCCCCAGCAAGGAGGATGCCACCCCAGGGGGCCCAAGGAGGAGCGGGAGCCAGGCCAGGCCAGCTTTCCACCCACAGGGAGTGACCAGAGGCCCACTCCCATCCACGCATAAACTGCTGCACTCCAGGTGCACTCGCGTCACGGGAGAGGGCCCTGTTGGGAGCTCAGAGTAAAGCACAGCAACCTGCCCACTTGGGGAAGCCCCTGTCCCTGCCACCTCTGCTCAGCTCTCCCAGAGGTGCCCTCTCCAGCCCGCCTCTCCCCGCCTCCACTCCTCCACCCCCAGCGGGCACAGACTAGCTCTGGACATCCATCATCCTGGACAATTGCTTGGTATCACTGGATGTTATGGGTTGAACTGTGTCCTTCAGAAAGGTATGTTCAAGTCCTAACCCTGTGCCTGGAATGTGACCCTGTTTGGAAACAGGGATTTCTTCTATTACTAGTTCAGTTAGATAAGTCCTAACCCTAATCCCTTCTGAGTGGCATCCTATAAAAGAGAAGGACAGACAGACAAACAGACACAGAGGATGACAGCACGTGAGGATACATCTGCGTGCGCAGGAACGCCGGGCTACAGAAGCTGGGAGAGAAGGCAGGGTCCTCCCCCAGAGCCCAGAGGGAGCACAGCCCTGTGACACCTGGATTTCAGGCTTCTAGCCTCCAAACAGGTGAGATTACACTGCTGCTCTGTAAACCACCCACTGTGCATTTTGTCACGGCAGCCCCAGGAGACGGTGCTGCCATACAGGTGCTAGTAATGTCCACCTGGCAGGGCCACGCCTGCTTGCTACCAAGCAAATGTCCAGGACGGTGGATGTCTAAAGCTAGTCTGTGCCCGCTGGGGGTGGAGGAGTGGAGGCGGGGAGAGGCGGGCTGGTGAGGGCACCCCTGGGAGAGCTGAGCAGAGGTGGCAGGGACAGGGGCTTCCCCAAGTGGGCAGGTTGCTGTGCTTTACTCTGAGCTCCCAACAGGGCCCTCTCCCATGACCTGAGTGTACCTGGAGTGCAGCAGTTTATGCGTGGATGGGAGTGGGCCTCTGGTCACTCCCTGTGGGTGGAAAGCACTCAGGTCATGGAAGGAGTGCTTCCACAGGAGTGAATCGGGCAACAACACAAACCCTTCTGCATGCAGGAGGGACAGACACACAGCACACATGATGCCAGGTCTCTGCCATGACACCATCTTGGCGTCTTCCGCTCACCTGCATCCATCTGTCTGTAGGTGTGGCCGCTGCCAGCCTGGCTGCGGGGGTGCTAAGCAGACCATGGCACTCCAGTTCAGGGAGCCCCCAGCACAGGGAGCAGGGACAGAGACCGCATTCCCATGGGGAGAGGGGCCAGGAAGGCGCCTAGAGGGCCAGAGCAAGATTCAACTTACAGCAAGTGTGTCCTCTCAACCAAATGCAGCAACGTCATAGGCAACAAGCATCGTAAACAGTGCCAATAGGCAACATCATGGTAAACGGAGAAAAGACTGATGTTGTCAAGGGTTTCATTTTACTTGGATCCACAATCGATGCTCATGGAAGTTACAGTCAAGAAACCAAAGGATGTATTAAATCGGGCAAATCTACTGCAAAAGACTTCTTTAGTCCTCAAAGATACCTCTTTGAGGACTAAGATACACCTAACGCAAGCCATTGTATTTTTGCTTCATATGCATGCAAAAGCTAGACGATGAAAAAGGAAGACCTATAAAAAGAATTGATGCCTTTGAATTATGGTATTGGCAAAGAATATTGAATACACCGTGAACTGACAGAAGAATGAAACGAGTCTATCTTGGAAGAAGTACAGCCAGAATGCTCCTTAGAAGCAAGGATGGCAAGGCTTCGTCTCACGTAGTTTGGACATGTTATCAGGAGGGAATAGTCCCTGGAGAAGGACATCATGCATGGGAAAGTAGAGGGTCAGTGAAAAAGAGGAAGACCCTCAACGAGATGGATTGACATAGGGGCTACAACTAGGGGCTCAAACATAAAGATTGTGAGGATGGCGCAGGACCAGGCAGTGTTTAGTTCTGTCGTACATCGGGTCACTATGAGCCGGAACCAACCTAACAATAACAAAGACAACCACTACCAGCCGTTCAAGGAGGACAGAACCACAGACCAAACCAGCTGCTGTCCAGTCAACTCCAACTCATGGCGACCTTGTGTGTGTCAGGGGAGAGCTGGACTCCATAGGGTTTTCAATGGCTGACTTTTTAGAAGCAGGTCACCAGGCCTTTCTTCCAAGGCATCTCTGGTTGGACTGGAACCTCTGACCTTTGGTTAGCAGCTGAGCACGTTAGCCGTTTGCACCACCTGGGGACTCTTCATAGTTGACAGAATCACAGTTACATTTCTCTCAAATCTGAAGTCAGTTGTTGCTGAAAGAAGGTTTGTTCTTAAATTTAATTCTTAAAGTTGTAATCGCTAATGTTTCCCCCCCCCCCCAAAAAAAGCAATGACTACTGAACTTCAGTGCAGGCTGAGGTAGTCCCAGGATGCTGCACATTCCAGGACCTCCGAGGGTGCCCATGCCCTGACAGGGGCTTCTCCAAGCCAGCCCCCCCACCAGACTTCTCAGGCACCACACGACTGTGGCCATCTTGCAGTACCCCTCATCTCCTCTCCTCCCTGACTCAGTACAGCTCAACTCATTGCTTACATGGAAAACCAACGCTCGCTGTCCATACTCCCCTCCAGCTGTCCGCTCCCAGTTTTCCATCAACGTGTTCACTGGTCTGAGAGTCAAGTCTGCAGGCTCCGGGAAGGCAGCAAATGGCAGAGAGGGTCATACCAATCCCCTGTGCCATCCCCGAGATTCAGCAAGCCACCTTCCTGTACGCCTGTAGGGGCTCTGGGAGTTAGGGCCCCCAAACATGCTGGGTACTTTCTACACTACATCTGCTTCTTCAGTGTTCCTGCCAGGGCCAGGCTCAGAGAAGGCAATCAGAGTCCTGGGGTGGCACAGTTGAGAGCTCAGCTGCTAACAGACAGGCTGGAAATTACAGCCCACTCACAAGTGCCTTGGAAGAAAAGCCTGGCAATCTCCTTCTGAAAAAATCAGCCATTGAAAACCCTGTGGAGCACAGTTCTACTCCAACACACATGGGGTCACCATAAGCTGAAATCGAATTGACAGCAACTGGTTTAGGTCCCTGGGTGATGCAAATGGTTGATGCGCTCAACTGTTAATCAAAAGATTAAAGGTTCAAATCTACCAGTTGCACCTCGAAAAAGAGGCCTGGCAGTGATCTGCTTCCCTGGGGTTATAGCCACGGAAAACACATGGAGAGCAGTTGGACTCTGAACCACTTGGGGTGGCCACGAGTGGAAGTCGACTTGACAGCAAGGTGTTCGTTTGTTTGTTTTTTCCCCTTGGATTACATCCACTCTCTTCCTCTGCCGTGCCACGCTCAGCAAGCAGCTGCTGCAACTCCACACCTTTCTACCAAAACAGTGAATTCAGGAACGCCCAACGAACACGTCCCCACTGCCATACAGCAAGATGCCCGAACTTGCCAGCCCCCTCCAGACAGAAGGGGGAAAATATGGGATTGGATTGATCCAAATTAAGGTCTGAATGACTCCAACCCTGACGTGTCCCTCGAAGAGGGGCTTGGACCCTGTGCATCGCCTGGGGGTCGGTCTGTGAGGGGGCGTTCCCCCGAATTATGAAACAATGCTTACAAAGCAGCTGGAGCCCAGTGTGGTAGAAACACAAGCCCACAAGACAAAGTGCTGCAGGATAAACTCCAAATGCTCGCCAGGGCTATCTCCAAGAGACAGGGGCACCAGCCATTTGTATTTTGCCCTTTGCGCCTTTTAGCAGGTTACACGCTTTCTACCACAAACATATTTTATGATTAGAAAGAAAGAAAGATGCTAAGGGGTTGTGGGATTGCCGTGGCTGCCTCCTCCTGGCTAGCGGGCCGAGGAGCCAGGCTCTGCTGGCAGCAGGAAGGGTTTTTTTTCCCAGGCTGCCTCAGCGAGGCAGAGGACGTCCTATTCCTGGACACACCAGCCCAGGCCACCCTCCACCTCCACCTGGGCCCCCACCCTGAGTCTGCAGTGGAGGAAGCGCTGGCCCTCGCCAGTATTCTAGAACGCCTCCTCCCCCAGCCCTGACAGGAGCACTGTAAATCCGCCTCCTCCAGGCCGCCCATCCCTGACTGCCTTCCCTGCCCTCTGCGTCTGTGAACTACTAAAACGTGCACTGGATTGCTGTGGCTCTAAAGCCCATCAGTAACTGTCCTCCAGTCCCTGGACTTGGGCGCTGAGTCTTCACTGAGCACCTGCTACGGGCAGGACCCTGGACTCCTGAAAGCGCCATCTGATGGGGGAGGCGGGTGCAAGGGCTGGTGTGTGACTGAGGCATAGACACCAGGTGGCCCACTCACGTGCTCCTAACCAATGATGACACCATAGGTATCCATGCCCAGGCCCTGCCAGCTCTTTCCATCCAGGCCCACACCTAGAGCACATACTCAGGCTCCCCACCGCGTTCCTGAGGGCATGGAGACAGCTGCTCCATTGGAGGGGGAGGGGCATGCAGTCCAGAGGGCAGGGAGTGCCTCTCACAGGGTGGGATGGGTAGGGTCCTGAGTCACCTAAGGGGAGGAGTCGCCTAGTCCACCTTGGCCAGGTAAGGGGCCAGGTGAAAGCACTAGAGAGAGCTGATTCACCTTCCTTTTGCCAGGATGGAGATGGGGTACAGACAGGCATCAGTGGGACTGCAGGTATTCTGAAAGGCAGTCCAGAACGACACGCCACCGTCAAGCCCTTTCTTTCCCTCTCCCTTTCGTTCTTTCTTTTTTTAATAGACTTTATTTTTAGAGCAATTTTAAGTTTACAGAAGAATGGAACAAAAAGTACAGACAGTTCCTACATCCCCCTGCCCCCCATGCCATTTGCCTTGCCACCTTCTAGCCTTCCTGTGGTGTACTCGTTACAATATACGGGCCCACACTGATACATTATTACTAACTCAAGTCCACAGTGCACAGGAGGGCTCACTCCCCACCTAGTGCAGACCTGTGGACTTTGACGAGTACACAGTGTCGTGCAAATAGTCACACTGCCCTAAAAGTGCCCTGGCCTCCACCTATCCACCACCCTCTCCCTGAACTCCAGGCAACCATTGGTCTTTCCACTGTCTCTATAATTTTACCTTTTCCAGAATGTCACATAGTTGGGATCATACAGTACATAGGCTTTTCAGACTGGCTTCTTAGCTACAAGCATTTCAGGTTCATCCATGTCTTTTCGTGGCTGATAGCTCATTTCTTTTTCATCACTGAGTAACACTCCTTTGTATGGATGGACCACAGTCTGTCTACCCACTCGCCTGTTGAAGGACATCTTGGTTGCTTCCAGTTTTCTGGCAGTTATGAGTTAGAGCTACCGTGAACATTCACATGCAGGTTTTTGCACTAAGCTTTTTTCTCATTTGGTTAAATACCTAGGAATGATCTCGGTGGATTTTATGGTAAGCCTGTGTTTAGCTTTGGAAACCCTGGTAGCATAGTGGTTAAGAGCTATGGCTGCTAACCAAAAAGGTCGGCAGTTTGAATCCACCAGGCACTCCTTAGAAACCATATGGGGCAGTTCTACTCTGTCCTGTAGGGTCACTATGAGTCGGAATCAAGTCGATGGCAATTTTTTTTTTTTTTTATGTTTAGCTTTGTAAGAAGTTGTCAGACTGTCTTCAAAAGCAGCTGCACCGTTTTGCACTCTCACAACAAATATGAGTTCCTGTTGCTCCATGTCCTCACCAGCACTTGGTGCTGTCTTTTTTTTTTTTTAATTCTTTTTTCATTGTAAGTTGAACTTGAAAACCTTAGCAATGGCCTTAGTGGGCCCGGCTCCCCTGCATTCACCAAGTTCCTGGAGTCGGGAGCTGCCTGCTCCTCTAAGCATGGTGGCCCCTGTCATCTCCACTATGTCTGCCCGAGGCAGCTGCCATCCACCACAGGACCCCCTTCGAGGGTGTTAGATCGACCAAACACCCTGCCACTGTAGCAGCCAGTGCTCCATTGTCACTGTGACCAGACACAGAAGAAAGAGCCTGTGGGACCCTCGGCCACGTGTCCCTCTCTTGGCCCCAGGAAGATGCTCAGGGAATTCTGCTGATGGCTGAAGGAGAACAGACCCCAGGCGCCAGAGCTTCCCTCTCCCACAGCCTGGAGTCCAGCTCTCTATACACACACCCACACAGCAGGGAACTGGCTAGCCCCCCAGGGCCTGGAAACCACAGGTCAGAAGCTTATCGCTGCATCAGGAACACGAACCCGGGCTGACATTCCTGCTCTGTACCCACCCGCCGAGGAACTGGGGGTCCTCTTCCCTTCTCTGAGTCTTACCCTTCTCACCTGTAAGGAGAAAGAATCAAAAGTATCCCCCTCAAAGAGCCGATGTGAGGATTAAAGAAAACCACGAGCAGGACGTGCTTAGCACACCAGGTGACTCCCTGCAGACCACATGGCCATCGTTGAGTGAATGGGGATGCCACACACCTTTCCAAAAATGATGGCCCGGTCAGGAAAGCCTCACTGCACGAGTGATCTGGGTCCTGGGAGCCTGGGGGCCAGCAGCTTGGGTTTCTCTCTCTGGCGTTGCAGTGGAAAATCCGCAAGTCTGTTTAGGTTTAAAAACAGACTTTTATTACTGCAAAAAAGCATTTCGCAAAATGGAAAACACAGTGTGAGAATAATCTGAACGGTGCTGCGGGGGCTGCAGTAATACAGGAGCGTATGAAGGAGAAAACCGCGAACACAAGGGCTCAGCTGAAACATCTCAGATTGGTTAACGTTTACGAAGTTGCAGGTGGCAGTCTCGGCTGACACCTTTGCAAGAGTTGGTCTCCTTTGCAAGGGTGGCTTCAGGTGGCAGGATCTGGCTGGTCATGAGTCTTCTGAACATTTAAAACATACTCAGACAGAACCTTGCAAAGGGGTTAGAAAAACAATTGTTTTTCTCTTGAGGGCGAGTAAAGAGGGCATTTTCTGAGAATCGGCCGACCACCAAGGTCACATTTCCCAGCAGCTAGACCCCGTAGCCCAGTCTGTGAGGTCAGCAAAGCCAAAACTGTTTCTGAGAAGTGATCAGACGAGTAATAATGGAGCTGGATCTACATTATGTTGGTGAATTCTGTTAAAGCATGAAAGCAAAGAGTTTGTTGAAAGAATAAACGATCACAAATGAAAATGCTAAGTGTTCTTATGCTCAAGGGGAGAAGGACTTGATACAGAAAAGCTGTAAGTATACCTCTGTTTAACATTACTTTACACATCTCGCTGAAGCTTAACTACGACTTGTTCTCCTTACACCTGTGTGAGTGAGCTAAGCAAACTACATTTTTCTGTAGAACTGCCCGTGTCTAGGTCGAAGGCGTAGTGGGAATTTCACAAAAGTGACAGGCTGCACGGCATGACAGAAACTGCATTTAAAAACACGTACAGCGGGCACAAGAGAACCAGAGCTCCTGCCCCTGCCCTCCTTAGTGAAGGCTCCTCATCAGAGCAGGGCCCTCATGTCATGGGCGGGTGCTCAGAAAAGGCTAGGCTGGAGGACATTGGGTCGAAGGTGGGTGAAGGCTTTGGAGACAGTGTCCACGGTGGGGCCAGCCTGAGCTCTCCTGAGGTGCCGAGTCTGCTCGTGATCTTGTCTATACCCCCTCCACTTGACTCACAACCAGGGACGTGCTGAACGGCACAGGCTCCAGGAGGAACCCTCTTACCTGGCAGGGCGTCTGCTTACACAAAGCTCAGGGCTGCCTCTGACTAGGGGCTGAGCCTCTGGCCACCTCTTGTCCTCTCCAGCCCGCCCGAGACCTCCACAGCAGGTGTGTGGGGGTGTCCCTCAGCAGGGGTCACCAGCAGCACCCACATTCCATGTTGCTGAGTCCTATTGCCTGCATCTCAGCTGGGGACACCGTCCAGAGGGACCCAGATGTCCACAGACCCATGGTGAGCACAGAGCCACCTTCCCAAGGGTCACTTAACTGCACAGTGAGTCATCTGAGCGGCGGACACCCCACCAGGAGGAGCCACCGGCTGAGAGGGCACGCACATTCTCAGAGGAGTGCAGGGTGAACCCCGAGAGGTCGAGGTTCCTTCCCACGGCTGTGGCAGACACCTTGGTGGGGCCCACGCCCCACCAAGCAGCTACGGGAGAGAAGTGTGGAGAAACAGCAGCAGGGGTTCCAATGCACGCTTCTCCAGCCACCTGTCCACTTCTCCTTCTTCCTCTGAGCCCACCCAGGGCTTCACGGCACCTCCAAGGCCAGAACCCCCTCCAAGGCCAGAGCCCCCTTCCAGGCTCCTTTATGTGAAACCCATTGCCATCGAGTCAATTCTGACTCACAGTGGCCCTATAGGACAGAGTAGAACTGCCCTATACTGACTGATACCAAGGAGTGGCTCATGGATTTGAACCACCAACCTTTATGGTTAACAGCCTGAGCACCTAACCACAGATCTCCTATTGGTCCTGTCTCTCTGGAGGCCCTGACTGCTACATGGGGTACCAGATTTGGGGGTGGACCCCAAGTGTGCAATGAACTGCAAGGAAGGCCTCCAGCCTGACCTGGGAGGGGCCTATCTCTTCTCTGAGGGGTTGTCATCCCCTCTGAACCCTGCCAAAGCCCCCTGCCCATGCTCACCACCCATGCCCCCTGGGCATGAGTCACCTAGGGGTCACCAGGTGCCTTCCCACAGCACAGTCATAGCAGTGGCCATCAGCACTGGGAGTGGGGAGACTCCTGCTCTGGGCATCCTGGCCACTTCCCAGGGTGGCAGATGGAACACACCGACCACCAGAGAGAGTGAGGGCCCCTGTGACAGTGAAGGTTACTGGTCAGCAAGGCTGGGCTGGGATTCTCAGTGGTTTGGCCTAATGTAATCCTAATGTAAATATAATGTAATCACCTTCCATGATGTGGTCTGATGTAAGCAGCCAATCAGTGGAAAGGGAGCTTCCTTGCGGGTGGGGCCTGCCTCCAGGATATAAATGGATGTTCTGGCAAAGCCTGCTATCTCTCAACCCCGAGCTCTTCTTGTTGCCTGACTTCTGGCTCCCGGGATGTAAGCCTGCAGAAGCCTCCAGCCAGCCACCTGACTCTCAGACTGGGGACTTCCCAGCCCCCACAACTGTGTCAGCCATTTCTTTGAAGTAAATCTCTCTATACACACACACACACACACACACACACACACACACTTCTGTATCTCTATCTACAACTCACTGGTTTTGCTCCTCTAGAGAAGCCAGACTAAGATAGCATCTTAAGAGTTTTTCAAAATCACCAGGAAGACAGGTCTCAGGAGAGGCCCCTGTGGTTACTCCACCCACATTTGGGGCTTCCAGCCTAATGACTCACTGACAGAGCAGGGATGCCCAAGGGAGGGGGCCTGTCACCCATCAAGTCTTGGTCACCCATCCCCCCCACCCACTGGACAACACAGGCCCCTCACCCTCCCCTCACACTCACTGGACAACATGGGCCCCCCTCCCCTCACACCCACTGGACAACAAAAGCCTACGCCATGACCTTCACCCCAGCTGGACAACACAGGCCTTCCACCCTCCCCTCACACTCACTGGACCACACACACCCCCCACCACCCCCCATACCCACTGGACAACATGGGCCCACACCACGTCCCCGACACCTGCTGGACAACACAGGCTGCACACCACCTCCCTCCTTACGAACTGCCTCCTCGTTTCATCTTGGAATCAAAAAAGAAGATGGAAGCAAAACCAACCAACAAAAAACACCACAACCTTCAGTAAATGCTTTTCTATTCATGACGCAAAACCAACTTTGACCAGAGTGCCGTCTCTCGGCAGAGGCGTGTGCTGTGCCTGAGGCCTTCTCTCACTTGAGGAGCTGCCCAGTGTCCACGTCTGTGGAGGTCCATGGTGCCCACTCCTTGGCGTGGGGAACTCCCTTCTCAAGACTACGTGGGTCAGAAACCTTCCCAAACTTGCTGGAACACGCCTGCTTCTGGCCCTGGGTCCAGTGAGCTCTGACCTGCGGTGCTGGTTCCACTGGGTCAACCAGGACACCCCTTGGGTCACCTGCCTCAGGGAGTCTATGACCACCAGTGCCCTGATCCTAATACAGGGCAGCATCTTCAGCCAAACATACCACCTTCCACCCTTACCATGGGATGACACTCCCATGGAAACTAAGGGCTATTGTCTTTCTAGAATCTGTCTCCGTCCCTGGAGACACGCATGGGGGACAGAATCCTTCTCTGGCTTGGGCACATGGGAGAGCTAAAACTTGATGCACCTTCTTCAAACACATGGCACAGAGGGACAGCCAACTCTTCCCCACGTGGCAGGTCTCTTGGGCAGGCAGAGCCACCTAAAACGGGCCCATGAAGAAAGACCCTCACGGCTCCAGGGAAGGGGTCTGGGAGGTCCCGCGTGATGCCTGTGGCCTGTATCTGTCCACATTGTAGGGGAGGGCGGAGAAGGACATAAATTAGTGCCGATGAGTTAATGTGAGTCCTGTATGATCAATTACTCACATTCAGCTCTACGCAGAGAAGTACAACTAGGTGAGGGAATGCTAAAGGAGGAAAGACTTCAAAAATAAAGCAAACGTGTCTTTTTGAGAGCGGCCACTCGTGGAAGCCCAGGAAGCCTTTTAGAGAGCTTCAGTCATTAGCATTTTGACTACTAAAAACCATAAGATAAGAGTGCTATAGAGAACTGTTCAGATCTTCCCCCCAAAAATGACAAACCAGCCCTCAGGTTACGGACATGCATTACAGCAAAGCTCCTCAGCAAGTAATAAAGTCAAACGTACACCAGGTACACAGAGAAAACAAGCCGCCTCTCCCCACGCACTCCGTAATCCGAGTGTGCTGATGCCAGGCCCCCGCCCTTCGCCAGCTCCCCGTGCGTCTGTCTCAGGCCCACCTGGTCAGGAAGCCTCTTCACTTGTCTTGTTAGGCTCTTCGGTGGACGTTAAAAATGGCAACCATTTCTAAACATTGTGACTAAAGATTCTACAGAGAATCCTGATTAAAAGGGGTAAAATGTGGGTCAGGTTTTCAAATTCTCATAGAATCCAGGCTTTCGGGACTGCTGATGATAGATGAACCCCTTTAAATCTCAAAACAAAACCATTCCCTAAAGTCTTCTTTGAACCAAACAATAGTTCAGCTTCATTAGTAAGGTACATCTGCCCTGAGCATTGTGCTCTTTCAAAGAATTATCTGTTTGGGATCAAACTGACAAAAGCAATTCGAAAGGTTAGATAAGCTTAAGGGGCAGTGAGTTTATGTTAATGGTGGTGGGAGAATTTGGAAAAAGATGTGGAAAATGGTTGTACAACTTGAAGAATGTAATTAATGTCACTGAACTGTACTTTAGAAATTGTGGAAATGGTTTATCTTTTGCTGTGTATATTTTTACCAAAAAATAAATTAAATTAAAAAGGGTAAGTACACATAAAGTTGTTCATTGACATCATCCTGGTATGAATTTCCCTAACCGTGATGGGAGCCCCTTGAAGTGAGTGAAATAACAAGAAACCACAGTCCCAGGCCGTTAGCAATGGCTTTGTCCGAGCCCACAGGCTGGCACCATCTGGCCCCTCTCACGCCAAGTCCCAGACCTGGAGACAAGGCAGGTTGGGTCAGGTGGAATGGATGGAGCATCCTGAAGGACAGGCCAGGTCACTCACACGCATTTCAGCTGCTGTCCGTTCTGCGCATCTTGTCAGTACACAGGGAGCCCTGTGCGGGAGCCAGGAGAAACGACGACAGACGATATGTCTCACCACCCTGGAGATGCCCCCATCACAGAGAGCAGACGCTGCCTCACAACAACCAAACACCAAACCAAACCAGCTGCCATCAAGTGGATTCCCATCACGGTGACCCCATGTGTTGCAAAGTAGGGCTATGCTCCATAGGGGTTTCAAGGTTGAGACCTCTCGGGAGTCAGGCCTTTGGTCCAAGGCACATCTGGGTGGGTTTGAACTGCCAACCTTTCAGTTAGTAGGAGCGTTTAACCATTTGTATCACCCAGCGACTCATCACAAGAAACCACGGCCTGCCTTGTGGCTGAGGTCAGGCCCCCGCACACACAGAGAAGGGTGATGGGCCCCTTGGGTACCCCAGGGCAGCCAGGGTGTGTTGTGGCCCACAAGGAATGCTGGGAGGTTGGGGCACAGGGAGCACCCAGGAAAACAGGGTGACGCCACATGGTCAGAGGTGTCTGGGCTCCAGACCAGGAGTCAGACATTCTCCCAAAGTGGACAGGGTCAGTGGGAGTTCTGAGACAGGGCCCATCAGCAGGGCTGTCCTAGTGTCACCAGAGAGCAGAGGTGGGGGCTGGTCAGGTAGCCCCTGGACAAGGCCGGGTGGTGAAGACGGCAGGGGTTAGGTGGGGGCTTGTTGGCCGGTCCCCCGGGGTGAGTGAGTGAGGGCAGGGTAGGACCCTAGCTTGTCCAGCCAAGGGGATGGAGGCTCCTAAACAGACAGGAGGTCTACATTCCCTTTGTTCTCCCAGGAAGGATCACTGTGGGGGTTGAAGCTGGAGGTGATGGCTCCCAGTGATACTAGGAAGAGATGCCCTTGGCAGCCAGTGGGATGGACTTGACAGGGAGGCCAAATTCTCTGGGCTGCGCTCTGACACAGCCCCAGCACCTGCCCCCTTTTCTTCTCCTTGTTCCCTCCTTCCAGGGCAAAGGGCAGACACACCTGGCAGCCACCACCCTTTAGGATGAAACACCCGGCATGCCTCCCAGCCGCCCTGGCCCAGCCAGGAGCGACAATGTGCTACATCAGGTGGGTGCTGGGACCAGGTGGGGTGTCAGCCAGGAAGCGACCAAGCAGGGAGGGATACCAGCTCCCCAGCTGCTACTACGAGCTACACACGTGATGAGTCACTTCTCAAATTAGTGATGTCATCTGGGGGAGAGCAAACAGTTCCCACTGAGGATAGGGGGTGGGTAGGGCTGACGCACCAACCCAGCCTAGTGGCCTCGGCCACCACAGGAGCCTCTGGGCCTGGGGAGCTGCACCTGGACAAGCCCACCTGTGAGGATGCCCGCCAGCCACGTTGTTACTCTAAGGGCTGCCGGACATCAGCACACCAGTCTGCAGACTCACTGTGCACCACGCTCCTGCACGATGCTGTCTCCAATTCTGAACACGAGGCAGAGGAGTCTGTTGGGCGAAATCCCAACTCCACTGCGTAAACCACAGGCAAAAGACTCTGACTCTTTAGCCCGTGAAGCTGAAGAAGTAAGCAAGAGTCGCTCAAACTGGCCTTGATCAGGGAGGACGGACTGCAGGGTCAGAGGCCGGTGTGCCAGCCAGCTCCACCCTGTGGCCGAGGAATCTGACACTGGGCACTGACACAGACCATGGCAGCCTACGAGGGTCGTCTTCCTTCTCATCATAAAATCCCCGGCTTATAAGATGTCAGCACCATCACATCCGGGGAGGACACCGAGGCCCAAGGCAGACGTGTGTATGTGAAACGTGTGTGTATGTGTGCACGTGTGTACCTGTGCATGCATACAAACTTGTGTGCTCAACATCACAGGAAGGGCAGGAAGTGACGTGGACAGTGGGCGTGGTGGCACCAGAGCAGCAGCCCTGGCTTCTAGTCCCGCTCCACCACCCTCACTCTGTGACCTCAAGTGCGTCCTCTCTGACCTCCATCTGCAAACGAACTCATGCGTGGTTTTGCAGGCTGGTGCTGGGGTCTGCAGGGAAACCTGCACGTGTGTGACTGACACACCTGGGTCTGCAGGGAGACTTGCACATGTGTGTGACTGTGATACACCTGGGTCTGCAGGGAGACCTGAATGTGTGTGTGACTGACACACCTGGGTCTGCAGGGAGACCTGCACATGTGGGACTGTGACACACCTGGGCCTGCAGAGAGACCTGCATGTGTGTGTGTGTGACTATGACACATCTGGGTCTGCAGGGAAACCCCAGGGGCAGAACTTTCCAAAGAAGATGGCTCTTCTGAAATTGATTTCAGCAAGCTCTAAATACCCCAGAAAGCCTGGACATCACACCTGGGGCTAAGCGCCCCTCTTGGTGCAGTGTGCCTCATGAAGCAGGTAGGTAGGTGCAGGAGGCGCCAATGGGCCCCGCTGTCAGCCAGGGGGTGGGGAGTGCCGGACAGCATCTGATGGCTTTGTCTCCACTATCAGTGTAGTCACATGTGAGACATGGAGGAGTGAAGACGAATAGAAAAGACTGCAGGCAGCTCAAGGAACACCCCCGGATCCAAGCTCTGGAAGGCAGGAGTGGTGGAGCCATGCAGAAACACCTTCTGCGCCTGCCCAGCAGACACACATTCCCACAGCTCAGACAGCTGCGGGGGCTGCTCAGCACCGGGGTGCTGTTTGTGGGGAGAGGAGGGCCAGGCAGGGAGGGCAAGGGTGCAGGGGAAGGGGTGCTGGCTGAGACCACAGAGCTACAGAAATAAAGCCTCCAGGAATGGTATGTGGGATTGTCACCGTGCTGGCTCTGGGCCTTGCGACCCAAGTGTCTTCACTGAAGATGATGCAGGACCGGCAGCATTTCCTTCTGTTGTACATGGGTCACCATGAACAACAGAACCATGGAACCAACTTGACAGCACCTAAGAACCACCACCAGGGCAGGTGAGTTCAGTGGGGCCCCCAGACGAGGTTGCTGTTGTTGTTGTTCTTAGGTGCCGTCGAGTTGGTTCTAGATGGAGTAGGGATAGATAAAACAGGGCTTTCAACCAGTGCCTCTGCCTCCAGGGGCCGTGTGGCAATGTCTGCAGACATTTTTGGTTGTCATAACTGGAGAGGTGTGTCTAGCGGGCAGAGGCCAGGGACACTGCTTAAACACCCTACAGTGCCCAGGAACGTCCCGCCACAAAGTTATTTGCCCCTGATGGCCACAGTGAGAGGATGAGAACCACTGGCCCAGAGGGATGGAGAAGGAGGAAACCACTGAAGGAAATGAAGCTTGGTGGAGGTTCACCGTGTGGACCCAGGAAAAGGGGAGGCCAATGACAAGGTCTAGGAGGGACACTTTATAAGACAGTGAGCATTTCGTAGGGATTCCACAGAAACTTTTTGTTTTCTAGCAGGCAGAACCAGAAAGACCCTCAGGGACCCACAATGTTCTCATTTTTCAGAGGACAATGTGATACCCAGGGAGCTGACGTACCTGTGCCAGGCCCCACATGGGCAGGCACCCCTCTGCCCCCGAGCTCCACCTCCTGCTTCTTTTCTCCAGCTCCCCAGCTGTGCTGAGACTAGCAATGTCACCCCTCAGGAGACTGGGGATCAGTGGTGCCGTCTCAGCAATGGCAGGATGGGGAGGCCGAGGGGAGCCCACCAGGCAGAGGCCCCACGCCCTGAAGACAAGGAACACACACCAGGGCCCCGTGAGCGGCAGCATCCAGCCCTCCCCTGTGTCTGAATTCCACAGAAAAAAGGCTGACCCTAGATGAAAAGGAGGAAGGGAACCATCTGGAAGGTCCTGGGGGTGGGAAAACGAGGCCTTACCTGCTCACAGAGCACACATTTCAGGAGTGGGGCTAACTGTCCGAGATCTCCACTGGGGCCAGGGAACAGGAGCCCCACGCTCACCAAGAGCTGGCAGGACAAAGACAGCCAGCCGGTGGTCCCCTCTGTGCCTGGCTCCAGAGGAGGGGTGGGCGGCAGACACAGAGAACACTGGAGGACAAGCAGACACCCCTGGCCCCCAAGTTTGTCAGGACATCACCAGCCACTCTTGCCCCTGTGCGTACAGGGTTGGTGTCTTTGTGCAAAATGGGCTTCCTCACCCACCTGCCCCACCTAAGTCCAGTCTCTGTGTTGTCTGTTGTCCTCACAGTTGCACAGCCCAGTATTGGTAGCACCAACAATCAGTGCCGGCCAAGAGAAGGAGCCAAGCCACACCCTAGGGGCTGTGGGACCCGCCCAGGATACTGAGCCGACACAGAGGCAGAGCCTCAGGCTGTCCCCCCCTTCCCTGTCCCCCGCGCCCAGCACACGGAGCTCATCCACACTGAGGAAACAAATGAGCCAGAGGCCAGCGTCGGGAGCCTCACATGTGCCGGGAGCTGGCTCCCAGCTGCCTCTCACTCCAGTGCAGGCAAAGAAATGCTCCAAAGCCAGGCCCCTCCATGGAGCCCCCGAGATAGGGCCCGCCACAGCCAAGCTGCCAGGGGCCGGCTGACGCATCCCGGGGGACGTGTAGAGATGGGGAAACAGAGCTCTGAGCCCAGTCACTGTGGCCCCAGAGGCCTCCCAGGGGACACTAGCCCCTTAAGGTGCTGCTGCTCCCCGAGGTCCAGTCCCCACTCTGGGAGGACGCTGTCCATGGACACATGGAACCTGGAACCTACTAAACAGCACAAGAACCCAGGGACCCCAGAGGTGTCCCACTCACCTCACTGGAGATAAAAGCAACTCCACGCAGGAGCCCTGCCAGCCGTTCCAGGAAACAAGTAAACTTACACAGCCTGTGGGGCCCTCTACCACATCCGCTGAGAGAAGACAGGAGCCCAAGACCCCGCCAGCTGCCGAAAAGCCCTGTCACCAGATAGCAGATGCAGCCCACCTGGCATTTCGAGGCCCACGCAGGAAAATGTGTGGGGACTGGAAAGAAGGAGCAGGTCAGCGCTGGGAGCCTGTGGCCCTTTATGGGCTCCAGTGAGCGAGTGGGTGGGCCTCCAGGATGTCTGTAGGGCCTGCACCAAAACCACAGGGCTCTGGCCTCCCCAACCCCAGCCTAGTGCGTCCTGCTCAATGGGGACCCTGTGAATGGTGGGAAAGTCAGCATTCAGAAAGGGACACTGTCGGACGCTCTCTGTCCCCACCACCAGCCCAGACCTCTGCAAGGCAGCAAAGACACTTCTCCAGACCCAGATAAGCCCTTTCTCTGCCCACCATCTCACCCAGCCAGAGCCCCAAGCAGGGTCCTCCCCACGGTCTCCCACACGGATCACAAGGCCATCGCCGACGGCGCACTGGGTGACAGGTGGCACTCTGTAGAGAACATTAACTCCAGAGTACCACATTTTACTGCAGAAAAGAACCCTGCTCCATCAGCAGCTGCGGGGCTGTATAAAGAAATGGGGACTGTAATGTTTTGCTTTTCTTGCCTTTTCTAGTGCCACATTATCATAACATTTTCCCATAATTACGCCCATAAAAGTCACCTGAAAATACTTCACGCCACAAGAGTTGATCTACATATTTCATTCAGTGAAGATCGGGCGCGGGGAGCTGAGAGAATTCCAGGACAGAATTCCCCGGGAAGATGGTGGCTCACAGATCAGTCCAGCTGAGTGTTGGCACGGCTCTGTCTTTGGGTGAGCTGTGTTCTGGCCTTGGGGGTCAACCTGTCTCAGCACTGACCACTGGAGAGCCCTAGAGGTGCGCGAAGACCTGGGAAGACCACTCTTCAGGGAGAGAGTCAGGGATGGGCCTCGCAGAAGGGGGACTGGAGTGCCAGGTGGATAGTCTGGCTCCACAAGAGCCTTCCACCCGAGGCAGACACTTTTCTAGAAATTCCCACAAGGCCCTTCCTCCAGGAGTCTCTGCGTGGGGTCTCTGCTCAGAAGAGCCCTTTGAGAGGGCAATCCCACCTCTACCTAGTTGGTAGAGTCCCACAAACGGAGGTAACTTATCTTCATGCAGCAGGAAGACAGACAAGGCCCACAGCTCCCTGCGCCAGCCACTCATCAAATAAAAACAGTCGGAATTAAAAAACAACAGGAAAAAAAAAAAAAACCAAGATGAGAAATAAACTTCCGAACAGCATCACTTCATTAAGCCTGCAGTGCATTCCATTTTACCTCTCTGAGAACTCCAGAAATAAAATTTGAACAGCGAGAAAGTAGCGTATTCTAACCTCTCCTAAACATGCAATAAATTGTATTTATAAAAGAAAGGCGACACAGAAGTGCTTACGCTCAGTTAGTATTCTAATGGATTAAAGACAATTCAAAAATTGTAATTTCTTCTCAGAGTTGCAGCTGAAGACAGGGGATTTCACTTAAAGACACAATTCAATCTCGATGGAATTTATTTGGGGAAAAAAATCCCTGTGTGGCAAACAGTCCTGTTGCCCCTCCCCCACGGGGCTAGGTGCTTCGGAATGCAAGCTCCCCCTCCTGCCCTGGCTTTACCTGCTGGGAACGTCCCCAAGCCATCGGAGTGGGGGCTGCTAATACTCAGTGCTCCCCGCTTTTGAACACGACACTGCATGGTGTTGTTGCCATGTGCCCTGGAGTCTATTTCGACTCACAGAGAACCTACTGGACCAAGCAGAACTGCCTCACAGGGTTTCCTAGGCTGTACTCTTTAGGTTGCTGATTGTCAGGCCTGTTCTCCCTTCTCAGAGCCACTGGCGGGTTCAAACCACTAACCTTTCACTCAGCAGCCTGATGCCTAAGCGCTGTGCCACCAGGATTCCTTTCTATCACTGCCTCCTAGAATGGGAGTCCTGGCTTAGGTGTCCTAGGACATCCAACTAACTCACCTTCCCTCCATTTCCCTGACTGCTATTCTAGTGTGGAGCCTGTGGAGAGATCAGTCTGGAGCAGTCCCACCACCTTCAAGAACCCTGTCCGCACAGACCTGTCTATTCCCACTATGCTGAGGGACAAGAATTCAAACCAGCTCCTTTTAAGCCACAGCCACCAGCGGTGTTTCTACAGCCCAGGATGACGGGGAGTTCCAACTTTCCCATCCAAGCTCATCGTCAGCCACGGCCACCCCTCACCAGGTGACGTCCAGCCCTGTGCGCAGCCAGCATCGCTGCCCAGGTGACCCACCCAGGTGTCAGCGTGCTGATGCTTCCAGGCGGTAGAGTACCCATTTAGAAGTAAGCCACTGGGGGCCTCTGCCCCTTTCTGCTTCTCCAGCAATTCTTCCCCAAGGGGAGAAAATGACAAGGCTGTGTCACTATAGCAACTAGCCCAGTTGGTAGGCTGCAGGTCTGTCTCCTGCCAGAGGGTGGAGCTCATCCCCTGAAATATGAATCACCTCCTGGTGAGAAGGACCGGCTTTTCCTGGGCCAAGAACAGTAGAATACCCCCTAACTGAGAACCAGGCCAGGAAATCAGCCCACTTCCTTTCAGCAGCGCCAGGAAGCAGACACCTCGTGTGCTGCAGAGAAATGCACAGACTTAACAGGCAGGATAATTGAGTCCTGTATGATACTAGCTTCCTGAACTAATAACAGACAAATGTACCTGCACACACACACACACGACATTCTGAGTAAGGGGGCCATTCTTCACCCCAGATCTATTGGAAAACTGAATGAGGGTGACAACAACTGTGTCATTTGCATTTTATTTGCTTTATCATTTCTAAAAAGAAAAATGCATTTTTTTCTCTAGAACTGCAGTTCCAAGCTATAAATTATTACTATGTCTATTTTGCGTTCTAGTGAAACGTTTTAATTTCTCCAAGTACACTTCCGGTGTAATGGGGTGTGTCCAAAAAACGTTTTCCTATTGTCAATTATTCTATCACACAGAGATGGAAACAACCATAAAAACGTGCTGAACCCAAGCTTCTGTTATTCATGGTTTCTGCTACCCTGGATGAGACATTGCCCCCAAATGTCCTTGTCCATGGTGTAAGTGCCATTTCCCGAAGCCAGGGAGGCTTCCAATGGCAGGGGTGAGTGTGCACAAGCGGCTCTCATCCCGCCCTGTGTCTGAGCAGCTACACTCTGACACCTGACTTTGCAAAGCAGGCCACAGCCTCGGAAGGTGTGAGCCATCAGCATGAACAGAGAGATGCTGCCTGGAGCACTTGGGCGGGGAATGGGGGGCAGGGGGCGGGAAGTGGGACAATGCTGCATATTTTGAGTGAGGGTGCAGATACAGAGAGCGCCCTTGCTGGCACCGGGGGTGTGCTGAGTGCTGAAGAAACAGGGCGGGGGTGTCAGGTACTTAACAACAATTAGCAGTTGTTCTTTTCTCCACCTGGAGAGCTGCCTTCCTGGGCCAGCTGGCTGCCACTGGTTCTCCGCATGGGAGCCAAGGATGCTGGTGCTGGAGTTGGCCAGGGACTGGTGGCAGGGGGCTCTGGGCACTCCTCTCCTCTCCAAACATTGCTGAATGCTCCCCCTCCCCCCCCCACCAAGTACATTCAGACGACACCTCCTCTGCCAGGCAGTGGAGTTTACCTGCCCTTAACCGTTTCTTCATCACCAAGGAAGCCTTTCTCAGGGCTCCTTTAGGGAACACATGAACACCACCTGTGACCCTAAGACAGCCTAGGGTCCCCACTTGCAGAGGCAAATGTCGCTCAACCACCCCCAGGCCCCACTCCCTGCAGCTGTCCTGGCCAGTTCTGAGGGCTCACCCTGTGCACCAGGACGACCCAGCCCGCCTGGGCAGCCCAGATTATGACCTCCCCTAGGACCTTCCTACTGGGCGACTCCTCCCTGCAGCGGGCACAGGCTTGCCAGCAATTGTGGGGAAACATACAGCCGGTGGATGCCAGTAAGAACAATCCAGCTCCAACACCCGCTTCCCTCGCAGTGGGGGGCGATCTGACCGGCCAGGCTGTCCCGACTAGGCTGAGGTTCGGCCCTGGGCTCGGCGGCCCCCTGCAGACTCATTTTGGAGAGGGTGGAAGGTAGGCTGGGGCTAGGGGCGAGAGGCCCGCGCTCGGGAGGCAGTGGGGGAGCGCAGCTTGGCACTGGCCTCTTTTATTTATTTATTTATTTATTTATTTATTATTATTTTGTGTAAAGAATCCATATTTTTTCACCACCTCCTGCGCCCGTGGCAATTCTCCATGACAGGTGCTCCCCAGCACCCGTCCGTCCCTCTTGCCAGGATGGGAAGGATCCGGAGCCTGTGCCCGCCTGGGGACAGACCATCCCTCTCCACCCCAACTCTGACCTGAGCCTAGTCGCCGGCCACCTCCACCCGTCCCAGCCCCGAGCCTGCACCGGGCGCCAACCAGACCAAGCCCGCGGCCTGGCTTGGTCGCAGGCTCAGGTCCTTAGTCGCGGCTAGCGCAATGCCCGCGGCGGTCGGGCCCCTGTCCGCATCCCACCCCTCACTTTTCCTCCTTTTCGAGAAACCAACCAGCGAGCCCGCTCCCCGGAGGCAGCCGCTCCGCCGCGCCCCAACCTGAGCCCGGTTCCCGCCCGAGGCGCCCCGCTCCGGGCTCGGCTGCCGGGTCCCCACGTTCCCGACGGGAGTGTCGCCGGCGGGCAGCGCCCGGCAGAAAGCTCCGCCGACGCCCCGCCAGCGCTGCCGCTGCCCGAGACCTCCCTCAGCTGCTCGAGCTCGACTCCGCGCCGAGCCCCGGACGGGAAGCCACCAACTCGGTTCAGTTCGCCGGATTGGGCCAGGAGCAGCGAGAGCACTCCGGGCAGCTGCGGGCACCGCCGCGCAGGGTCGCGCCGCGCCACACGGGGCCTGGCGTCCAGGCCCGGCCCGGGAGTCGGGGAGGGAAGCTCCGCGGCGCCGCCCGCACCCGAAAAGCCCGAGCTCTAGCCCGGGGGAACCCTCGCCCTCCTGGCCCGGCGAGGACCGGCTGGGACCCGGGCCCGCGCGCCCCGAGCTGCAACTCCGCGCCGACTCCGGGCAGCCCACGAGGCGCCCCGCCTGGGCCGGGCCGAGAGGCCGTGGCGCCGGGCCGCGCGGTACTCACTGCAGTAGGCGATGAGCAGGCTGGCCAGGATCATGAACGCCCAAAAAGTTGAAGACATGCTGGGCAGGGCGGTCGCATCTTGCCGGCTGCTGGTCCTGGGCGATGGCGCCATTGAAGCCGCGGCGCCCGCGCGGGGGGCAGCAGCGCGTCTCAGCAGCCGGCCCTGCCCGCGCCCCCGCGCTGGCCTCCACGTGCGGGCCCCGCGCGCGCCATCCTCCGCCGCCGCCGCCGCCGCCGCCGCCGCGCCCGGGCCGCCGGCCCACTGCGCCCCCGCGCCGTCCCGCGCCGTCCCTCCCCGCGCCTCGCCCGCCGCGCCCGCGCCCGCGCCCGCGCCCGCCGCGCCCGCGCTGCCGGGCCCGCGCCCGCGCCCGCGTCGGCCGCCCGGGGACACCGGCCAAGCAGCTCTGGGCGTCGCTGCGCGCCCGGCTCGTCGCGCCCGGCCAACAGTGTGAGAGGCGCGCCCAGCGCGCGTGCCCGGCGCCCGGGGGGAGGGGGACTCCAGGCCCGGGACTGGAGGGGAAGGCGGAGGGGACGCCGCACCCCAGCGGCGCCTCTGGATGGCGACAGAGAAGGCCGGGCGCGCTCGCAGTCTGGGCCCTTCGCTTGTAGGATAGGATGGACCAGCGGGAAGTTCGTGGAGTTGGGCAGCATAACCTGCTGACCCTTCGCGCCCCCAGCATCCCCGTCCTGTCCTGGAACACTGGGAGTCCCAGACGTCTACTGGAGCTGGGCCTCGAGTTTATTCCAGCAGAGGGTGCCCTGTCAGCCCTGGCCTGGGTTGTGGGCCAGTGTCCCACAGGGAGCACAGCTTTTGACCCGCGCAGGGAGTCAGCTGAGGCGGGGCCGCCCTCAGGAGCCCTATCTGGGAGTCTTACCACAGCAGGCACCCAGGACAGCTCCTTCTCTGTGCCCACGCCAGGACTGCCAGGCATAAGGACACATGCTACTTTTCTCCCTCGGCCCCAGGAACCCCTACTTGTGCCTGCTGTGGCTCTCCCACCTCTGCGCACTGCCCTGGTCCTTGGTGAAGCCTCTTCCCCCATCACCTGAGAGTCCCTGCAAGGCAAGGGCCCCAAGCTTGTCTCTGGACTCCGTTCCCAGGGCTGGTGGGGTTGAGGTGGGCTTTCTGAGCAGGCTAATAATGATTCCAATTACCACCAGCAAAACAAGTGCATTGCCATCAATAAGCCCAGAAAGGCAGAAGTGTCCTTGGAGGTCAGATTTCCCATCCCTGCCCTCTGTGCCCTGTCCCCTCAGCAGTTTCTGCTATAGCCCAGGAGATAACTTCCAAGTCCAAGTCCTCATCCCAACCACCCTGCCACCTGGAGACTTTCCGACGCCAGCCAACCCAGCCACACTCCCCTCCTCCTCCTTAGTCAACATGCTTGTCAATGTAAGATCATTTCCATGGGCTTCTTTGGTGTCCTGCATGGGGAGGGCCAGCCCTGAGTGTCCTATGACATCTTATTGGAAGGAGCTGGGAGCTGTTCCCAGGGAGCCACTAGAGGGTCTTCCAGCTGGACTGGACCAGCAGGAGAAGCAAAGAAGGCCACTGCATCATCCCTCACCTTGGGCAGGTCCGTCTATGGATGGAGAGTGCCTCAGGGCCTGCTGAGTGGGGTGAAAGTAGGACAGGTACCCACAGGCCCCCCATCCTCACACACCTCTGAGTTCTGCAGGGGGAAACTGAGGCAGAAAAAGGCACCCCAAATCACCTCGTTCCTTGTCCCAGTGGTTGCCTCACAGTGGCAGCCTTCCCCAGGGTCTCAGTCACTGCTCTAGGCTGTAACGTGATTGTGTCCCTGCTGATGTTTCCATAAATGTTCAATTCTAAAATGCTCCGACGTCCCCACTTAGTATCTTCTCCACTGCAGCTTCCTTTCCCCTTTCCCTGGCAGGGAGGAGACTATGCAGAGACCCAGGATCCTAGGAACTCTGGGTAGGCATGCAGGGGCAGGACCCCTCACCTCTGAGTGTGCCGGGCTGCTGGCTGCTCTCTTGCCCCAGAAGGGCACTACCCCCGTCACCTTCTGCCTGGTCACCCATTGATGCCTTTGCAATTTCACTCATTTAAGTCTTTCATCCTGTTGAAAAGGAAGCAACTTTTTAAAATGCTACCATTCCCATTTGAATCCATCCATTCAGCATTTTCTGAACTCTTGGTATGCACAGACATTCCTTCATTCAACATCTGTTTATTGAGCACTAAACCCTGGTGGCACAAACAATTAAGAGCTTTACTGCTAACCTAGTGGTTGTCAGTTCAAACCTACCCAGTGGCTATGCAAGAGTAAGACTTGGTGATCTGCTTCCATAAAGATGACAGCCTAGAAAATCCCATGGAGCTCAGTTCTGCTGTGTAACACATGGGGTTACCACGAGTGGGAACCAACTCCTTGGCACCTAGCAACAAGAAGAGCCCAGGTGCTGGGGGGAGGGGAAGTGAAAGAGACACATGCTTTCCGTGGTCCAGAAATTTGTAGTTCTTTTGGGAAACAGACAAAGAAATGAGCAACTAAAATACAGTTAGTATCCATCGTGACGGGAAGGGTTAAAGAGCACTGTTGGGGCACAGGGGCGGGCATTTGACCCCAAATTGGGTGGCGGGGTGGAGTGAGAAGTGGGCAGGGCAGGCGTGCATGAGATTGTTTTACAGACATTTTCTTGATGCCATCCTTAGGACACAGAAAAGCACACAATTGAAATGAAGCTTCACAAAACTGTGCTTACACTTGAGCAGTGCTCACTGGTATTTCCTATTCTGCCCTAATTCATTTCTTAAAATGCTGGTTGTCCACCCAATAATCTGGCTTGCTGTCATTTGTCTGAAAAAGACTGTTCCAGGACAAAGATTGTCTATGTTGAATTTGAGAGAATAAATTGGAGTTGGTGTGCAGAAGTTGGCACAGAGGGTGATGGTGGTGGTGGGCACGGTTGGGGAGAGAGCTCTGAGCAGAGGGAAGGGAGGGCACAAGGAGTAAAAGCTTGTTTCACCTTGGAGCTCAGACCATGGGTTGTTTTGCAGCTGCAGCATTAGGGATACGGCCAGGAAACTTTAGGGTGGCAGAAGGCTTTGACTACTTAATGTTGTACGCTGAAAATTCATGTGAGAAAGAAAAATAAGAAAGCAGCTATCTTAGTTTATTAGTGCTGCTGTAACAGAAATACCACAAGTGGATGGCTTTAAAGAACAGTCATTTATTTTCTCACAGTTTAGGAGGCTAGAAGTCCAAATCCAGGGTACCAGCTGTAGGGGAAAACTCTCTCTCTATGGTCTCTGTGGGAAAATCTTTGTCTCAGTTTCCATTCCTCGATTCCTTGGTGATCTCCATGTGGTATCTATCTCTCCCCCGTTTGTGCTTGCTTTCTCTGTGTCTAATCTGCTCTTTTTGTATCTCAGAAGTGATGAGGCTTAAGACATACCCTACACTGATAGGTCCTCATTAATGTAACAAAGAAAGCTCTATTCCTAAAGGGGATTACGTGCACAGGTATGTTGCTTGTTGTTGTTAGGTGCTGTCAAGTTGGCTCTGACGTGTCTCAACCCCATGTACAACAGAAGGAAAGACTACCTTCTCCTGCACCATCCTCACAATCACTGCTGTGTTTGAGTCCATGGCAAACGTGTAGGGGTTAGGATCCCAGCATATATTTTGGGGGACACAATTCAAAGCTGTTGGTGCTTATAACTTATAATCCAAAATTGTTGACAGTCTTCAACCCAATGAGACTAGAAAAGACCAATTCTCTACCCCAGGTTACAGATAGAGAGATCAGAGGCAAGAGGTGGGAACCATGGAGAAGATAAGACTGGGCCTTCAAGAAGCGTGATCCCCCAGGCCCGCACACATCTCCTGATGAGCACTCCACGTCTATGAATGGGGCACCTGGATGCATCGTGCAGACAAGGGCAGAAGCAGGGTGGTGCCACTCCATTCCTGCCCACTGCTTCCAGAACCTGGAGAGACAGATCAAAATGGAAATTGAGGATGAGGGATGAGCTGAATGCTGAATCCTGTTGCTAGGAAACAGAGAGCCCAGTTCTGGATCCCAACACGCACTATCAGCTGACATTTTCATTTTGTTGTTGTTGCTGATTGGATGGTTTTGATTATTAGCCAGAACCGACAGGGCATGAAAATTTGAAACCTAAATAAGTTTGTTAGAGAATTGTAACACCACCTTAACTCCAAGCATAAAAAGCCAGGGGTGGCGATTATTTAATCTAAGAATATGCTTAGGTTCTACCAGCACCGAGTCAATAGTCACTAGCTGCTAAAGGGACCTGCCCACAGAAAGGGCACCCTTTCTAGTGGACAACTCAGGTGGCCATGGAGTACAACAGAAATGGGAGTCTCCCAGAAAGAAGACAAGAAGATGAAGGTGGTTGACCAAGGCTCCCAATCCACTGCCTGAACAGGGAACATAGTTTCTCCACTCCAAGGATACATGACCATTGTTCATATCCTACTCTGCTTTTCAAAATGGGGTGTTTTTTTGTGTGTGTGTGTGATTTTCCTTTTTTCTCTCTACTCTACCATATTGAGTATGTGTCATTTAGTCATGGGTTGCCAGACTGATCAAGAACTCCTGGAGATCCTGCTTTTGGAGCTAAATGTATTAACTAGGTGAGACTTGTGACCCTTCCATTGGGATAATGGGAGGGAAATGAATTTTGTGTAAAAGTGGGCATTTTATATGGCAGACAGCTAAAGGGGTGGACTGTAGTGGACACTCATTTTTTGCCACCACCCCCTCCAAGTCTGTTCCTCCTTCTGGAAACTATTCCATGTTTTCCTTGGAGGACCTACCACCTTCCACACTCATACCCCACATGCAATTTACAAAGAGATTACTCCAATTGCTGAGGGAAGGAGGAGGGTGGAGTGTGTAGTGGATTGAATTATGTCCCCCAAAGTATGTGTTGGAATCCTGACCATTGCACCTGTGGATATAATCCTGTTTGGAGTCACTTTTCTTATGTTATGTTATGTTTATGTTATGTTATGTTATGTTATGTTATGTTATGTTATGTTATGTTATGTTATGTTATGTTATGTTATGTTATGTTATGTTATGTTATGTTATGTTATGTTATGTTATGTTATGTTATGTTATGTTATGTTATGTTATCAAGGTCACATCAGTGTAGGGTGTTTCTTAAACCTAATGACTTTTGAGATATTAAAAAAGCAGATTAGACACAGAGAAAAGCAGACACAGATAGGCAAAAGACAGATTCCACATGGAGATCACCATGAATCCCTTAGACTAGAGACGCTAAGCATCTCCCCCATAGTAGGCAGAGAGAGACTTCCCCTAGTGCCACTGCTGTGAATTCGAAGATCACCCAGAAAGTCCAAGGACCGCTGGCTACTAGAATCTGAAATAGACAAGAAAGGACCCCTTCCTAGATCCAATACCCTGAATTCAGACTTCTGGCCTCTTGAATCGTGAAAAATTAAATCTCTGTTCCTTAAAACTACTCACTTGAGGTATTTGTTACAGTAGCACTAACAAACTGAGGCAGAGGGAGAGTGGCAGGACAGCAAGTGGAAATGGGTGTAGGAGACCTGGTGAGAGATGTGTGGTTGTGAACTTCAGAAACAGCTGTGAGAAGGAGGGGCATGGATGGATTAGCAGCTCTGTAGGAGGCAAAATGTATTGACCATGGGTAACAAGGAAGTGTAGGGCATGTAAGAGAATTCCTGAATTACTTTTAGACTTGTGACCAGAAAAAGTGGGAAGACGGCAATGATGTTTCTGGAGACAAGCTGGCCAATGAGACAGATGTCAGAATCAGTGAGATCACTCACATCCTCAACAAGCTTTCAAGCTGAAACACAGAGGAAAGAGAAGCATAAAAAATGGGCAGAAAATATAAAATAATGTGTGAGAAGATCAAAAGGCCTGTAAGCTCCAGGAGGTCGGACATCAATTTTTGATGAACTTCCAGCACCTAAAACATGACTTGTGAAAAATTTGTAAATTGAACGTGCTATATTTAAAAATAATGATCAATTTTGTTGATCCAGTCTTCTCAATAATGATAATAACTAGTATTTATATATTCCATACTAAGTGCCAGGCACTGTTGCAAGTTCTTTACCTGTATTCACTCACTTAGCCTTCATAAAAATACAAGGAAATAAGTACTACCTATATTTACAGGTACAGACATTGAGACATAGAGGAGTTTAGGAAATTGCTCAAAATTTTCAGCTAACAAGTGGCAAGCTTATGTTGGAACCCAGGTGACCAGGCTGAAGAGTTTGCCCTCTTCACTGTGGGCTTCCTGTCTCTCACTACCAGATAATGCTTATTTTGAGGGGAAAACAAATCTAAAACAGAGACAAGTAAAAAAAAAAAAGTTGCATAATTCTACCCCTCAGCATTAAGCACATTTAATATTTTATTCAATAGCTTGTGTATGCCACCGTTTTGCATAGACACATTCATTCTGTAGACCTTTTATAAACAGAATTTTTCTTAATATGTAGCAAATATTATTTCATGGGATCAAATTGTCTTCCAAAACATTGTTTTTATGGCTGTGTAAAATTCTAGAACACATAAATATTGCCATTTATCTAATCCATCTTGTTTTTGTTGGATGTGTAGACTATATCCAATGTTTCAGAATTTCAAACGGCTTCAGACATGAACATGTTTGTACTTAGGTTTTTTTGTATAAAAAAAATGGTTAATTTGCTAAAAAGATTGGACTAGAATTGTTAAGTCAAAATGAGGACACAGTTTTAATGCATTGCTATATATCATCAAACAGATTTTCAAAAACTGTTCTGTGAATTGGCATTTCCACTGGCAGTATCAGAGAGTACCCATTTACCCTACCCAAATCAGCACTGGACATTATCATCTACCCAACTATTGTGGAAAACATAGATGATGAACAGTTTCTATTGTTGTTTTCATTTGCATTTATTTGTCCTAATGATAGTTAAAAACTTGCACATTCACATCATTTGAATATCTTCTGTGCCACTGTTTATATCCTTTTCCAAGTTTTCTACTGACGTGCTTGTTTTTTTATCACCGACTAGTAAGAACTCTTTATTTTTGAAATTCATTTCATTTTTATAAAACAGGAGAACAGACATAGAAGGAGGGTCACAGACAGGGAGAAAACACCATGTGAGGCTCTGTCTACAAGCCACGAAATGCTGAGAAATGCCTGGACTGCCAAGAGACATCTTCTTCCCCTAGAGCCAACAGACAGAGATCATAGATCTGATGATGTGCTGAATTTGGGCTTCTGGCCTCTAGAACTGTGACATAAAATCCTCCCACTTTTTTTTTTTTTTTTTTTTTTTGGCTACCCTAGGAAACTAAGACATAGAGTATATATCATTTTTTGTGGCTTGTTACACTCAGCGTAATTATTTTGAGATTCAACCATGTTGCAGCATGTATCAATAAATCATTGATTTATTTTTTATTTGTTAAGCAGTATTCCATTGCATGAACATACCAGTTTGTTTATCCATTCATCTGCTGATGGACATTTGGGTTCCTCACAGTTTTAGTTATTAAAATTAAAGCTGCTATGAGCAAGTGTGTACAAGATTTTCATGGGAACACACTTTGATTTCTCTTAGGTAAATACCTAGAAGTGGAATGGCTAGGTCATATTATCAGTCTTTTTTTTTTTAGTGCAGTGGTGCACATAGTTTTCCCTCAGCTACTAACCCAAAGTTTGACAGTTCATGTCTCCTTGGCCATGAGGCCAGAAGAACTGGATGATGCCCAGCTACTGCTACTGAACATTTTGATAAAAGGTTCTATAGTGAAATCCTGATCAAAAGGGGGAAAATACAGAACAGAAATTCAAATTCTAATGGACTCCAGACTTTCTGGAACCATGAAGGCTGGATGAAACTCTGAAATTATTGCCCTCAGATAATCTTTAAGCTTTAAACCAAAAATATCCCCTGAAAAGGGCAAGAGACCCTGGATAAATAAGGCATTACTGAAAAAGAAGAACAAAGTGTGAGGCCTCACTCTACCTGATTTTAGGACCTATTATACCACCACAGTAGTCAAAACAGCCTGGTACTGGTACAACAACAGATACATAGACCAATGGAACTGAATTGAATATCCAGACATAAATCCATCCATATATGAGCAGCTAATATTTGACAAAGGCCCCAAAACAGTTAAATGGGGAAAAGATAGTCTCTTTAACAAATGGTGCTGGCATAACTGGATATCCATCTGCAAAAAAATGAAACAAGACCCATACCTCATACCATGCCCAAAAAAGAACTCAAAATGGATCAAAGACCTAAATATAAAATCTAAAACGATAAAGATGATGGAAGAAAAAAATAGGGACAATGTTAGGAGCCCTAATACATGGCATAAATAGTACACAAAACATTACTAAAAATGCAGAAGAGAAACCAGATAACTGGGAGCTCCTAAAAATCAAATATCTATGCTCATCCAAAGACTTCACCAAAAGAGTAAAAATACTACCTACAGACTGGGAAAAAGTTTTCAGCTATGACATTTCCGGTCAGCACCTGATCTCTAAAATCTACATGATACTGCAAAAATTTAACTATGAAAACACAAATAACCCAATTAAAAAACGGGCGAAGGGTATGAACAGGCACTTCACCAAAGAAGACATTCAGGTAGCTAACAGATACATGAGGAAATGCTCACGGTCTTTAGCCATTAGAGAAATACGAATCAAAACTACAATGAGATTCCATCTCCAACAAGGCTGGCTTTAATACAAGAAACACATAATAATAAATGTTGGAGAGGTTGTGAAGTGACTGGAACACTTACACATTGCTGATGGGAATGTAAAATGGTACAACCACTTTGGAAATCAATATGGCGTTTCCTTAAAAAACTGGAAATAGAACTACCACATGACCCAGCAATCCCACTCCTTGGAATATACCCTAGAGAAATAAGAGCCTTTACACGAACAGATATATGCATACCTAAGTTCATTGCAGCACTGTTTACAATAGCAAAAAGTTGGAAGCAACCAAGGTGCCTGTCAATGGATGAATGGATAAATAAATTATGGTATATTCACACAATGAAATACTACACATAGATGAAGAACAATGATGAATCCATGAAACATTTCATAACATGGAGAAATCTGGACGACATTATGCTGAGTGAGATTAGTCAGCTGTAAAAGGACAAATATTGTATAAGACCACTATTATAAGAATTGGAGAAACAGTTTAAACAGAGAAAAAAATATTCTTTGATGGTTACGAGAGCAGGGAGCGAGGGGAGAGGGGTTTTCACTAATTAGATAGTAGATAAGTTTTATTTTAGGTGAAAGGAAAGACAATGCACAATACAGGAGAGGTCAACACAACTGGACTAAACCAAAAGCATAGAAGTTTCCTGATTAAACTGAATGCTTCAAAGGTCAGCATAGCAGGGGAGGGGTTTGGGAACTATGGTTTCAGGGGACATCTAGGTCAACTGGCATAATAAATCTATTAAGAAAACATTCTGCATTCCACTTTGGAGAGTGGTGTTTGGGGTCTTAAACACTAGCAAGCAGCCATCTAAGATGCATCAATTGGTCTCAATCCACCTGGAGCAAGGAAGAATAAAGAACACCAAAGACACAAGGTAATTATAAGCCTAAGAGACAGAAAGGACCACGTAAACCAGAGACTACACCAGCCTGAGACCAGAAGAACTACATGGTGCCCGGCCACAACCGATGACTCCCCTGACAGGGAAAACAACAGAGAACCCCTGAGGGAGCAGGAGAGCAGTGTGATGCAGATCCCAAATTTTCACAAAAAGACTGGACTTAATGGTCAGAATGGGACTAGGAGGACCCCAGAGGCCACAGTCCCCAAACCTGCTGTTAGCCCCAAACAAGAACCATTCCCAAAGCCAACTCTTCAGTCAGGAATTGGACTGGAATATGGGATGGAAAATGATACTGATGAAGAACGAGCTTCTTGGATCAAGGAGACACATGAGACGATGTGGGCATCTCCCGTCTGGAGGGAGATGAGAAGGCAGAGGGGGCCAGAAGCTGCCCAAATGGACACGAGGAAAGATAAGTGGAGGGAAGGAGCGTGCTGTCTCACGAGGGCGAGACCAATAGGAGTATATAGCAAGGTATATATAAATTTTTGTATGAGAGACTGACTTGATTTGTAAATTTTCACTTAAAACACAATAAAAATTAATTAAAAAAGAAAATGTCCCCTGAAGTCTTAAAACCAAAAAATAGTCTATCTTAACTAGTGAAAATGTCTGTCTTGAGCAATATGCTCTTCAAAGAGCTATCTTTATGGGGTCAAAGTGACAAAAGCAACTCAAACACTAGATAAGAATCTTGGGCGGGGGGCAGTGAATTTATGTCAATGTGGGAAGAACAACTCAGAAAAGGTTGAGAATGGTGCACAACTCAAAGAATGTAATCAATGTCACTGAATTGCACATGTAAAAATGGTCGAATTTGTGTATATTTTGCTGTGTATATTCTCAACAACAAAATAATTAAAATAAAATAAAAAGGTTGCCAGTTCACACCCACCAAGCAACACTGCATAAGAGAGGCCTGATGGTCTGCTTCCACAGAGATTACTGTCAAGAAACCCCTTTGGGGTTCAGGTCTACTCTGTAATGCACGGAGTCACCATGAGTTGGAATTGACTCCACCACAATGCGTAATGAGTATGAAGTAGTATCTCATTGTGGTTTAATTTTCGTTTCCCTAATAACTAAGGGTCTTCAGCTGTGAGGATCATAACAAATTACGGATAATATTGCGAAGAATGGGAATTCCTGAGCACTTAGTTGCACTAATGAGGAAACTGTATATAGATCAAGAAGCAGTCATTTGAATAGAACAAGAGGATACTGTGTAGTTTAAAGTTAGGAAAAGTGTGTGTCAAGGCTGTATTCTTTCACCATACCTATTCAATCTGTATACTGAGCAAATAATCTGAGAAGCTGAACTATATGAAGAAAAACTGGGCATCAGGATTGGAGAAGGACTCATTAACAACCTGCAATATGCAGATGATACCACCTTGCTTGCTGAATGTGAAGAGGACTTGAAGCACTTACTGATGAAGATCAAAGACCACAGCCTTCAGTATGGATTACACCTCACAACTGGACCAATAAGCCACATCATGATAAATGGAGAAAAGATTGACGTTGTCAAGAACTTAATTTTTCTTGGATCCTCAATCAACACCCATGGAGCAGCAGTCAAGAAATCAGAGAACGTGACACTTTCGGTCAACATGGCACCATAGACAGGAGCACCATGCCGTCCCTCCACAACAAAGACCTGAAAAACCAAGTAAAACACAGACAAACATCATTCCTGGAACCTGAAGTGCCAAATGAAGAGACAGAGAACTCAGCCAAGCGCTGAATGGAATAAGAAACTGACAGAAGACGGAGAATAAGGAGAGATATATGTGGAGGCCCCCATCAGCTAACGCAGCATTGATCCACCATGTTGGACTCCAGTCGGGGTCAGCAGACAGGGAGCATGGGAAAGCAGCTTCGCAGAACTCCCAGAAGATGGCAGAGGACCTGGTAACCAGCGATACATGCATTACCACTCCCCATTCCCTCCCTGCTGCTCTACCTTTGAGCTTGCTGTCTGGCTGCAGTGTCTCAGCCAGGAAGTGCAGCGTCTGTGCCACTTGGATTCACCTCACCCACGTCAGAGATCAGCATGCAAGGAGTACAGGAAAACAGCCTCAGGAAGTTTCCAGCAGGAGACAGGCCACCTGGTAACGAGTGATATTCGCTTTCCTAGTCCCCCTTTCTTCCCCCGCTTCTGCCTTCTCTGCATCCCACCAGCCACAGCCATCTTTGCTTCTTCTTGAGGCTGTGGAGCCACGCTCAACTGGGGAACCACTCCCCCGGCCCGTGACACCATATTGGTGGGATCTCTGGGGCTCTTTTTTTTGTTTGTTTGTTTTTGCTTTGTTCTGTTTCGTTTTCTTTTTGCAGCTTGGGAGCCTCTTCTAGCTGGGCTGCACTGCACAGCTTAACAGCCACTCCCCCAATCAGTGCAGCAGCGTAGGTGGGATTTCTGGGGGCATTTTTTTTTTTCTTTTCTCTCTCTTTTTCTGTTTCTGTCTGTCTTCGTTTCTCAGTTCTTGTCTCTCTACACTTATCTTCTTTTCCTGTCTCCTGAATACCTGGTGCTGTGTGATACCTATACCCCCTCTAGCCAGGCTATACTGTGCAACCTGGGAGCCACTTCCCTGGTCTTAGCAGCCTCATTGGTGGGACTCCAGGACTCCTGGAGAATTTTTCTTTTCCAAATTTTAATCTAGTTTTTTTTCTTTCCTTTTTTTTCCATTTTGCTTTTCTTCACTTCTTCATTTCTCATCTCTCACTCCAATGGCAATCTCCCTTAGCATTTTTTTTTCTCTCTTTATTTGCTTTTTTTGTTTTTGGCTCCTATTTCTCTCTTCTCTTTCCCATACCCCTATTAGCTCCACAGATCACAACCTCCCCCCGCTCCTGCCTACCTGCACTGTGCACTGAACATCACACCCATGAGCAGCACAGGCAGGGCTTACTGGAACCTACCCACCACTGTTTCCTGGCCTGCCCTGTCAGCTCTAGTATGTGCCACAAACAACCCATCCCAGCCCTCCCTTTGTCTGGACCTGCCCTGCTGCAGCATAGCTGAATGACTGACCCTGCACATTGAACAAGGAGGTGAAAGGATCATGATTACAGATGAGCAAACCACAAAGAACATACAGCCTGCCTGCTCAGACATAACCAAATAAAACAAAAAAGCAGGAGGAAACAAACAATTCTACAATCAAGAAACAAAGAAAATAACTACTGAATGTCCAGAAGACAGCAGACAATATCAAAACATATTAAAAAACAGGACAGGATATGCCCAGTACACATCCAAAATAAAACACCAGATGACTTCCCAGTAGAAGAAAAGGCACTAGAACTACCTGACAGGGAATTCAAATCTCTAATATTCAGAGCAATCCAAGAGTTGAAACAAAAGGCAGACAAAAATGAGGAGAAAACAGACAAATTTTTGGAAAAGGCAGACAAGTTCACAGAAAATACAGACAAAAAAATGGAACAATTCAGGAAAGTAATAGAGGAACAAAATGCCAAAATAAATTCACAACTAGAAATCATACAAAAACAATTAGAAATCCAAAAGATAAACAACAAGATTTCAGAAATGGACAGTGTCATAGAAGGGCTGAAGAGCAGGTTTGACATGACGGAGGACAGAATCAGTGAAATTGAAGACAAACTCTTGGATAAAACTCTGTTTGAGGAAAAATCAGAAAAAAGAATGAAGAAAAATGAAGAAACCCTGAGAATTATGTGGGATGCAATCAAAGGCAAAAATCTGTGAGTGATTGGAGTTCCAGAACAGGGAGAGAAAACAGAAAACACAAAGAGGATCATTGAAGAACTGCTTAGAGAACACTTTCCTAATATCATGAATGATGAAAAGGTGACCATCCATGAAGCTCAACAAACCCCATACAGAATAGACCCCAAAAGAAAAACACCAAGCATATCATAATCACAATTGTTAAAACCAAAGACGAAGAAAAAAAATCCTGTGAGCAGCTCAAGAAAAACAAAAAGTCACATACAGAGGAGAAACAATAAGACTAAATGCTGGTTATTCAGCAGAAACCATGCAGGCAAGAAGGCAATGGGATGACATATATAAAACCTTGAAAAAAAAATTGCCAACCAAGAATAATATATCCTGCAAAACTTTCATTCAAATATGATGGTGAAATTAGGACATTTCCAGATAAACAGAAATTGGGAGAATAAGTAAAAACCAAAACAAAATTACAAGAATTATTAAAGGGAGCCCTTCAGTCTGAGAACAAACTACATCAGACCACAGCCTGAATGAATCTAGGATGCAAGATTATACCAGCCAGATACCAACCTCGGAAATGAACTCTCAAGGACTATCCAAAACCAAAACAATTGCAACAGGGAACCAAAGAGATTAATCTGTAAATGACAAGAACAACAGAACAATAAAAAAGGGAATAAATGGTATAGGTATACAACTTTCTAATGGAAAGGAATGCAAGGGGATACCAAGTAATAATAGACTGGTTCAAACCTAGGAAGATAAGGGTAAATTTCAAGGTAACCACAAAGAAAGTTAACAAACCTACTATTCAAAACAAAGAAGAAAATCATAAAGTCTCAATAAAAACAAAATCATCAAAAACAAAAAAATCCACAAACAAAAGGAACTCACCACAGGAGAGTCAGAGGAACAAAGAAAACATTAGCACCACACACACACAAAAAAAGGGGCACTACAAAATGACAGCAATAAGCTCAATGACAAAGAACAATGATGAATCTGTGAAGCATCTCATGACATAGGTGCACCTGGAGGACATTATGCTGAGTAAAATAAGTCAATCACAAAAGGACAAATATTGCATGAGACCACTACAGTAAAAGCTCATGAAAAAGTTTACATACAAAATGAAACAATATTTGATGGTTACGACAGAGGGGAGGAGTGGGGTTGGAAAAACACTTAATAGACAAAAGATAAGTGTCAACTTTGGTGAACGGTAAGACAGTACACAATACTGGGGAAGCCAGCACAACCTGTACAAGGCAAGGCTGTGGTAGCTCCAGCTCCATAGACACATCCAAACTCCCTAAGGGGCCAAATTGCTTGAGAGCAGTTGGGACCATGGTCTTGGGGAACATCTAGCTCAATTTGTGTGACAGAGTTTATAAAGAAAATGTTCTACATTCCTTTGGTGAGTACCTTCTGGGATCTTAAAACCTGTGAGCGGCCGTCTAGGATACTCCACTGGTCTCACCCCTTCAGGAAAAAGGAAGAATGAAGAAAACTAAAGACACAAGGGAAAGATTAGTCCAAAGGACTCAAGGTCCACGTCTACCACAGCCTCCACCGGACTGAGTCCAGTACAACTAGATGGTGCCCGGCTACCACCACTGACTGCTCTGAAAGGGATCACAATAGAGGGTCCCGGACAGAGCTGGAGAAAAATGTAGAACAAAATTCTAACTCAAAAAGAAAGACCAGACTTGCTGGCCTGACAGAGACTGGAGAAACTTTTAGAGTACAGCCCCCAGACACCCTTTCATCTCAGTAATGAGGCCGCTCCTGAGGTTCACCCTTCAGCCAAAGATTGAACAGGCCCATGGAACAAAACAATACTAAAGGGGCACACCAGCCCTGGGACAGGGACTGGAAGGCAGGAGGGACAGGAAAGGTGGAAATAGGGAACCCAGGGTTGAGAAGACAGAGTGTTGACATGTCGTGGGTTTGTTAACCAATGTCATACAGCAATGTCTGTACTAACTGATGAGAAACTAGTTTGTTCTATAAACCTTCATCTAAAGTTCAATTAAAAAAAAAAAAAAAAGAAAGAAATCGGAGGACACATTGCATTGGGCAATCTGCTACAAAAGACTGCTTTAAAATGTTAAAAAGCAAAGATGTCACTTTGCGGACTAAGGTGTGCCTGACCCAAGCCGTGGTATTTTCAGTCACCTCATGTGCTTTGGAAAGCTGGACAATGAATAAGGTAGACTGAAGAAGAATTGGTGCCTTCAAATCGTGGTGTTGGTGAAGAATATTGAATATACCATGGACTGCCAAAAGACCGAACAAATTTGTCTTGGAAGAAGTACCGCTAGAATGCAGCTTATAAGCCAGGATGACAAGACTTAGTCTCACATACCTGGGACATGTTGGTGAAGTGGAGGGTCAGTGGAAAAGAGGAAGAACCTCAACGAGATGGACTGACACGACGGCTGCAACTATGGGCTCAAGCAGGGCAATAATAGTAAGGACGAAGCAGGACTAGGCCGTGTCTCCTTCTGCTGTATACAGGGTCCTGTGAGTCGGAACCAACTCGACGGCATCTAACAACGACAACGGCTAAGGATATTAAGCATTTTTTCATTTGTCATCTGTATATCTTCTTTGACAAATTATCCAAAAAATTTTACTGGGTAATTTGATTTCTTATTATCGAATTTTGAGAGTTCTTTATATTTTCTGTGTACAGGTATTTTATCAGGCACGTGATTTGCAAATATTTTCTCCCAATCTTTGACTTGTCTTTTCATTCTATTAACAGTATTAATTTAAGAACAGAAGTTTATCATTTCGACAAATCCTGATTTATCGATATGTTTTTCTTTGTTCTTTTGGTGTCATATTTAAGAAATCCTTGCCTAACCTAAGGTCATAAAGGCTTCTGGTATCTTTTCTTCTAGGAACTTTATAGTTTTTGGTTTTACATTTAGGGTCCTAGATATAGTCTTTTTTTCTTTTTTTTAATATGGACACTCAAGTGTTCCAGCACTGGTTGTTTAAAAGATTATCTGTTCCCACTGAATTGCCTCTGCATCTTTGTAAAAAAAATCATTTTAAGTATCTGTGTGAGTTTTTTCTGAACTCTCTATTCTGTTCTATTGGTCCACTTATTTACCCTTATACCAAGAGCACACTGTCTTGATTACAGTAGCTTTGTAAAGCTTAAAATTAGGTTATATTGATCCTCTAACGAGCCCTGGTAGTGCAGTGGTTAAGAACTCATCTGCTAACTGAAAGTTCACTGAATCGAACCCACCAGCTGTTCTGTGGGAGAAAGATGTGGCTGTCTGCTTGAGTAAAGATTACTGTCTTGGAAACCCTATGGTGCAGTTCTAATCTGTCCTACAGGGTTGCTATGAGTCAGAATCAACCCAATGGCAACCTTTTTTTTTTTCTTAAATCAACTGTTTTTCTTTTCTTTTTAAACAATGTTTTGGCTCTTCTAGTTTATTTGCATTTCCTATGAATTTTATAATCAGCTTGTCAATTTCTGTGAAGAAACAAGCTGAGTTTTTTAATTGTGGTTACTTTTAATCTATAAATCAATTTGGGGGATAATTGACATCTTAGCAATACTGAGGCTTTGGACCCATCAACGCTGTACATCCCTCCATTTATTTGGGGTTCCTTTAATTTCTCAGCAATATTTCATATTTTTAGTGCACAAATCTTTCTCATCTCTTGTCATATTTATTCCTAAGTATTTTGCTCTTTTGGTACTATATTAAATGGTACTTTTTTATTTCAATTTTTAATTGTTTTCCTAGAATATAGATATCTGATTTTTGTATGTTGATCTTATATCTTATGAACTTGTTAAAGTCAGATATTAGCTCTAGTAATTTTTTTGATTCCATTGGATTTTCTACATAAGCAATAATGGCATCTGTGAATAATAAAAAAAATTCACTTAGTCCTTTCTAATCTGGATGACTTTTATTTCATTTTCTTGCCTTATTGCACTGGCCAGAACCTCCTGTATGATATTGAATATAAGTAATGATAACAGACATCATTGACTTATTTCTGATCTTAGAAGGAAAGCTTCCAGTCTGTCACCCTTAAGCATGATGCTAGCTGTGAGTTTTGACCAGATACCCTTTATCGGGTTGAGGAATCTCCCTTTTTATTCCTAGTTTTGGGAGAGTTTTCTTTCTTTTTTTTTTTTAATCAGAAATCTATATTGGATTTTATAATTTTTTTCTGTGTCTCCTGAGATAATCCTATCATCTTCCCACCCCCACATACTGCTTTAGCTATGTTTTCACATTTATTAATTCCAATATGTTTTCTCGTTTCCCTTTTGATATCTTTTTTTTTTTTGACCCATGAGTTATTCAACTTCAAGACATTTGGGAGGTTTTCCATTATTGAATTCTAATTCAAGTCCATGTTGTCAGAGAACATACTTTGTATGACTCAAATTTTTTAAAGTAATCTGACACATGTTTTATGTTCAGAATATGACCCATCTTGGTAAGTGTTTCACGTACACTTGAGAAGAATATGTACACTGTTGTTGGGTGCCTGTTCTAAAGCTTTCTCTTACATCAAGTTCACTGAGAGTGTTGTTCAATCATCTATTCTTTAATGATTTTCTGGCATATTGCAATGCTTAACATATTGTAATTTTGGATTTGATTTTTTTTCCTTGCAATCACATTAATTTTTGCTTCAAGTATTTTGAAGTATTTTCAAGTATTTAGAACTGTTGTGCTCTCTTGATGAATTGATCCGTCTATCATTATAAAATGATCACTGTCATTCCTGGAGATGCTGTGCTGTGAAATGTACTTGGTCTGTTATTGACTTAGCCATTGCAGCATATCTTTTCTTTTCCCTTTTAACCTATCTCTGTATTTATTATTGATTTGAGTTACCTACTAAAACCAACACAAAACAATTGGGCTTGCCTTTTTACTTGACCAGATAACTTCTGATTTTTAATTGGGATATTTAGACAATTCACATTTAATGATTAGATTTAAATCTGCCATATTTAGAAATGTTTTCTATATATCTCATCTGTAATTTTCTTCCCCCTTTCCCTCCTTTTCTCCTTTTTTAATAGATTAACAGAATATATGTTTTTATTTTTCTATTTTATGCTTCATAGTTATAACTCTGTTTTATTATTTTATTGTTTGCTTCTCACTGTCTACTTCATACTGTTTCACTTGTAGCATAAGTGACAATTGCAGTTACTATTTCTATTATTCTTCATTACTCCAAGTAGATTCATTTTCCTCTGGTATTATCTTCCTTTTGCTGTAAGGTCTTCTTTTTAACATTTCTTGTAGTGTAGATCTGCTTGTAATGGATTCTTTCATCTTTCTAACATTTGAAAAAGTGCTTATTTTACCTTCATTTTGGAAGACATTTTTGCTAGGTATAGAATTCTCTGTTGACAAGTTTTTTGTTTTTTGTTTTCTATCTTTCAGCACTTTAAATATGTTGGACCACTGTCTCCTTTCTTGTATTGTTTTCAACAAGAAATTCACTGTCATCTTTAACTTTGTTATTCTGAAAGTAGCATTTCCATTTTTTCTGGCTGTTTTTAAGGTCCTCTTTTTTTAGTGGTCCCAGCAAATTGATTATAATGTGCTTTGGTGTCTTTTTCTTCCTGTTTCTTGTGTTGGGTGTTCCTGAGATTCTTGGATCTGTAGGTTTATAGTTTTCATCAAATTTGGAAATACTTCAGCCATTATGTCTTCCAATGTTTTTTCTATCCCATTCCACTGAGTAATCCCATTATACATATCTGAAGCTGCTTGAAGTTATCCCTCAGCTTAACCATGCTGTTTATTTACTTTTTAACTTGTTTTTACTCTGTGCTTCCTTCTGAATAGTTTCTATTACTATGCCTTCATATTCTTTAATCTTTTCTTTTGCAATCTTTAATCTGTCATTAAACGTTTCCATTGTAGTTTTCATCTCAGACATTACAGTTTTTATTTCTAGAAGTTCAGTTTGGCTCTTTTTTATACCTTCTGTATCTCTATTTAACTTTTTGAACATATGAAATACTGTATCGACAGCTTTTTCAATGTCCTTGTCTTGTTATTCTTATATCTGTGCCAGTCTGGGTTATTTTGGTTGATTGATTTATCACCTCCTGAGAAGCCCCGGTGGTGCAGTGGTTAAGACCTCTGCTGCTAGCCAAAAGGTTGGCTGTTCAAAGCCACCAGCCTCTCCTTGGAAACCCTGTGGGGCAGTTCTACTCAGTCCTGTAGGGTTGCTATGAGTCAGCATTGAGTCGACAGCAGAGGGTTTGGTATTTGGGTTTTTATCCATCAAAGCTTTCTACTTTATTTAATTCTTAGTGATTTTTGGTTGGACACCAAATGTTGTGAGTTTTTCTTGTTGAGTAGTGGATGCTTTAGCATTTCTTTAATTTTTCTCTCAACTTGCTTGAGCTTTGTTCTAGATTGCTGTTAAGTTAGTTGGAAACCATTTGATCCCTGCAGGTCTTGCTTTTAGGCAATCCAGAGTAATATGCAGTCTTTAGCTAATTATTTTCCATATCGGAATTGAAGCAAGCCTCTTCTGATGACTCTATCCTTTGCCTCACGAACCTTGGGGTTTTCTCTTCCGGCTCATAGGAATAGGCACTATTCCTCACCTTCTGTGAGCAATAGACACTGTTACCTCTTGTTCTTTTGGGTGGTTCTTTTCCAAACAAACAAACAAAGCAAACCAATTGCTGTAGAGTTGATGCCAACTCATGATGACCTCATGTGTGCCAGAGTAGAGCTGTTCCACAGGACTTTCTTGGTTGATACCACTGGGTAGGTTTGAACCATCAACCTTTAGGTTAGTAGCCTAATGCAAATTGTTTGCTCAACCCCAGGCCTGTGGTAATTCTTCAGCTGCAGGAGTTGATCAATAATCAAGTGAATACTCAAGGGAAATTCTATGCAGGTCTCTGGAGTTCTCTCTCTGTGTAGCTCTCTCTTTGTTGGTTCCCTATAGGTGAATTCTAGCCATCTTGGTCTCACTGGTCTCCCAGCTCCAATTCCTCCATTCAAAGAGTCCACCGGCCTCCACCTGGGTTCCCACTGTACCCACTGCTTTTGTGCCCATCCTTCCAGCCCCATCTCCATCTCCCTCGAATTCTCTGCTCAGCCAAGATTCTGAAGGACTGCCCTTGGCATCTTTTGGTAGGGCAGGTGACATTTACCTTCTTATGAACTTCCTAGGACTGCTATGACAAAGTACTACAAAGTCAGTGTTTTAAAATGACAGAACTTTATACTCTCAAAATTCTGGAGGCTAGAAGTCTGAATTCAGTTAGTTGATATGACCGTATTCTCTCCAAAGGCTCTAGGGAAGCATCCTTCCTTGCCCATTCTAGCTTCTAGTAGGTGGTGCTCGTTGACATGAATTTCCAATCTCTGCTTCTGTCTTTACATGACCATCTTCTCTCTGCATCCGTGTGTCTGTGCCTCTTCTCTTATTTTATAAGGACACCACTCAGATGGGATTAGGCCCCTACTCCAGTGTGACCTCATGTTAACTGATAACATCTGGAAAGACTCTATTTCCAAATAAGGCCACATTCACTGTTTCCTGGAGTTAAAACTTCAATGTATCATTTTCAGGGACACAATTCAACACATGCCCTTCAACCACATCTCCACAGAACAGAATGGCTGAAGACAAAATCCTTCCCACCCCGCATCATTGAGTTTTTGCTCACTTTGGTACATCAGACCTTTTTCTAAGGCTTTCTTGCACTTTCCAGAAAAGGTCCTAACTCTAAGGAACATGAAATATTTGTGCCCAATGACTGCAAATTTCTAAGTGGTGAGCTGCATGGGATACTGGGAGAGAATAGTGCTATGACAGCTGCTAGGCTGGCTGTCTCTGCCTCTGGGGAGTGATGAGTCCTTTAAGATTTTTCTTCCAACTTACATTTATTAATTATTTTTTTAAAAACCTTTCTTATTTTAGAACAGGTTTAGATTAATGGAAAAATCATGAAGATAGTATAACTAGTCTCCATATACCCCACACTGAATTGCCCCTATTATTAACATCTTATATTACTGTGGAGCATTTAGTTCAATATTGATGCATTATTACTAACTAAAGTCCATACTTGGTTCAGATTTCCTTTGTTTTCCCCTAACATCCTTTGTCCCAGGATCCCCTCCAGGACACCATATCACATTTAATCATCACGTCTCCTTCGACACTTCTGGGCTGTGACAGTTTCTCAGACTTTCCTTGTTTGTGATGATTTTCCAGTTTGGAGAAGAGCTGGTAAGGGGTTTTGTAGAATATCCATCAATTAGGGTTTGTCTGATGTTTTTCTCATCATTGGACTGAAGTTATGAATTTAGTTTTGAGGAGAAAGACCACAGAGGTAAAGACTCTTCTCATCACATCAAGTTGTATGTTCTCAACAGGACTCATCAATGGATGTTGATCTTGGGCACCTGGCTGAGGTGTGTTTGTCAGGCTTCTCCATTGTAAAGCTCCTCTTGTACTCATTCTTCTTAAGCTGCCCTCTTTGGAGCAAAGTCACTATCTGCAGCCCACACTTACAGAGTGGGAGTTAGGTTCCCTCTCCCTGAATGGGGAGTATCTACATAACTTATTCGGAATTCTTCTGAATGAGAGATTTGTCTCTTCTCCCTTGATTCTTTATTTGTTCAGTCATTTATTTATATCAGCATGGATGCATGGATATTTATTTTAAACTTTCGGTTATAATGCAGTGTTACCTTCTTTCCTTGCTCAAATTATTCCAATTATTCCCTACAGGTCTTTACAGAAGCAGTTCACCAAGTCTTTCTTCTGCTGTGCTGATGGGTAGATTTGAACCACCAACTTTTTGGTTACCAGCTAAGTGTAAGCCGTTTATACCACCCAGCGATATGAATATTCACTAAACCAAAGAGAAAAGAAAAACCCACTGCTGTCAAGTTGATTCTGACTCATAACCACCCCATGGGGTTTCCAAGGCTGTAAATCTCTACATAAGCCAACTGCCACGTCTTTCTCCTGTAGAGCCCCTGCTGGTTTCCAACCATGACCTTCCGGTTAACAGTCGATTCCTTTAAACACTGTGCCACCAGAGCTCCTTGAATGTTCACTTAGGACATATGAAAACCGGTTACCATTGAGGTGACTCCAACTCAAGGCGACCCAACATTTGTCAGACTAGAATAGCGATCCATAGGGATTTCGGCGGCTGCTTTTTCAGAATTAGACCCATCTGGCTTCCCTGGGCTTGTGCAGGCTCAAGTGTCACTGAAACAAAATGGTAAAACCCATACAGGGTCTTAGCAGCCCTGGAACTACCTTAGGTCTGTCAGCCTCATTATAGAGCAAAGCTGATCCCACCCATCCACTTATTAGCTATGAGCACTCACTGTTGGGTTAAAAGAAACTTAACCCAGAACTAAAACCATTCCCAAAGCCCACTCTTCAGACAAAGATTAGACTGGACTACAAAACATAAAATAATACACATGAGGAGCGTGCTTCTTAGTTCAAGCACAAACACGAGACCAAATGGACAGCTCCTGTCTGGAGGAAGGATGAGAAGGCAGGAAGCTACAGGAGCTGGTTGGGTGGATGCGGGAAACCTGGGCCGAAAGGAGGAGTGTGCTGGCACATTATATGGATTGCAGCTAATGTCACATGATAATAAGTGTGTAAATTTTTATATGAGAAACTAACTTGAGCTATATGCTTTCACCTGAAGCACACACACACACAAAGACATATTCAAAAAAGAAAAAAAAAACTTAAAAAACAAAACAAAAAAACCTTGTCATATTTTGGAGTTCAGGACTTAAGGTCCTGATACCTGTATTTGGGTCCAAAGGCTGCATAACACAAGACTACAAAGTAAGTGGCTTATAAAAACAGAAATTTATTGCCTCACAGTTCTGGAGGCCAGGAATCCATAATCAAGGTTCTGTCAGGCCTACGCTCCCTCCGAAGGCTCTAGTGGGGGATCCTTTCTTGTCTCCTCCAGCTTCTGGTAGTCCTGGGTGTTTCTTGCTTTTCCTTGTCTTTTAGATGCATCTTCATATGGTGTCTGTCTTCCCCTGTCTGTCTGTCTGTGTCTCCTCCTCTTTTATAAGGACACCACTCAGATGGAATTAGGACCCACCCTACTCCAGTACAACCTTGTGTTAAACTAACTGATGGCATCTTCAAAGATCCCATTTCCAAACAAGCTCATGCTCACAGGTACTGGAGGTTAGAACTTCAACATAAAATTTGGGGGGAACACAATCCAATCCATAACAATGTCCAAAGTAAGATTCTACTTAAATAAAGTAAAACTAATGGCTTCCAATGTATGCATCCATAAAGAACAGAGATCGATGGATAGAACGTTGATGAATGGGCAAGCTTCTTAATAAATGGCTGGTCCTTGGGTCAGGGCATTCTGTTGTTGAAACAGTGGCTGAAAGCAATCCATAGAAAAACCAGGGTGACCCAGTGGGAACTCCCTGCAAGGCGGGCATTGTGTGAGTTCCACATGACACCACAGATGGCAGGGCAAGGCGGCCCCACAGCCCGACCTTAGGGGCTCTGTGACCACAGACCTGAGTGACACTGAGTAGAGTTGGGGGTGGGAGCCCCTAGTGGACGTAGGTCAATGTGGCCCCTTCTCCTCTCAAATAAAGACTCAAGGAGCCTGTCCCCAGGGCTTGGCACAGAGAGAAGGCCTGAGAAGGTGTGGGTGTCAGGTTTGGGTCCCCCAGAGCACCCCAGAGCTGTTGGGAACACTCAGAGTTTAGCCAGAAAACGTGGCATCAGCCAGACTCTGCTGGCTGGAGCGGAGCAGAGAGGGATTGGTTCTGGCTTCCTGGGGCGTCTTCTCCAAAATGTACTAAATGGAATGCTGACATTCATCTGGAAACCCTGGTGGCGTAGTGGTTCAGTGCTATGGTTGCTAACCAAAAGGCTGGCAGTCCAAATCCACCAGGCACTCCGTAGAAGCTCTGTGGGGCAGTTCTATTCTGTCCTATAGGGTCGCTATGAGTCAGAATCGACACGATGGCAAAGGGGTTAATATTCATCCATAAGCATGGTGAAACTTCATCTTGCTTACTTTGGACACACCCTCAGGAATGTCCAATCGTTAGAAAAGAACATCATGTTTGGCAAAATAGAGGGTCAGTGAAAACGAGGGAAACTCTCCATGAGATGGATTAACACAGTGGCTGCAACAATGGGCTCAGACATAGCAATGATCGTTAGGATGGCGCAGGACGGGGCAGTGTTTCATTCTGTTGTACACAGGGTCGCTATAAGTTGGAGTCAGCTTGACTGTAATTAACAACAACAACATCTGTCCACCTGCGGACGAAGAGGCACTTGTTAACAGTGTTATATAAGGCAGAGTTTGTTCTCACATAACTGGCTCAGTTATCTGAGGACCTTTCCCTCTGTGTCTTTGCCTGCCCTTTAAGACCTGGCCTGGGCCTCTCCCCCTCCAGGGTGGCCTCCTGCTGGGCCAGTGCTCCCTCCTTATCTGGACTCTGGTACCCCAAAGCTCGGCTTTCAGGGAACCTGGGGTCTCCATCTCTGTCTCTTTCTCAGGCTGTCCACACTGTCCCCTCAGTGGCTTCAGCATAGCCACAGGCATAGCAAACAGCGTTCAACACCTTCGTTTGGAGCAAACTTCTGTGGTTTCACCTATAAACCAAAAAACCCAAACGTGCTGCCGTTGAGTCAATTCTGACTCATGGCTTCACCTATAGTTTTGTTAAAAAGTATTTTTTTTCAAATGTTAACGTTTTTATTTGCATTATTTTTTCAATAGAAATACTGAGTTTCTTCTAATTAGTTTTTCAACTGCCTGTAGATTTGACCTATTTCTTACAGTTAAAAAAAAAACTTAATCATTAAATACAGTTATTATTTCATTCTTCTATAGCCCCAGTCTTCCAAACTATTATATATTCCTGATTATAGTAATTTAATCAAAATGCTCAAAAGAAATTGTATCCCGAATCTAACACCTACCCATTAAATGCCTTAATTTTTTAAAGTTCTCCTCTTGTCCTTGCCCATAAAAAAAAACCATATACAGGCATAATTCTTACATATTGCACATGAATTTTGCATTATTCTACTTAACACCACAACACATTCTTCATTTTGCTATGTAATCTTTATGATCTCTTTTATTTGAAAAATTCTGATTAAAATACAAAAATAAAAATCATTTAAAAGCCTATTGCTCAGAACTAATCACAGGGATTTCCTACCAAGCTAGCAGAATGAGTTCACGTTGCAGTAACCCTTTTTGCTTCACACTCATAGATGTGATGGAGAGCATCCGAACAGAGAAACACACAGAGCACTGTCAAGCTCAGACACAGGATTCACACCTGTATGGCCCAGGATGGGGGAAGGAGGAAAACGCCGTTGGCAGCTGGCCTCCAGGTCCAGAGCAGGTTCGGGGGGATGAGGTCAGCTCCTGCTGGATTATGGGGACCAGGGTGTTCCAAGGAAGCCTGGAAACTGGAGCCTACTCATTGCTTATAGCCAAGGGGTGAGCAGGACCCCCAAGCCCATGAGTTAAGACTGAAAGTGACTTACTCTAAAATCCAAGGACTATAATTTGAAGAAGGAGCCCTGGTAGAACAATGGTTAAACGCTTGGCTGTTAACCCATCAGCTCATCCCGTAAAGACAGTTTTGTTGTGTGCCCTCAAGTCAACTCCAACTCACAGAACCCCGTGTGACACAGTAGAACTGCCCCACAGGGTTTCCTAGGCTACCATCTTGAGAACGGATCACCGGGTCTTTGCTCCTGAGGAGCTGCACGGTGGGTTCAAACCACCAACCATGTTGTTAGCAGATTAGAGCTTAACCATTGTGTTACCAGGGCTCCTTTCATGAAGATTAGAGCCTAGGAAACCCTATGGGACAGTTCTACTCTGTCATATAGGGTCACTATGAGTCAGAATCAACTCAATGGCACCCAACAATAACGATATATTTTGAGTGGAGCTACAGGTTCAGGGCAACAAGGGGACACAGATGTAACCGTGGAACTGGGATCCGACCCAATTCTTGCTGACAGTGAATGGACCACAGACACTGTTCTGTGTCTTCTATATCCCTCCTAGGAGTAAGGTGGACCCTCTGATCAGGCGTGGATCTAATTGCTCCCTGAGGGTGGAGTAGAGGCGCCATCTTTAGACAGAGAGAGGGAGAGATCAATGGAAGGAAGAGAGAGACACAGAGCTAAAGAGAAAAACATACCCCAATCTCATCCCACTCAGTTTGGCTTGGAGATCAAAACTGAGAAATACATGGAAAAGATATAATCCTATGAAGTATAACCAACAAAATAACCTCTTGGAAAACAAATTGACTTTAAGTAAAATTCATTTTGTAGAGCAGACAGACAAAAAGCTTAAAAATAAATATGTTGAAGGTGTTTAAAAAGATAATAAGGTAAAATTTTACTTAAAAATGAATAAAAAACAATGAAAAAACAGACAAATGCTATAAGAACTTGCTTTTGTGAAAAAGAACTAACTGGGAATCTTAAAACATGAATTAAAAATTAGAATAAATTTTTAAAAATCAAGGCATGCATTAGCCTCTAGTGTTCCTGGATGCTGTCAAAGTAGGAAGTAGTGAATTGGAAGACAGGGCTAAGGAAATCATCCAAAATACAGTACAATTGCAGCAAGATATTGAGGTGAACCTGTTCCAGTTTTAGCTGGATGTGATTCTTGTGTTGTTAGGTGCTGTCGAGTCAGTTGCAACTCATAGTAACCCTGTGAACAACAGAAGGAAACACTGCCAGGTCCAGTACCACACTCAATTATTGCTATGCTTGAGCCCATTGTTGCAACCACTGTGTCAATTCATCTGGTTGACTATCTTCCTCTTTTTCACTGACCCTCACTTTATCAAGCACGATGTCCTTCTCCAGGGACTGGAGATGTCCAAAGTGTGTGAGATGAAGTTCTGCCATCTTCACTTTCATGGAGCACTCTGGCTATACTTATTCCAAGGTAAATTTGTTCATTTTTCTGACAGTCCATGATATATTCAATATTCTTCATCAACGCCATAATTTAAAGGCATGAATTTTTCTCCATTCTTCCTTATTCATTGTCCAGCTTTCCCATGCATATAAGGTGGTTGCAAATACTATGGCTTGGGTCAGGCACAGCTTAGTCCTCAAAGTGACATGTTTGCTTTTCAACACTTTAAAGAGGTCTCTTGTAACAGATTTGCCCATTGCAATGTGTTGTTTGATTTCTTGACTGCTGCTTCTATGGATGTTGATTGTGGATCCAAGTAAAATGACTTAGAGATAGTAAATTCTAGTTTTCACAGTAAGGCCACCATGCAGACATTTCAAAGTCAAACAATCCTTAAAGCTGTTACCAATATCAAGGGTATATAAGGTCAAAGAAGTGGAGATTGAAGGACAACTTTTGAGGATTTTTGAAGAGACTTGTCAGTGTCTTAAAGATCTGCGCTATGATTACTGCCCCTGTCTTAGTCATCTAGTGTTGCTATAACAGAAATACCACAAGTGGGTGGTTTTAATAAAGAGAAATTTATTTTCTCACAGTTTAGGAGGCTAGAAGTCCAAATTCAGGGCATCGGCTCCAGGGGAATTCTTTCTCTCTCTGTCGGCTCTGGAGGAGGGTCCTTCTCGTCAATCTTCCCCTTGACTAACAGCTTCTCTGTGCAGGAACCCTGGGTCCAAAGGACACATTCTGCTCCTGGCACTGCTTTGCTGGTGGTATGAGGTCTCCAGCTCTCTGCTTGCTTCCCTTTCCCTTTATCTCTTGTAAAGCAGAAAGTGGTGCAGGTCACTCCCCAGGGAAACTCCCTTTACATTAGATCAGAAATGTGGCCTGAATAAGGGTGTTTCATCCCACCCTAATCCTCTTTAACCACAGGCAGAGATTATGACTTATAACATGTAGGGAAATCACAAAATGGAGGACAACCACACAATACTGGGCATCATGGCCTAACCAAGTGGACACATATTTTGGGGGGGCACAATTCAATCCAAGACAGCCCCTCACTTCAAACCTACTGAGAAGGAATTCAAAGGGGCTACTCAGGGAGTTTAGCATATTTCCTCTCCAGCTGAGAAACCCAGAGGACAGTGTCTGGCTTTGCCTGGGAAACGCAGAGAGTGAGAGATGGGCTAGCTAGGATGGAGGTTGTTCTGGGGTTTCCTGCATTCTCAAAATTTGTTGGGGCACATAACACACTGGTCACATGAGGAACAGAGGAAGCCAGGGAAGAATTGCCACAGGTCCTGTAATGAGACCTTCTGGGGGAGCAAAAACAAAATAAAAACAGCAACAACCATCAACAAAGCAAAACAACAAAACCTGAGCAGGGGAAGCTGGCAGAACAGCCAATTTTTAGGGCCTGAGGAAGGAGTGATTAGGTGGAATAGTGAAGTATCCCAGTGGTTAAGGAAATTGAAGAGGAGATACTCAACGATGGAGACTTGTTGAAAAATCCACAAAAGCTTTAATACCTGCAGGTGCAGAGAGCTCAGAGACCACTGACCACTATGTCTGTTAGGTAGGGACTTTTATCCCTCCCTTCTTCTTCACCTTGCCCCTTACTCTAATCCCAGAAGGGCTCATAAACAGTAAGATGCAGAAGGAAGAGTAGAAGCATTCAATTGAGAAAACACAATTGCTTCTCTTATGCATAATAGGAAGGCAGAACTTTCCATTGCTAGTACCAGACTGGGGGAAGCAGCCCAGGGTCAGCTGGCTTAAATTCCATGCTTTGTTCAAAGCCAGGAATACAAGGAAGGTTGGACCCCAGTAACTCTATTAATGAAGTTCACTTTATTAAGAAACAAAAGTTTTAAAAAATACATCATCTCTAGAGATTCAGGAAAAGGTACTAAAAGAATATTAATTCAGGATGAACGTTATTTGCAAACTAAGAATTGTAAGGAACTTCTTAAACTGAAGAAGGACATCTATCAGAAATAGAAATGAGAATCGTACTTGTTAAGATTTTGAAAGCATTCTTCTTGAAGTCAACAATAAGACTGGGAGTCACCTCTCACTGCTTCTCTTCAGTTATTCGGGGAATTCAAAAGAATGTAATAAAGCAAGAAAAACAAAACCTTAGGCTCAGAAATTTAAAAAATGAGGTGAGATTATATTTATCTCTAGATGACATGATTATATATGTGGACAATCAAAGAAATAAAAACATCAAGAAAGTTTCTGGATAGACAACTTAAAAATATGTCTATAGCATTTCGAAACAATAAAAGAAATAGGAAAAAAAAGTACCCATTTACCTTCCCCCAAAATGTGATAAGACACCAGAGATTTACCAGGCCTCTTCAGAGAAGATTATAAACTCCAAATGATACACATACAGTTCAGAATAAAAGGATAGCTATATTTATGGATTGAAAGTCTTATTAGTGTGAACAACTCAGTTCTCTTCAAATTCATCTGTAAATTAAATGCAATTCCAGTCAAATTTCCAATGGTATTTTTCATGGAGCATGACAAATCTATTCTTACATTAATTCACAAAAGGGCAAGGCGTAATTAACTATGGAAAAAAAAAAAAGATGAAGGGTCTGCCCTGGCGTGTATCAATACATACTACCAAGCTTTAGAATTAAGACAATGTGTTGAGAGTACGATGATAGGCTGGTAAACTGATGGAAGGAAATAGCCCAGTAATTGACCCAACAGATATGGAATCGATATATGGCTCAGGTGGTATAGCCTCCATGAGAAAAAATACAGATTTTTTCAATAAATGGTATAGGCACAATTGCTTATCAATATGGGAATAAAATTATAACACACTCATAAAAAAAAAAAAAAAGAAAAAACAGTGCCATACCCAAAAACAGTATCCAGTGGATTAAAAGCAAAATTTAAAATTTTTTAAAGGAAGAGACCTCTGTTGATAGCAATATAATGAACTAAATATCCTGCTAAAATATACCTCGAGGTGGTGGATAAACTATAAAATAAATCTTTTTAAATGCTTGTCTCTGCTCAAAATGTAGTAGAAAAACAACTGGTTGAAAAATAAGTGGAAAGCACAAGAGCAAGCCCTAAAGACATCGGTTGCCCAGAAAGGCGTCTGTTGATTACAGTAACTTAGATTTTGGCTTTTAACAAGAACACTGGAGACAGGCACCAAAATGAGAAGACCAATAAAAATCCTAGTGTGTATCTGAGAGTCTCAAAGAGCTACACACTTAGCAAAAGGGAAGCTGAAGGAAAATAAATCTTCCCTGTAAAACAGATTGCAAGGACATTTGTCTTAATTGGCTCTGGTTCTAGGGAGATTCCTCTGAGTATCCATACCTCAAAAACCTGTAGAAGGTTTAAGGGTGAATTTGCATTTTCTGTACAATCCAGCATCGCTCAAGCTGATCATTTTTTGCGTAGTCCCAGGCACTGAGGGCTCGCAGACCCTGGCTGAGGGAAACGAAGTCCTTCTCTGTAGGTACACACCCACAGGCAGGCCTCGGAGACCGCCCGGAGAATGACCCACTGAGATATCATAAACACGCAAAGACAGAATACCTCCACACGGGGAAGCAGAAAACCAAGGTCACTATCACCCTCGGGAACCTTTCCATGTTTGGACTATCAGACATGGGTTTATAAGTATATTTCATACGTTTTAGAACCAAGAGGGAATATAAAACATGGGTAGGAAATGAGATGCTATTAGAAACAAGAGATTAATTAAGAAACTGATTTAATTACTGTTGGTGTTGTTAGGTGCTGTCAGGTTGGTTCCAACTCATAGCAAACCCTGCGTCGAACAGAGCACAACACTGCCCGGTCCTGCGCCATCCTCACAACCGTTGCCGCGCTAGAGCCTACTGTTGCAGCCGCTGTGTCAATCCATCTCATTGACGGCGGCCTTTCTCTTTTTCTCTGATCCTCTATTTAATTACTAGAAATGAAAAACGCAATAACTGAACTTAAGTACTAAAAGGACAGATGAAATATCAGAGTTTGAAAAGTGAATGAGTTGTCTAAGGAAATGGGAACGCAAATCAAATGTGAAGTGAAATTTCAAGTCTTTCCAAAAAGTCAGGAGTTAATGAAGTTGATGCAAGTGTCATTGGAGACTTGCCTAAATCCCACAAAGCCACTGACAGGTGAGGCCTTGAAAGAGTTAACCATCAAGAAAAGAACAAGTTCGCAAATACACCCGTATGGTAAAAAACAAAAGAAAGCAAAACAACCAAACAAAAAACAACCAAACAAACCAGTTACCATTGAGTTAATTGCAGCTCATGGTGACTTCACGGGCCAGAGTAGAACGTGTTCCACAGGGTCTTCAGCGGCTGATTGTCTGGAAGTTGATCACCAGGCTTTTCTTCTGAGGAACTTCTGAATGGATTTGAAGAACCAACCTTTCAGTTGGTAGCCAAGCACTTGACTGTTTCCAGCACCCAGGGACTAATGACCTGGTGTTGTTGTGGCCTTCTAGTTGATTCCGACTCAGAGACCCTAGGTGACATAGTAGAGCTACTGGTAGGGTTTCCTAGGCACCCTGGGGGCGTAGTGGTTAAGCGCTACGGCTGCTAACCAAGAGGTTGGCAGTTCAAATCCACCAGGAGCTCCTTGGAAACTCTGTGGGGCAGTTCTGTTCTGTCCTATGGGGTCGCTATGAGTGGGAATCGACTCGACAGCAGTGGGTTTGGGCGGGTTAATGTTTACAGAAGAGGAGCCTTGGTGCCATGTGGCAGTCTGCTCTGTGAAGACTGCAGCCTTGGAAAACTCACGGGGTGGTTCTACTCTGCTCTATGGGGTTGCTATAACTCTAAGGCAATGGGTTTTGGTTTTAATCTTTACAGAAGCAGATTGCTAAGGAGCTACCAGATGGGGTTCAAACCTACAACCTTTTGGCTAGCAGTGAAGTGCTTAACACTGCCCTACCAGGGCTCCTTAGTGACGTGGTAGTTGTGGTAAAAGAGTATGAGGGTTTAGAGAAGCTCGTGGGAAAACTGACTAAGCTCTTGAATATTTCGTAAAATTTAAGCTCTTTATATTCCTACTCTGAAATAGTAGAAGAGGCGTCTCATTGCTCCACCCTAACCTTCATTTAGAAAACTCATGCTTGAACCCCCACAATCAAGATTTGATTCATTTGTTGTTCTTCTGAAGAGTGAGGACATAGTGGCGTTATAAACGTCATTGTGTAAAATACAGAACAACATAAAATCATTTCGTAGTTTTTTATTTATTTTTAATGATAAAAATCCAAATTAGACTTAAAAGTCTTCTGCCATGACATTCTGATTTCTGTTTTTAGCAGTTTCCTTTAACTGACAGCTCCTTTTTCAGAACGATTTTTTTCTTGAATACTTGGACTGTCTGTGCTGACCAATTCTTCTCCCCAGAGGCACTTTCTTTGTACATTTTTACATTTCCAATTTACATTTCCGCCCGCAGAGCAAGAGAGTGCTTATCACTGCTCACTCTAGCAAGCTCTTAAGTCTCAGGAAATCTGATGGGTGAAAACACACCTCCATTGTTTTTATCTGAATTCATTAATCCTGAGTGAAGTTGAGGCACTTTTCAAGTATTTAAAGGACATTGCAAGTCTTTTTCTGAGAACTGCTGGTGTCTCTGCCTTTCCTGGCTTTCTTTAGGGTTGTTCACCTTTTACGTTTTGATCTGTACAAGCTTAATGTAAATTAAGGAGCCCTGGTTAAGTGCTCAGCTGCTAAAACCAAAAGATCAGTAGTTCCAACAAGCCAGCAGCTCCGAGGGAGGAAAAACCTGGCAATCAGCACCAGCAAAGATCACAGCCTAGGAAACCCTATGGGGCAGCTCTACTGCACCAGCCTAGGAAACCCTATGGGGCAGCTCCACTCCACCGCAGAGGGCCTCTGTGAGTCAGAGTTGACTTGAGGCCACGGGACAGCAACAACATTGTAAGTTAAGGGACATAGCCATGTCTGTTATACACATATCAGAAAACATTTCTCTTTCTGCTGTTTCTTAGTTTTTTGTTGAGTTTTTGACATGTCTAGTTGGCAAAAAAAAAAAGAAAATATCTATGTAGTTAAAAAAAAGATTGTAATGACTTCACTGTATCTCCTTTGCACTTTTGTTGAAAATCAATTGTTCATGTGTGTGTCTAATTCTGGACTCTCTATTCTGTTCCCTGGATCTATTTCTCTTCCTTTATAAAAATACAACTCTGCCTTGAATACTGTAGCTATATAGGATGTCTTTAAGTCTTTTAAAAGCAGGTAGGGTGAGATGCCTCCAGCTTTATTCCTCTTTTTCAAAGTGCTTTTAGCTATTCTAGTTCCTTTGCTTTCCTATATACATTTTAGAATTGACTACAAAAATTTCTTGCTGGCATTTTTAGGAAAATCGCATTAAACCCATAGAGCATTTTGGGGAGATCGACATTCCTATTACGTTGAGACTTTCAACCCATGACCAGTACGTCTCTCCATTCATTTAGGTCTTCTCTGTTTTCTTGAATTGGGTATCTCACAGTTTTCAGTGGACAGATATTTCACATCTTTTGTTAGATTAATTCTTAAGCATTTTATATTTTGATGCTATTGTAAATAGTGTTTTAAATTTCAATTTCCAATTGTGCATTGTTAGTATATCAAAATGTAATTGATTTTTGTATACGGATCTTGCATTTTGCAACCTTGCTAAACTCACTTATCCGTCAAGTAGCTTTTTCAAAAAATAATTTCCATGTTGGTGATGAATTCTTTCAGCTGCAAGAGTCTTTATTTTTTGTCTTCATTTTGGAATACTCTTTGCACAGGATATAGAAGTCTACGGTGATATTTCTTTTTCTTTTATTATTGTAAGACATTGTCCTACTGACTTCTCTCTTGCATTGTTTCTGGTGAGAAATCTGCTGTCATCTTTGTCTTTGTTTTTCTGTGTGTAATATGCTTTTTTTTTTTTTTTAATCTGGCTACTTTTTTAGATTTTCTTTTTATCAGTAGTATTGGGAAATTTGATGAGGATGTATTGTACCTTGTGGTTTTCATCCAGTTTTTTTTTTTTTTTATCTCAAGTTTCATTGAGCTTCTTAGATCTGAGCTTACGGTTTTCAGGACACTTGCCAAAACTTTGGTCACTGATTTCTTCAAATATTTTGTCTCCTCTGTCTCTTTGGGGACCCCAAGTACACATGTATTAAGCTGTTAAAGGATTTCTTATAGCTCACTGATGCTGTGTCAATTTTTTTGAGTCTTTTTTCTCTATAGTTTGGATAGTTTCTATTGCTATGTCTTCAAGTGCACTAATATTTTCTTCTACAATGTCTAATCTGCCATTGAGTCCATTCAGTGTATTTTTTCATCTCAGACATTAGGTTTCATCTCTAGATGTTTGATGCAGGTTTTTAAAAAATATCTTCCATGTCTATACTTAACATGTTTAAACTTTATTATTTTGAACATATGGTATATAGTTGCACTAACTATTTTAATACCCTTTTCTGTTAATTATAACATTCCTTTCAGTTATGGGTTCATTTCAATTGATTAACTGTTCTCATTATGGGTTGAAATGTCCTGCTTCTTTGCATATATGATAATTTTAGATTGGGTAAAATTTTTGCTTGGATGATAGACATTTTGAATTTTACTTTGTTGGGTTCTGGGTATTTTTATGTTCCTAAAACATTCTTGAGGAAATCCTGGTGGTATGGTGGTTAAGAGCAAATAATGCTACCTATATATATATATTTTTTTTATAAAGGTCAGCAGTTAGAATCCACCAGATGCTCCTTGGAAGCTGTATGGGGGAGTACTACCCTGTCCCATAGGTTCATAATAAGTCAGAATTGACTTGATGACAACAGGCTTAAAACATTCTGGAACTTTGTTCTGATATACAGTTGAGTTACTTGGAAATAGTTTGGTGCTTTTAGGAACTGTTTTCTGTATTTGTTAGGCAGAACCAGAGCAGCACTAAAGAACATTGTGGTTGGTAAAGTGAATAGTCGGCAAAAGTGAAGGAAACCCTTCACACAAGGGTGGATTCACACAATAGCTGCAACAAGCAACAAGGGGCTTATAAATACCAACTTGATTGTGAGGATGGCATAGGACCAGGTAACGTTTCATTCTGTTTTATGTAAGTTCACCATGAGTCAGAGGCAATTAGACAGCAACCAAGAACAACAAACTAGCCCTTACTTACCGAGGTAGGCTCTTTCTGAGTAACCGGATCAATGGCTCATGGATTATGAACTTTTCAGTTGGCTCCTGAGAATGCGCTATATTCCTGGCCTGTGTTAGTTTAGGGTACAGTTACCTCTAATCTTTTTGGTGGTTCTTTCCTCAACCTTGAGTAGTCTACTCATATGCATACACTGGCCAATTTTCCACTGAATACTCAAGCAGGACCCTCTGGAGGATTCCAGAATTTTCTCTCTGTGTTGTTCTGTCCTCTTAGGTACCCTATCCAGCAAACTCTAGCCATGTTGGCCTCCTTGTACTCTCAGTTCTGTCTACTCAACTCAGGGAGTCTGTCAGGCTCTGTGGGTTCCCTGTGCCATGGCCTGGAAATGAGTTCCAGACAGAATGCTGGCTCAAGCCCATTTCTCAGGGATTTCTGCACTTTACTGTTTGTTGTCCAGTGTCCTGAAAACCTTGTTTTCCTATATTATGTCCAGTTTTGCTGCTGTTTCGGGTGAGAGAGGAAGTATAGTCCTTTGTATTTTCTCTCTCTCTGTCTTTTACTCCATCTCAGTCAGAAATAGACATCACTTCTGTCTTTAATACTAAATTTAAAAAATTTCACAAAGTATAAAACAAATAAGCAAGAGTCCATATGGATATGGGAGCCCTGGTGGTGCAGTGGTTAAGAGCTCAGCTGATAACCAAAAGGTTGGCAGTTTGAATCACCCGCCACTCCCTGGAAACCCTATGGGGCAGTGTTACTCTGTCCTACAGGGCTGCTGCGAGTTGGAATTGACTGGATGGCAGTGTATCTATATGGATATAAGTAAATGATTGAATAAATAAGTAAATGAAAGAGAAGAGACAAATCTTTGCTAGAAAAATTCCGAATACTATATGTAGATACTCCTTTCTCCAGGAGCTAGAACTTAAAATGCTCCCTTCTCCACTCATGCAAATAGGGGTGAGCCAGACTCAGGGATTTGCTTCCAAAAAACACTGTTGTTAAAGTTAGCTGACTATGAATTGGACCACAGCTCATGGAGACCTCATGCACCATGGAAAGAAACACTGCCCAGTCCTGCACCATCCACATGATTGCTTACAATTTGGGCTGTTGTGATCCATAGAGTTTCCACTGGCTGATTTTCAGAAGCAAGCCTTTCTTCCTAGTCTTTCATAGACTGGGGGCTCCACTGAAACCTGTTCAGCATCATGGGAATAGAGTCTGGAAAAGAAACAAATGCTAACATTACAGTGTAGAAACCTGGTAGACCCCACCCTAACCAAATGACCAAGGTGGACATCCCCAGTGATGCCATGTACCCCCTGATTTGATGTGATGAGAAGGACACTTCACATTTGTGGTCTGCTTTCCAAAAACCCATAACCTTAGTCTCTCCGTGAGAAAAACATTGGGGAAAAAAGGAATGGATTTAGGAATATTCTACATTCTTAAAGACCAGTAGTCTTCAAGACTGTCAAGGTCATGAAAACAAGGATGGACTGAGGAATTGTCTCAAACTAGAGGAGACCCAGAGGGTGTGATGCTTAAATGCAACATGGTCCCTGAATTGGATCCTGGAACAGAAAGAGGACATTAATGGTAAATAAATCTGGAGTTCAGTTAAAAAAATAAAAATATTTGAAACGAAGCCAATGCATTGCAGAGAGGAAAGGATGGAGTCTTCCATCAATGGTATAGGAGATCAATAGGATATCTAGATAGAAAAAGAAAAAATCAGATCTCTACTTTTTACCTTACATAAAAATCAATTTCAGATGGATTACAGGTCTAAATGTGAAACAAGAAAGCTTTTAGAAGAAAACATAGGAGTGTATCTTTGTGACCTTAGCGTAGGAAGATTTCTTAAGTGAGACCTAAAAGGGAAAATGGATACATTGGATTATACTAAAATTAAGAACTTCCATTTATCAAAAGACAGCATTAAGGGAGTACAAAGGCAAATGAAAGACTTGGAGGAAATGGTCACAATATATGTACTTGACCAAGGACTCATCCAGAATCGGTAAAGAACTGCAAATTAAGAAGGGAAAAAAGACAACCTAGAAGAAAATTGGGCAACCTGTTTGAATAAACACAAAAGAATGACATGGAGCACATGTCCAAATGGTCACTGTGCATATCTGCAACCTCAGTGAGCTATCACTACATACCCACCAGAATTGTGGGGGTTGAGGGAGACCAAAACCCAAAATATCTAAAGTTGGTCAGGACATGGAGTAATTTCAGCTCATAAAATGCTAGTGGAGATCTATGTTAAGATCCCTTAGGGAAACCACATGTTGGGACCTACTGAAGTCAAAAATAAGTTCACCCTGTGACAGAATTGCTCCTCTCCCAGGTACAGCCCCAGGAGAAATGTGTGCACGTTCGCCAAAAGCCACACACTGAATATTCATAGCAGCTCTTCTCCTGACCACCCCCTGTTGGAGGCTACCCACAGACCCATCAATTGATGTTGCCATGGAGTTGATTCTGACTAATGGCAACCCTACCTGTGTCAGAGCAGACCTGTGCTCCATAGGGTTTTCAATCTTTCAGAAGTAGATCACCAAGCCTTTTTTCCGACATGCTTCTGGGTGGACTCAAACTGCCAACATTTCGGTTAGTAGAAAAGTGGTTAACCATTTGTGCCATCCGGAGACTCCTATTAATAGAATGTGTACATAAATATTGCTGTATTCTCATGGTGAAACGCTAAACAACAATGAGAGTGGATGAGCCACAACCTCATGCGACAACGTGGAGGAGTCTCACGAACCGTATGTTGAGCAAAAGAAGCCAGACACAAGATATGTACGTTTGAAGCCATTTCCACAAAGTATAAAAACAAGGGAAAGGAGTCTTTGTTGTCCAAGGTAGCATGGCAGTTAACCTTGGGGGGACTTGAAGAGAGAACCAGAATTTTCTGGGGGATGCTCCTGTTCTGTTTCTTAACTGGTGTTGTTTACACAGGTGTGCTCTGCTTGTGAAAATTCAGCAAGCTCTACACTTTCGACATGCTCACTTTACTTCAATAAAAAGTTGTTATAAGAAAGGATTTCAAATTCTCATGGAGCCTAGAGTTTCTGGAGCCATTGAGGCTGGGTGAACCCCCGAAATTATTGTCCTGAGATAATCTTTAAACCTTAAACCAAAAATATTCCCTGAAGTCTTCTTAAAAGCAAACAATAGTTTAGCTTAACTTGTAAAGAATATCTGCCTTGACAATAGCAACTTGAAAGATAAGATAGGAAAATTAGGGGCTAGTGAGAATATGTTAACAGGGGAGGAACAATTCAGAAAAATCAAACCAAACCAAAC